>NC_134501.1:28849393-28941893 GCF_040206685.1 Ascaphus truei | reverse complement strand
AACACGAGTCCAGCCTACATTAGGTACACAAGGTGGTGCATCAGGGAAAATCTTTATTGTACCGGTGTGGTGGCTTCCCCGCAGAACGGAGCCCCATGTACGATAACTGTTACGAGAGGATGTCGACCCCAAGAATGGAGGATCCGCGCGGTGCGGATAGTCCAAAATGGCGACCGCAGGCTGATGGGGAAAGCACACGTGGCGTGCGTCCCATTGAAGAGCAAGCTGTTGCAGACATGTCCTTTACAAGCCTGCTCTGGAGTGGAGCGAAAGCTGTGGCCGCACCATTTTGGTCCTGCCTAGGGCACCGAGGCGCCCCCCTAGAGAACCGTGTTGAGGACATTGTTATAACAGGAGAACAACACAGTGAGAGTGAATGTCAGTTGACTTGCAAACAGATGAACGCTATCTCATTCATAGAGCGGACTGACAGTGCTACCCAAAATGGCGACTCCCGCTTCCCTGGGAGACCGCGTGGGCCAGTTGCAGAAAATTCTGCAAATGGGAAAATTGCAGAGAGTTGGCCGGGAGTAGCGCGAACAGGAGAACCCCACCCTGTTGGGGACAAGGGCGCGAAAACTCTGACCGCGCCCGCTAGGACTGAAAAGGGTGCGGCCTTAATTAAGGGGCATCATATTCCCTTGTGGGACCCGCCCATAATTACTACCATTGGGGGCGGGTTTCAACTGTGTCAAAGCAAGGAGAAGCCGAACCAGGGAGTGGCTGGTCCTTCAACTTCTGTTGGTCATTCGCGAGGAATCAGCTCCAAGGACAGACCTGTGCTAAAGGTGGCTCCCACGAAAAACATGGCCTGCTCCTCGACTGTGACCACAATGGTCTCCACACAGCCCTACGTGGTGCCCGGCGGGGTACTGGTGGTCAGGGTGGCCAACACTGAGACTGTGGTAGGGCTCTGCTTACAATGCAGGCTGCCCGGAGGCACTGTGGGCACGGCATCGCGCTGCCCACAATGTGGGACTCAATATCTTTGGCCGATGCCTACTTTCGTGCCAATACAAGTCAGCGACCCCCCGGGGGATACGGCTAGGCTGTCCGCCGAGTCCCCTGGTGCACTGTGGCTTAACAGTGCAGGTCCCGGAGAACGGGGATCGGAGCCGATCCAATCGGCTGGGTCTGGAGAGAACGAAACGGTCGGTCGATACACCGACCGAGAAGGTAGAAGACGGTCGCCCCGATCGGTGACCCCTAAGCTGGTGAAAGGAGACTCCTCCGACGAGGATCTCCGAGAACTATCGAGGTCCCGGTCTGGGATCAAGGAGGCCTCTGGCAAAGAAAAAGGGAGAGAGACGCCACTTACCATGAGTAGCGGGAAGGAGAAGCTGGTGTCGCCTGTGGACCAGCGGTTGGAGAGGCGGAGTCCTTCCGTTCCGGGGACCGGTGGCTTTAGCGGCAGCGGGCGAGGTACGCCTACACCCCAGCGGAGTGGTAAGGACAGTCCGTGCACTTATTTAGCTCCAGTTGCAGGCGTAACGGAGGAGAGGCCGTGCCAGGCACGTGCAGAGGCGGCGGAAGAGCTTCCGGATGTCATCGTGGAGGAAGAGATCCCGCATGGGGGTCCCACCCAAGATGGCGGCACATCCGGGTCCGGTGAGGACGTCACATCCGGCAGATGCAGCGGAGCGGCCGGAAGGGGAGAATCAACGCTTCGGCGATCGGGTGGGTGTTCCCGATCACCACAAAGGACACGGAGCTGGCAGGCCGAGCTGCAGACTGCGGAGGGTGAGGTCTCATCTCTCGAACAGTCGACTGACAGCCGGGAACGGGTCGTAACCCCGTGGCGGCCTATCGCTTGCCCCTATGCCCAACCCCACGCTCTAGATAAAACCTTTGCCCCAACCACTTGTCCCCGGGGGTCCCCGCCTAGTTTGGAGGTGGTGGAGGTGTCCTTGGGGGTGGAGGAGGAACGGACTGGGGAGAGACTGAGCAGTTGCGCTTCGGAGGGTGTTTCCAGGGGGGGGGGCAGCTGGGTAAAGCAGCGGTGGACCGGTGGGTGCCTAATGTACCCGAGAAATCAGAGGGAAAGGCACCGGGGTCATCTCGTTGGTCCAAACCGCACTCTGAAAGGACATCGGGGATGTTTTCATGGGGGGATGCGGAGGAAGGTGACTCCATGGATTCAGATAGCTTCAAAGAGACTGCTCAGCGACGCTCAGTGCACTATGTCCGAGGCCTTACCTGTAAGATTACAGGTGGTGGTCATGTGTAGCTTCCCTACTCGTAGGATTGGTCAGATGCCAGCAAGCAAATAGTATGGTGGCCACCTGGTATAGGCATATTGCTTCTCCGTCATGGTCGCGCATGAGCAAACAATTGCAGCGTCATAGATACTGCTTGTCTATTTCATGCGCACCACCGCAGACACCCGCAGAGCAGGCCATAGACTGCGCATATGGAAGCGTCCAACGTCACCATAGCAACCCGTGGCAACCAGCCCTGAGAAACGGGAGCACAGTGCTTGGAGCTTATATTAGACATAATAGCAGTTCAACCAGAGACAGTTTAGTGCTGCAAGGATAAAAGAACATTTATAACACAATATTTGTGTCCATTATGGAAAAAATAAGTTTCATTATTGTAAGTTCCAGATATAAAAAATGACACCATAGGGCTATCTTGACAACAAGAGAACATGAAAGGAAAAAACATAAAGAAAAAATAACATTTGTGTGTAATACAGTGCAAAGAGTGAAAAAGACATGAATGACAAATGCCCAAAAATACCGGTACCAGTTCAATAAAATAAATGCTAAAAAACAGCTGAGTTTTAAATCTTCATTGAGTCCATATGGTGCCATGGTTTTTAAATCATGTATAAATCTGGCTTCTTGTTGGAGGAGGATTTTGCCCCATCTCCTCCACGAGTTGGAGGTTGGACTTGAAAAATAGGCATACACCTCATTGTTGCCAGAGTATGCCCATGTTGTTTAAAATGCCTGGCTACCGGTAAGTGCTTGAGATCTTCATCGCCATTTGTATTTTGTAACGCCTTTCGGATTGTTGAACGATGTACGGCAATTCGTTCTTTCAGCATACGCGTTGTTTTGCCAATATAGTATAGTCCACAGGGGCATTTTATTAGATAAACCACAAATCTTGATTCACAATTTAAGTGATGTTGAATTTTGATGGCGATACCACTATGTGGATGAGAAAAAGTAGCACCCTGTTGGATAAACTGGCAATTGGTACAGCCATGACAGCGGAATGATCCTGATTTCTTTACCAGCCAAGTCTTTGTTGTAGAGTATTTTTTGGTCGGGTCTGCATCCGTCAACATATCTCCTAGACTTGGTCCCCAAAATAATGGAGGTTCCTTGAACAGTTTTCCAATATTGTTGTCATTCTCCAATATGTGCCAATGTCTTTTGACACAGTTCTTAATAAGTGACAGGCAAATATACCAAAAAGTGGCGCTCCAAAATTATAAACACAGATGTGAAAAAATGTGATACTTATACAAACATGAATAAATGCTGCTTAACCCAGTGTGGGGTCGTTCTCTCGATCCCGTGGACAGTGAAGAGGTGAAGGTCATCAGGAAGCGCAATGTCATGTAAAAAACAGAAGAAAATTCCCTGATGGTGCAGTATTGTGATTGATATGTGATAAATATCAAGGTGCAGTGTGCTGGATACTCACAAGTGTAGAGTGAGCAATGTTCCCATAAAGGTTTCTTTATGTGTGTCAGCCCGTTGGACCGTCAGACAGGTAAGTGGAATGGTAAGTGCTGGAGACCTTAAGTGAATAATAAAACGGACATAGTGCAGACTGTACAAAATATCTTTAAAAGTAAGTATATGTGCAATACACTCACATGGTTTTAAAAGGTAACAAGCGTTTAGATCACACAGGTTGGATCTCAGCAATGAATGAGCTGTTCTCTGTCCCCCCTCTGCCTCGGCAGGCGTGCGTGTCACCGGTGCGTCTCACCCTAACCGGAAACCGGAAGTGACGTCATCTGCTCTGGGGGACGCCGATCCTGTGGGAGTTTTTCTCATCAGCCTCACTCTACTCGTTTCTCCGTATTGCGGTTTCTTCAGGAGTGTATGGCTAACATGCTCTAGGAGGATTTTATAGGCTATGCTCAGATCCCATTGGTGGGCAATTAAGTATGGTGATCATAATCAGTAATTAGGGCAGGGATTACAGGTGTAAACAGGCAATATTTGTACAACTCAATATGGGTGTAAACAGACATAAAAGTTATAAGACTCATATCATACATATATGAGTCTTCCAAAAGAATTTTAATAAAATGAACTTAAAATTAACGATATATATACACATTAGTTAAAATAGTTAAAATAATTAAAATAGATTAAATTAACCGCTACAACAGAATTAACCCCTAAATAAACTGAGCTAGTCATGTAATGACAGACATAGTGGTGTGGTTTATCTAGTGGAGAAAAGAGAGGCATGTTAGAATCATTCACAGAAAGGGTTTTATGTCGAACTCAAGATTTAAACCTTGGGGGGAAATGGTTTTTAGCTCGAATATCCAGAATGATTCCCTCTTGATTAAATTTAAGTCTCTATTGCCCCCCCTCCAATGGGGCAAAACTTGCTCTATGGCTTTGAATGAGAAGCTGGCAGGATTGGAGCTATGTGTCAATAAAAAATGGTTCGAAACACTATGGGTTGTGAGTTTGCGTTTTATATTACCCAGGTGTTCTAATATGCGCGTTCTAAGTGGGCGTGTGGTCTTCCCAATGTATTGTGAGCCACACTCACATTCCGCAAGGTAAATGACATGACTGGATCTACAGTTCAAATGCTGTTTAATCTTATAAGATTTCTGTGTTACATTAGATTTGAAACTGTATACTTCTTTGGAGCTATGCTGGCAGGCAGTGCACATTTTACATTCATAAAATCCTTTGGGGGGATCTAGCCAAGTGTGCTTTTTGGATATTGTATTTCTCAGTGCACTCGGGGACAGGAAGTTTTTAATATTAGGTGCTCTCCTATAAACCATTTTTACTCTGTCCGCCAAATGTTCCCCCAAAATTGGGTCATTTCAGAAATTGGGTCATTTCAGTGCAAGATCACTTCCACGAGCAGTAGTATGAACTCCAAGAGCGGTCCAGCGTAATCTTCAAAGTCCATCAACTTGCTCCGAATTGCCTCTATGCCCTCTATGTGTGGAATGTTGATGTACAAACTGGACACATCAATGTTGCCCAGTTTACATTCAGAGGAATCAAATGGTAAGTCACCCATCTTGACAATAAAATCAGTGGTATCTTTGATGTATGTTTCCATTCGAGCCACTAAGGGTTGAAGGAAAAAGTCCACATATTGTGACAGTGGGTGGCAGAGCGACCCTCTAGCAGATATGATAGGGCGTCCTGGTGGCATCGTGATGGACTTGTATATTTTTGGTAAAGCGTACATGACTGGTATTCGTGGATTAGTCTGCGTCAGGAATTTTGCAGTGTCTTCGTTAATCCAATTATTATTCAAACCAAGTAATATAACTGCGTCAATCTCTTTTTTTATAGGAGATAGTAGGGTCTCCTGGAAGTCTCATGTACTGGCTGGTGTTAGCCAGTTGTTGTTCTATCTCCTGTCTGTAATTGGCATATTGCATGACCACGATGCCTCCACCCTTGTCCGCAGCACGAATAATGATGTCCTTATTATCTCTTAGTGTTTTTAAAGCATTACGTTCCTTTCTTGTGAGGTTATGGAAGCTAGTTTGATAACACTTGAGTCTGCTGCGTGTCTCACTCTCAAGTAGACTCATGAATGTAGAGATGTTAAAGTTGGTGGTCTGTGGGTCAAATTTGCTTTTGTCCTAAAATGGACGAGTAGTTGGATCTATGACAGGTAGATGTTGTTCCGTTTTAGAGAAGAAATCCTTAAGTTTAAGATGACGATGAAGTTTGAACATGTCTACCTCCCAGTCAAAAGGGTTCTGATTAAAGGTTTGGCCTTTTTGCAGAACACTCAATTCCGCTGATGTAAGTGTACTGCACCGACACACTTTATTCGAGCAAATACCCAGTATGTACCTGGCAGATACCTGGAATGCGCCGCTCCTCACCTCTGACAAGCCCCGTTGCGTTTGCCTTCCCAGCCTGGGTTCATGCCTGGCTGACGGGCGGCTGATCTGTTAAATGATAATGATTAGGATTTAATAGGCTGCAATGCTTCGCGTGTCTACCAGATGGCATAAATTCATGAATTGTAATGCAGTATATATATATATACTGTGCAGTATTGCAGCCAGCGGGAATAAAATGCTTCAATCCCTGCTTGGAAAATACCTCAATGCACTCGGGCAGAAAACAGTCACAAACCTCAATACACCCGGGTATACCCGAAATCGTGGGACTAGCCGAGCTCGAATAAAGTGTGTCGCCAGTGTATGCATGGAGAGGTTAAAAACTACCGTTTCTCCTGGTGTCTCCTCCTGCCTCTTCCTGTCTTGCTTTCTCGCTCTGGATACCACCGACCGGTTTCCACCTCTCCTTGTTGTTCTGCGAGCTCTTTTCCAGGTAGCGGAGGCCTTGTTTGTCCGCCAGTCATTTGTCCTAAAAAAGTATCTGTGGAGGTGCATCTGTGGCATCAGACAAGTCAGTATCACTTGTTATATAGCCTGTTTTCTTCCTGCCATCCCGATATGCTCGCCCAGTGTTTTTCTTGGGTCCACCCCTGCCCTTTGGTGTTGTCGCTAAGGCCCAAAATTCAGCGGTAAACTCGTCTTTCCTTGTAGTCTGCTGTGACTAGATGGAGATTATCTTTTTTATATTTAATTAGACCTGCACGATATGTGTCTAGGGTGTCCCCATGTCGTTGCATGATTTTGTCAATGTCACCCTTGATTTTCACTATCTCCTTGCTTGATTGTTCGATTACAAGTATTGTTAAATCGAACGAGCATTTGTTGAGGATCGCTATCCACTTTTTGCAAAACTCAACATCACTGCGTCCTATAGTGTGCTGATTTTTAATTCTAAAGCCCCTAGGCAGCATCTTTTCTTTGTGATAGTGAGACCCCATGCAGAAAAAAGTCTATCTCCCGTTTCTTAAGTTTAACCAAATCATTATACATATCCAATGCATTGTCCGGACCCAAAACAGATTCAAATGTCTCAGTATATCTAATCTTAGCTATTTCAGCATCACTGAATCCTGCTGTATCTGATAATGTAGAAAAGATCCCAGTGAAATTAGCAAATTCATCCATGTGTATGGTATAACGTCCCAATTGTTTAAAAACAGAGAAATTGCATGCATTAGATGTGATGGTACCTCTGCGTATGCAATGCATGACCATGACGGGGAAGCAATATGCCTATACCAGGCGGCCACCATACTATTTGCTTGCTGGCATCTGACCAATCCTACGAGTAGGGAAGCTACACATGACCACAACCTGTAATCTTACAGGTAAGGCTATCACTGACAATAGGTGAGCGATTTCGTGGGCTTTTCTAATGCTCTGATTGGTGAATTGGGTGTTATGAGACACAGAGTGTTGGTATAAAAGTATGTCACGGTCATTTGACCATTGCACCGCCCTGAAGAAGGTCGCTCTCTGCAGACCGAAACGTTGGCTGGGGTGCCTGTATTTTCTTCAATACAGAATTATTTGAATATCGTTCCTGGTGTGCTGTCTCCTCATTGCTGGACTCCAATCTGGTAATATCTTCATTATTCTTGTCTATGGGATTAGCATCTGGATTTTTCATTACAACAGAGTGCTGGTTGTTGCTTTGTACTATGTGTATATATATATATTACAAACAAAGAATGGACTGCGCTCCTCAGGTGCAAACTCACTTATTACCAATTAGAATGTATAGGATGGATATACCCCAGGGGTGACTGGCAGGAAGTGTGCAACACAATATATTGGCTGATTGACTCACACTAATAAAAATTACATACAATATGATTGAATAAAAGGCTGAGTGCCAATGTTAAAAAGCTGCTTGGGTGAAAATGTATATACAGGCATACCCCGCATTAACGTACGCAATGGGACCGGAGCATGTATGTAAAGCAAAAATGTACTTAAAGTGAAGCACGACCTTTTTCCACTTATCGATGTATGTACTGTACTGCAATCGTTATATACGTGCATAACTGTTGTAAATAACGCATGTGTAACAGGCTCTATAGTCTCCCTGTTTGCGCACAGCTTCGGTACAGGTAGGGAGCCGGTGTTGCTGTTCAGGACGTGCTGACAGGCGCATGCGTGAGCTGCCGTTTGCCTATTGGGCGATATGTACTTACTCGCGAGTGTACTTAAAGTGAGTGTCCTTAAAGCGGGGTATGCCTGTATATGCCTGTAAACATGCAATTATGATGAATGACATATGTTGGTGATTAAATCTGCTACACTGATGAATCCCTCCTGGACAATATAGAATGGCTGATGAACAAAAATTATGAAATTGACACTGATTGTGAAAAAATTAAAAATGTGAAAAAGGAAAATATAAAATATATATAAAAAATGCAAAAATAGAAAAAATGTATATCAACCAAAACAAGGGTCCATGCTAGGATCTGGCTGCTCTCCACAGGGACCAACGAACTCCAAGAAATCTGTGAACAACAAGAAAAGAAAGCGCCCGATCCTAGTGCAGCATGAAAAAATACAATTTAATGAAAAATAAAAATAATTGAACCAACAAATGCGAACTCACAAACAAAGGATAAATAAAAGCATGTAATGAGTATACTCATTCGCCAACCGCCCACGATGTGTCTTTATTTGCGTGCCTTCTCTCCGTCTGTGTTGTATCAGCTCCTCCGAACCGACATCCAGCAGGGGATACAGGAAAAGGATCTCCACGTGGTGACCCGGAAGTCCTCCTCACTGTGAGTGCAATCCGGATGTAAGGATTGGGGTCCGTGACGCTGGCTGGGGTGCCTGTATTTTCTACAATACAGAATTATTTAAATATCATTCCTGGTGTGCTGTCTCCTCATTGCTGGGCTCCAATCTGGTAATATCTTCATTATATACTGATGCAGCGGCCGTTATTCGAACACATCTCGGCGCCGATTTTGCGTTCTCTGCTGTTCCCCACGCAGCATGAAACGCGGCTAATAGCCCCAGGCACCCGCGCTTATCGTGAATGTTTTGTTTGAATTTCATGGATTCTGTTTCTTTGTTTGCAATAAAATGGATGAATTGTAATGTATACAGTACTGTGCTACTGTGTCAATTTCATGTTTTTAAAAGCCAGAACACTAAAATTCGTTTTTCTGCTCTCGTCGTGCTCGCATCTTAGTGCGGGAAGGCTGCAATTCATCCCGCGGTTTCAAAATCGGGATTCCGATGTACATGATGCGTGAAGTGTTCGAATAACGGCCGCTACATCAGTATATATATATATATATATATATATTTTTTTTTTTAAACCGTTGTATTTTCACTGTCGCACTGTCCATATGGGCAATCTGATTGGTCCCAGCCTCTGGCCAATCAGATTGTTCAGTCAGCCCACCCACCCCCCCACGGCTCTCATTGGCCGGTGGGGTCTAACAGTCTAACCCACTTACACACACACACTCACACTGCGTGCTCCTCTCCAAGATGGCCTACCACACGATGTGCACCAGCCGCCGCCACCTCCTGCCCAGGTAAGTTAGTACAAAATGCCGCCTCACACCACTGCTGCCTCACACCCCTGCGCCTCACACCCCTGCGCATCCCGCCTCAACCGCCCAGGAACGAGTGGGGGAGCAGCCGGCCGGTGGAGCACACAATAATCACTAAATTATGGCACCCCTAACTCACCTATTTCAGGCACGCAACCTCCCGTCTCAGGCCACTACCCCACATGGCGCTTCTTGCCGCCGCCTGCACGCGCCTCCGTTGGCTGGACGACCCATCGGGGGACCAAGCGGCCGGTGGGGGGGAAACGACCGAGCCATCGGGGAACCGGGCGGAGGGGTGAGGGAGGGAGAGGCCCGAGCCATTGGGGAACCGGCCGGAGGGCGGAGCCATCGGGGAACGGGGGGGGGGGAGAGGCCCGAGCCATCGGGGAACCAAGCAGGTGGGGCGGATGGCCGCCGAGCCAGCGGGGTAATGGACGCCCGGATGGGGAGGGGGGGGGCAAGCGGATACATAAATTAAGACAATACATATGCCCCCTGCTCCACCCCCCCCTCTCCTCCACCCACACCTCCCTTCCTCCAGACACCCCCCCCTCCTCCTCCACCCACCCCCCCTCCTCCTCCTCCACTCTCCTACACCCCTTCCTCCCCTCCCCTCCACCCCTTCCCCCCTCCTCCACTCCCCTCCACCCCCTCCACCCCTTCCCCCCTCCTCTCCCCTCCACCCCTTCCCCCTCCATTCCTCCCCTTCCCCCTCCACTCCCTCCCCCCATCCACCCCCCTTCCCCCCTCCATTCCCCCTTCCCCCCTCCATTCCTCTCCACCCCTCCACACCCCTTCCCCCACTCCACTCCCCTCCACCCCTCTTCCCCCCTACACACCCCTTCCCCCCTCCACACCCCTTCCCCCTCCACACCCCTCCCCCCCCTCCACACCCCTTCCCCCCCTCCACTCCCCTCCACCCCCCTTCCCCCTCCACTCCCCTTCCCCCTCCACTCCCCTCCACCCTACTCCACTCCCTTCCACACCCCTTCCCCCCCCTCCACCCCTTCCCCCCTCCACTCCCCTCCACACCTTCCCCCCCTCCCCTCCAGCCCATCCACTCCCCCCTCCACTCCTTTCCCCCCTCCCCCCCTCCACTCCCCTCCACTCCCCCCCCTCCACTCCCCTCCACTCCCCCCCTCCACCCCCCTCCACTCCCCTCCACTCCCCCCCTTCCCCCTCCACCCCTTCCCTCACTCCCCCCTCCACTCCCCTCCACCACTCCCCTCCACCCCTTCCTCCCCCCCTCCACCTCTTCCCCCTTCGTTCCCTTTCCCCCCCTCCACTCCCCTTCCCCTCCTTCCCCCCCTCCACCCCTTCCCCCCCTCCACTCCCCTCCACCCCTCCCCCCTCCCCCCTCCACTCCCCCCCCCACTCCCCCCCATCTCCCCCTTCCCCCCCTCCACCCCTTCCCCCATCTCTACTCCCCTCCCCCCTTCCCCCCCTCCCCCATCCACCCCCCTCCACCCCTTCCCCTCCACCCCTCCCCCTCCACTCCCCTCCACCCCTTACCCCCTTCCCCTCCCTCCCCCCTTCCCCTCCCCCCTTCCCCCCTCACCCCCTTTCCCCCCCTCCACTCCCCTCCACCCCTTCCCCCTTCCACCCCTTCCCCCCTCCACTCCCCTCCCCTCCTTTCCCCCATCGCACTTCCCCCCAGTTCCCCCCCCCTCCACCCATTCCCATCCCTCCCCTTCTCCCCTTCCTGCAGCCCTTCGCCATCCTGCCCCCCTGCCTTCTCCCCTCTGCTTTCGTGCCCGCCCACCCGCCTCTGCCTTTCACCCGCCCGCACTCCAGCCGCCTCTGCCTTTCACCCACCGCCTCACAGCCGCCGCACGCACTCAACAGACACCCGCCACACTCGACACACACCTGCTGCCACTCGCACACCCGCCACACACCTGCTGCCTCCTGCCCCTACGCACCGACATCACTGACCCGTCGCCTCACATCCTAGCAGGACCGCAGCACTCATAACCCACATGCCACCCGCCGCCTCACACCCTAGCAGGACACACACCTCACATTTTTACATCTGTTATGTCACCAAAATATACATTGTACTGTGGTGTGTTACAATAAAACATTTTTAAACAACATCGTATTACATTTTATTCCATCTTTCTTTTCAACATTATTATCCAACCTTTCCAACAAATAGTCACCTATTGTTCCACCATATATAAATAATACTACCTATTACGCATTTACATCCCGGGCAACGCCGGATATATCAGCTAGTATATATATAGCAAATATAACTGTATGCTCATTTGCATGTCTTATGCAGGTCTGCAACCCCGCCCTTCACCATTATCACACAGCACTTCCACTGCAGCAAGGATTCTGGGAAATGACATGCAAATGGGCACACAGTGTCACCTTTTGCTTCAAAACCATTTTTAACATGGTTCCCTATTGGCTTAAGCTTGCTGCATGGTCACAGCTTTAAGCACAGCCAGGGTTAAGATGCATAGCCAGAAAACCCACACACAGACAGCTGTTTCGACCTTAATGGATCTCCTCAGTGTGGGATTGGTTAACTGGCTATGCAATGAAGCAAAGAGGATGGGTTTTCCATACTTAGTTAAGTTATGGCGAGTAAAAAAAGTGACAAAAACCCTCCACAGCAAAGCATATAAAACAAAAGACAGAGGTGCCCAATGCTACATCAAATTGACAAAACGGTAATAAATATGGTAATAAGTATAAAGTTTAAATACTTCAATAATAATAGTAATTACTTGGTTATTTAGTTAAACCCTTTGGCCAAACATACAAAGAAAAAAAACAATACAGTACATAGAAAAAACCCAATACATAGAGAAAAAAACAATACATATAAGCAAAAGCCAATACATATAAACCCCCCTAATACATAGAAAAAAAATAGAAAAAAAACCCCCCACTACATATAAACCCATACCTTGCTGCTGGTCACAGGTGTCAGGCCTCTGGCCGGGCCCGCTGGCTGTAGGGGGCTCGGTGGCCGGAAAAAGCAGTTAGGTCTGACCTTTCTTGGCCGCCGAGCCTTGGCTCTCCCCAAGCTGCAGGCCTCCTCACTCTGTCCCACGCCGAGCGTCTGAAGTCAACGCCAGGCCTCCCTCATGCCGGCATGTAGCCAACGCCAGGCCTCCCTCATGCCGGCATGTAGCCAACTCCAGGCCTCCCTCATGCCGGCATGTAGCCAACGCCAGGCCTCCCTCATGCCGGCATGTAGCCTAGCTTACTTCTGGTGCGCGCAGATTTCCCTGCACGCGCCGACATCCGAGAGGCCGCAGCTTGGGGAGAGCCGGGGCCTGGCGGCCACGAGGTCAGGCCCACCTGCTTTGTCCGTCTGCCAGCCTCTCCTCAGCCAGCGGGTCCGGGACACATTTCCCGGCTATCCCCCCTGTCATCGACCCTGCTTGCAGTTCCAATATATTTATTCCCGAGGCATTTTAGAATACCAACCATCTGTTCTTGGCAGGAATGAGATGTTACACAGGTTACAGACGGAGAACAGTGTATTTGGTTAGCTGTCTTTCTGCTCATAGGTAATTATCCTCAAGCATAGCATGATAAAGCATTGTCTAACTACAAATTCATATCTCGTCAGTATGAAGTTACATTTGTTTTAACAAGGCACAAACATATATTCATTATTGAAGGTCGTATATCTGCTGTTCAAGGTTCCAGGCCTTCGCTATCTAACTCCGCTTAACTCCCACAAACACAAAGCAAACGTGTTTATTCTTGCACTGTGTGAATGCCCGTCTCCGCATTTTCACAGAGCATGCAAAATTAACCCTTTACATGGCTTCTTCCGTGAAGCTGACCTTTGAACGTCACAAATCTATCTACATGTTGGGATACATACTTAGGAGTGTATGTGGAATTGCACATTTTATAGGTAGGGAGAAGAGAGTTCCTAAGGATTGGAGATAATGGAGAGAGATTTCAGAGCAGTAGAGACATGTGGGCCAGAGAGAAGACAGCACTGATGAGAGCTGAGGAGGGCAGAGGCATAAGGAAAGGCGGAAGGGGTGAAGAGCATTGAAAAACAGGAGAATTTGGCAGGTGATACTTAAAAAAGGCAATCCCCCGTAGCCAGCCAAAAAACAACCATTTGGAGACAGTTTAACAGTCTAATTAGCATTCTTATCTAACCGTGCAAAAAGCAAAGATTTGGCTTCTTCTGTTTCTCTGGAAATTATTTACACATTGCATTTCTTAGGGGCCTCTGAATAGGAGAGTGTTTGATATTTAAGTGTTTTCTTTACCCTTGGCCAACCCCCTGTCCTTATCAGAGAGGCAATACAGCAAAGGGCAGAGAGAGAGGGGACTCTGGCTGTGCAAACTCATGATGAACACACAGGGGCTTATGCAGAGAGGAGCATGATTTACTGGGAAAACGGCAATAAAATAGCCACAGATTTGGCATAAATTATGGCCGTATGCAGAAAGCGCCTTTTTCCTTCTTGTAGCAGATGGTAGTCAAATTGCCAAGTTTTTCTGGCGACCTGGAACACGCCATAGTAAAGGGCAGAATGGCGCGTTCCAGCGCTTCGGTCCTTCTGGAATTGCACGCTATATTAGCATGGCGAGTTCCAGGTTCTCGCCACGAGTTTGGCGACTTTTACACTTCAGAAAACTGTTCTGCTGGATTTTAAAAATCGCGCCATTTTCTCGGGAGTAAAAGGTTTTCTGGCGAGTTTTTTGGCCAGAAGATGGCGCAATTTCCATTTCGATCCTCTCTGCATAAGCCCCACAGTGTCAGCAGACAGGAGAAGCCGGAGGAAAGCAAAGTACCAGCTCTCCAAGTTCCCTAACTAACATTCAACACATTATTTACAAATACTTCTAGTGTTCGATAAAAAAAGCTTTAATCCCCCAGATGGGACCCCTTAACCATGTCACTGCCATTAGTACACGTTGTTCCTAGGAGGGACTGACCCCTTAACCATGTCACTGCCATTAGTACACGTTGTTCCTAGGAGGGACTGACCCCTTAACCATGTCACTGCCATTAGTACACGTTGTTCCTAGGAGGGACTGACCCCTTAACCATGTCACTGCCATTAGCACACTTTGTTCCTAGGAGGGACTGACCCCTTAACCATGTCACTGCCATTAGTACACTTTGGCCCTAGAAGGGACTGGCCCCTTAACCATGTCACTGCCATTAGTACACTTTGCCCCTAGGAGGGACTGACCCCTTAACCATGTCACTGCCATGAGTACACTTTGCCCCTAGGAGGGACTGACCCCTTAACCATGTCACTGCCATTAGTACACTTTGCCCCTAGGAGGGACTGACCCCTTAACCATGTCACTGCCATTAGTACACTTTGTTCCTAGGAGGGACTGACCCCTAAATCATGTCACTGCCATTAGTACACTTTGTTCCTAGGAGGGACTGACCCCTTAACCATGTCACTGCCATTAGTACACTTTGCCCCTAGGAGGGACTGACCCCTTAACCATGTCACTGCCATTAGTACACTTTGCCCCTAGGAGGGACTGACCCCTTAACCATGTCACTGCCATGAGTACACTTTGCCCCTAGGAGGGACTGACCCCTTAATCATGTCACTGCCATTAGTACACTTTGCCCCTAGGAGGGACTGACCCCTTAACCATGTCACTGCCATTAGTACACTTTGTTCCTAGGAGGGACTGACCCCTAAATCATGTCACTGCCATTAGTACACTTTGTTCCTAGGAGGGACTGACCCCTTAACCATGTCACTGCCATTAGTACACTTTGCCCCTAGGAGGGACTGACCCCTTAACCATGTCACTGCCATTAGTACACTTTGCCCCTAGGAGGGACTGACCCCTTAACCATGTCACTGCCATTAGTACACTTTGCCCCTAGGAGGGACTGACCCCTTAATCATGTCACTGCCATTAGTACACTTTGCCCCTAGGAGGGACTGACCCCTTAACCCTGTCACTGCCATTAGTACACTTTGCCCCTAGGAGGGACTGACCCCTTAACCCTGTCACTGCCATTAGTACACTTTGGCCTTAGAAGGAATTTCCCCTCAAACTCTTAGATCTTTAACTCTGCATTTCCAAATTTTTGATCGTTTACGGACAACGCAGTAGCATAGTAACATTGCTGATGACTTCCTTTGGTAGAATGAATAAGGCTCCAATCAGCGGGTTTGAAGATGATGTTGGCTCCAGAACGACCCACCACTTCATGTATCCGGGGAGTGCCACGAACCTTCCAGATGGGGTGCGTCTGGTGCTGATCCCGTTCAAACTGCAGGATCTGAGGTGGATCACCAGCGCATTAACCACAGGAGAGATCAGGTCGTGAGTAACATCATATGGTCCGTGGGGAGGGTGAGAGCGAGAGGTAACCCATTGTCTAGTACACCTCCCAAAACACTCAAATCAGTGGGTACTTTACGAAAGGTTACAATACTTGTAGTAGGTTTGTTTGCCATGCACTTGTGTAACCCAGGCAGCGCCGAAAAGCTGTGTAATACTGCAGCCACACACTTATAGGGGATCCATGCTAACATGGGTAAGCAGCAAAGAGTGACACACTGTGAGAGCTCATTTGCATGTTACTACCCAGAATCCCTGGCTGCAGTGGAAGCCTTGTATGGTAATAGATAATGGGGAATGGCAGGTTTGCCGACCATGTGAATGTGCTCACGAAATATATAACAAACAAAGGCCCACAAAGCACCATTAATTAATATAATGTAACTTATCATCGTGCTAACTCTGATTTATTTCAGGGTCTGGGTCATACTCACCGTCACGTTATTGGGAGTTACAGGCTCTGGATGGGAGTAACACTAAGACATACTCACCGTCACGTTATTGGGAGTTACAGGCTCTGGGTGGGAGTAAAACTAAGACATACTTACCGTCACGTTATTGGAAGTTATAGGACCTGTATGGGAGTAACACTAAGACATACTTACCGTCACGTTATTGGAAGTTATAGGGCCTGGATGGGAGTAACACTAAGACATACTTACCGTCACGTTATTGGGTGTTATAGGGACTGGATGGGAGTAACACTAAGACATACTTACCGTCACGTTATTGGAAGTTATAGGGCCTGGATGGGAGTAAAACTAAGACATACTTACCATCACGTTATTGGAAGTTATAGGGCCTGGATGGGAGTAACACTAAGACATACTTACCGTCACGTTATTGGAAGTTATAGGGCCTGGATGGGAGTAACACTAAGACATAATTACCGTCACGTTATTGGAAGTTATAGGGTCTGGATGGGAGTAACACTAAGACATACTTACCGTCACGTTATTGGAAGTTATAGGGCCTGGATGGGAGTAACAATAAGACATACTTACCGTCACGTTATTGGGAGTTATAGCGCCTGGATGGGAGTAACACTAAGACATACTTACCGTCACGTTATTGGGAGTTATAGCGCCTGGATGGGAGTAACACTTAGACATACTTACTGTCACGTTATTGGGAGTTAGAGGGTCTGGATGGGAGTAAGACTAAGACATACTTACCGTCTCGTTATTGGAAGTTAGAGGGTCTGGATGGGAGTAACACTAAGACATTCTTATTGTCACGTTATTGGGAGTTATAGGGCCTGGATGGGAGTAACACTAAGACACACTTACCGTCACGTTATTGGGAGTTATAGGGTCTGGATGGGAATAACATTAAGACATTCTTATTGTCACGTTATTGGGAGTTATAGGGCCTGGATGGGAATAACACTAAGACATACTTATTGTCACGTTATTGGGAGTTATAGGGTCTGGATGGGAGTAACATTAAGACATACTTATTGTCACGTTATTGGGAGTTATAGGGCCTGGATGGGAGTAACACTAAGACATACTTATTGTCACGTTATTGGGAGTTATAGGGTCTGGATGGAAGTAACACTAAGACATACAGTAGAGGCAACGCTTATTCTAACATTTGCCTTAAACTAGCCCGGTTACATGCTGGGTACATGCTGGGTGTAACCTGGCTAGTTTGAGGCACGTTTAAGGCATTTCTGCATTGACTAACGACCCATAGGATTAACACAGCAGGGGTCCCATTCAGTTTGAATGGGACTACCAGGGACCCCCGCTGTTAATCTGATGGGCCATTAATCAATGCAGAAATGCTGGGGCTAGTTTAAGGAAATGTATTCAGAATGTACCTGGGTGTACCTGGGTCTTTTGGGGAATTGCCACTGGTTTTTGTTAGAATAAGAGTTGCCTCTACTGTACTTATTGTCACGTTATTGGGAGTTATAGGGCCTGGATGGGAGTAACACTAAGACATACTTACAAAAATAGACATAAACCTGGCGCATGTGATATAAATGTGAAGTGATATTAAAGTCCAAAGTTAAAGGATATACAGACTGTAAGTCCCAATCCTGAAAGGTCAGCTGATGATAGATGGTTTCAAAGTTCACAAAATGTAAAGCATACAGTCCTCTTCACGTTGTATGTTCAACCTGCAGATGTGTGACATTAAGCAGAGAAACAGGACATTGCGCAGTATATTTGATTGCCAATGTTGCACTTAATTTCTAAGCTCAATAGATTGCCTACTTACTAGAAGTAGATGAAATACATGCAGGGGAGAGAATCTGTGCTTGGAGCCTTCTGTGTCCTGGTCGCCTTCGGTAAATCACGAACCCCTCGTGGTGTCCTCTGCTACCGTGGATGTTTAGGAAGGTCTCCCTTTCAGGAACGTAGTCTCCTGGATCAGTCTTAGGGTCCCTGCGGTCTTTTATTCTCCAGTGGGGATAAAAGAGGGCAAAGGATTGCGCAGAAATAAAAACTTTTATTGGACGCCTACCTAAAACAGTTCAAATACTCACAAAAGTCGGTGAGTGTAAAATCAAAGAAGTGCCCGACCCAGCACACCCAAAAAGCTGCACTCTGTCTCTGAATGTCCGCCTCGGTGCCGCGTGTACCTCGCAAGATTCCGGCGCGGTTCGGATGACGTCACCGTCTCCTCTCAGTGACTAGCAGCTTGAGTGTGGGGGGCAGTACCTCTTAGGCTCCTCCCTACGCGTTTCGTGACGGGGAAAGTCCCTTCGTCAGGGGATTGTGGAGCCTTAGCAATCCCGTGTGCAATATATAGCCCCAGTTAACCCCTAGCTTACAGGAGCCACTAGAAACCAATCATGTCAGTGATTAAACTTCCTGATAATTGCAATCAGATGGGTTAAAGTTAATCACCTCTGGGGCGACTCCCAGGTTCATCTTGGAAACATGGGATCACATATTATGCATAAACAGTGTCATTGTATAAAAACAGTATCAAATTCACATAATATATAAAAATTTCATTGGATGAGAGAATGAATAATTAATTCAAAGAAAAGATGCTAAATCGAAATCGATGTTTAACCCTTTAGGGGAGAGGGTCTTGAGAGTATAGATCCAGAAGGTCTCTTGCTGTGAGACCCTCTGTAATCTATCCCCCCCTCTGACACCCACCTTGGGGCAATTTATGCCGATACATGTAAGCCCCTCTGGAGACTGATTGTGATGCAATTTAAAATGGTTGGACACACTATGTGTCTCCAAACCATTTTTAATATTGTACACATGTTCGGGGAATCTTCTTTTCATGGTCTCCCCGTCCTGCCTACATATTGTAATTTGCAGGGACATTCTAAAAGGTAAACACAGAAATTAGATTTGTAGTTAATAAACGTGCGAATTTCAAAACTCTTTCCGGTGACATTGGATTTGAATTCTTTACATTTAGATCCATAACTACAACCAATACACTTCTTACAGGGGAAATAGCCTTTAAGTTCTGTTAACCACATGGTTTGTCCCAAACCCTGATGCTTCTTGGGGCAACTAGGGGCCAATTGGGATTTTAAATTTTGAGCTTTTCTATACACAATTTGTGGTTTGTCAGGTAATATTGGTTGTAAAATAGGGTCTCTTTGTAGGATCCCCCAGTGTTTATTAAACACTTTGGATATTTCCCTAGACATACCATTGAACTGTGTAATGAAAGGGAGAAATGCTTTACCTGTATGTGCATCTACTTTTTTGACAGGATGGATCAAGGAAGCTCTTTCTATATTGTTAGCTTGATCAATAGCATTTTTAACAGCCTTCCCATTATATTTCCTGTCTTTAAACTTGTTACCCAGATCCTCAATTTGTTCTTTGTACACTTCCACTTGTGAGCAGTTCCTTTTTACTCTAAGTGCTTGTCCTTTTGGAATATTTTTTATCCATTGAGGATGATGGTGGCTGGATGCTAAGACATAGGAGTTGGTATTCACCTCTTTATAATAAGTTTTTGTGTGTATCTCATTGTTGTCAGTATAAAGAGTAAGATCTAGGAAGTTTATAGAGTGTGGACTGGAGTTGAACGTGAATTGGATGTTATACTCATTTGTATTGAGGTGTTCTTTGAAGGCCTCTAGTTCCTCTTTGGTGCCCTTCCAGACGCATAGCACATCATCGATGTAGCGTTAACTGTGATTTTGAAACCATCTATCATCAGCTGACCTTTCAGGATTGGGACTTACAGTCTGTATATCCTTTAACTTTGGACTTTAATATCACTTCACATTTATATCACATGCGCCAGGTTTATGTCTATTTTTGTATTTGTATTCATGTGTAGAGGTTTATTTTGGGATATTCCTCAATAGATTACCAGGCTGCTTTTTTTTTTTTTTGTGCACTGCACTGTTTAATTCATTTGTGCACTGCACAGTCACATTTAGGTATAGCGCTTGTCACAGTATATTTTGTATTTTAATTTTACTAAGACATACTTACTGTCACGTTATTGGGAGTTAGAGGATCTGGATGGGAGTAACACTAAGACATACTTATTGTCACGTTATTGGGAGTTAGAGGGTCTGGATGGGAGTAACACTAAGACATACTTACTGTCACGTTATTGGGAGTTATAGGGCCTGGATGGGAGTAACACTTAGACATACTTACTGTCACGTTATTGGGAGTTATAGGGCCTGGATGGGAATAACACTAAAACATAATTACCGTCACGTTATTGGAAGTTATAGGGTCTGGATGGGAGTAACACTAAGACATACTTACTGTCACGTTATTGGGAGTTATAGGGCCTGGATGAGAATAACACTAAGACATACTTATTGTCACGTTATTGGGAGTTATAGGGCCTGGATGAGAATAACACTAAGACATACTTATTGTCACGTTATTGGGAGTTATAGGGCCTGGATGGGAATAACACTAAAACATAATTACCGTCACGTTATTGGAAGTTATAGGGTCTGGATGGGAGTAACACTAAGACATACTTACTGTCACGTTATTGGGAGTTATAGGGCCTGGATGAGAATAACACTAAGACATACTTATTGTCACGTTATTGGGAATTATAGGGCCTGGATGGGAATAACACTAAGACATACTTACTGTCATGTTATTGGGAGTTATAGGGCCTGGATGGGAATAACACTAAGACATACTTATTGTCACGTTATTGGGAGTTATAGGGTCTGGATGGGAGTAACACTAAGACATACTTATTGTCACGTTATTGGGAGTTATAGGGTCTGGATGGGAGTAACACTTAGACATACAGTACTTACTGTCACGTTATTGGGAGTTATCGGGCCTGGATGGGAGTAACACTAAGACATACTTATTGTCACGTTATTGGGAGTTATAGGGTCTGGGTGGGAGTAACACTAAGACATAATTACCGTCACGTTATTGGGAGTTATAGGGTCTGGATGGGAGTAACACTAAGACATACTTATTGTCACGTTATTGGGAGTTGTAGGCTCTGGATGGGAGTAACACTAAAACATACTTACTGTCACGTTATTGGGAGTTGTAGGCTCTGGATGGGAATAACACTAAGGCTGCGCTTACAGTGCCGGCGACGGCGACCAAAAACAAATGTATTGCCGCTGTCACGTGCGCTTATAGTAAGCACAACGCAACGGGAGCGACGCAAAATTTGGAAGCCGGTCAAATTTGAATTTTTAGTGGCTGTTGCCAAATGTGACAGCCTCTGAACCAATCAATGACCTGGTCGCCCGCGATGTCGCCGCAAAGCGAACTACAAATTTTGCTAGCGGCGATAGCGACGGGTGACGTCGCCGTTGCTGTCGCGCACACTATAAGTGCGGCCTAAAACATACTTACTATAACGTTATTGGAAGTTATAGGGCCTGGATGGGAGTAACACTAAGACATACTTACCGTCACGTTATTGGGAGTTATAGGGTCTGGATGGGAGTAACACTAAGACATACTTACCGTCACGTTATGGGAAGTTATAGGACCTGGATGGGAGTAAAACTAAGACATACTTACCGTCACGTTATTGGGAGTTATAGGGTCTGGATGGGAGTAACACTAAGACATACTTACCGTCACGTTATTGGGAGTTATAGGGCCTGGATGGGAGTAACATTAAGACATACATATTGTCACGTTATTGGGAGTTATAGGGTCTGGATGGGAGTAACATTAAGACATACATATTGTCACGTTATTGGGAGTTATAGGGTCTGGATGGGAGTAACATTAAGACATACTTACTGTCACGTTATTGGGAGTTATAGGGTCTGGATGGGAATAACATTAAGACATACTTATTGTCATGTTATTGGGAGTTATAGGATCTGGATTGGAATAACATTAAGACATTCTTATTGTCACGTTATTGGGAGTTATAGGGTCTGGATGGGAGTAACACTAAGACATACTTACCGTCATGTTATTGGAAGTTATAGGGTCTGGATGGGAGTAAAACTAAGACATACTAACCGTCACGTTATGGGAAGTTATAGGGCCTGGATGGGAGTAAAACTAAGACATACTTACCGTCACGTTATTGGGAGTTATAGGGTCTGGATGGGAGTAACACTAAGACATACTTACCGTCACGTTATTGGGAGTTATAGGGTCTGGATGGGAGTAACATTAAGACATACATATTGTCACGTTATTGGGAGTTATAGGGTCTGGATGGGAGTAACATTAAGACATACATATTGTCACGTTATTGGGAGTTATAGGGTCTGGATGGGAGTAACATTAAGACATACATATTGTCACGTTATTGGGAGTTATAGGGTCTGGATGGGAGTAACATTAAGACATACTTATTGTCACGTTATTGGGAGTTATAGGGTCTGGATGGGAATAACATTAAGACATACGTATTGTCACGTTATTGGAAGTTATAGGGTCTGGATGGGAATAACATTAAGACATACTTATTGTCACGTTATTGGGAGTTATAGGGTCTGGATGGGAATAACATTAAGACATACTTATTGTCACGTTATTGGGAGTTATAGGGTCTGGATGGGAATAACATTAAGACATTCTTATTGTCACGTTATTGGGAGTTATAGGGTCTGGATGGGAATAACATTAAGACATTCTTATTGTCACGTTATTGGGAGTTATAGGGTCTGGATGGGAATAACATTAAGACATGCTTATTGTCATGTTATTGGGAGTTATAGGGTCTGGATGGGAATAACATTAAGACATACTTATTGTCACGTTATTGGGAGTTATAGGGTCTGGATGGGAATAACATTAAGACATTCTTTTTGTCACGTTATTGGGAGTTATAGGGTCTGGATGGGAATAACATTAAGACATTCTTATTGTCACGTTATTGGGAGTTATAGGGTCTGGATGGGAATAACATTAAGACATTCTTATTGTCACGTTATTGGGAGTTATAGGGCCTGGATGGGAATAACATTAAGACATTCTTATTGTCACGTTATTGGGAGTTATAGGGTCTGGATGGGAATAACATTAAGACATACTTACTGTCACGTTATTGGGAGTTATAGGGTCTGGATGGGAATAACATTAAGACATACTTATTGTCACGTTATTGGGAGTTATAGGGTCTGTATGGGAATAACATTAAGACATACATATTGTCACGTTATTGGAACTTATAGTAATATATATAAAAAGGTCCAGGGAAAAATTCATGAGAGAATTAGGGATCAAATCATTTGAAATACTCCAAAGAGGGCGTCAAGGCTTTTTTCAGCTGGAAAATCCCCATTGACGGTAATGCAATGCTTATGCACTCTTATTCTACTTACTTACTTTATTTTTTTGACACGTACATGAAAGTGAAGAATTTGATCAAAGCAGATAAAGACAAGGGGGCCTATGCAGAGAGCAGCGATTTTAAAAATTGGCGAGGGTAATAAAAAGTAGCTTTATTGGAGAGTTTTATTCTCCATATGCAGAAATGTGCGAAATCCGCAATTTATAGCATGAATGCGTGTGGCGAGTTTAAAATGGAGAGATGCGCGCTGCTGAAATGTGTAATTTTTTTTTTCCTATGGCCGGCGAGCTCCAGCTTCTTGCCAACTTTTGTTGGCGGAGCTAATTGTAGAAAATCGCGCCATTTTATTGGCGCGAACAGCCGCTACATGGCGTTCGCGCCTTTCTGAATTCGGATATTTTTAAAACTGGTGAGATGTAGATTCTCGCCAGCCGCGCGGCGAGATTTACAAATAGAAAAAAAAAATGGCGCGTTTTTCGTAACTCGCCATTTTCTGCTGTTTTCTAAGCAAATTTCGCCAAAAAATGGCGATATTTACTATAGCGCTGCTCTCTGCATAGGCCCCAAGGTGAGGAAAAGTGACTCAATCCCAGAGTTGTGAGTGTGACTGTGTTTAATATACTGTATGCAGCTTTTGATCTCCATTATTGAAAAACGAACACTGTACTCTAAAACCCCCTGTACCCTAAAACCCCTTACCCAAAAAACATAACCCCATTCTCCCTACCCTAAACGCTAAATGAACCCTTAAATGAATTTACCTGGGCGGCTGAGTGTCCAGTGGCAGAGCGGCTGCGGCAGGCCGAACGCCGGCGGAAACGTGTTCCCGACCAAATGTCTGATTCCGCGTATGGTCACCTATGGAGCACGTCCATGTATGCATCTGTTATCAATGGATATGCATGCCCTTTACATCCCACAGCCGGTTTGTGATGTAACCATGCAGCCATCTTTAAAAAGTCCGTAATGTCTCCCCCCCCCCCTTCCCTGTTCTAGGTTTTAATATTGAATCCTTCCTTTTTTAAATACGTCCATGATAACTGGACCAATCACCACGGGAGGTACCCTTCCACCGGCATCCTGACGTTATTCTTTGCCATACACATATGTGATGAGGTGAGTGAATTATGTGATGTCTTTAAAGGAGCAATTCACGCGTTGCGTTTTTGTACTTATTGATTTTTTTTAAACTCGGGATTGAAGCAGGGGTTCTCTGGAGCTGAACCCCATTATTTTCAGCTCAGGGGACGCCCTACTTCCTGAGATACAGCCTATATAGCTCATGCCGGTAGCAGCTTCGGCTAGGCGAGCAAGATCTCCGAAGGGGGCGCCGGTATCTCGGCAACATTTAAATCCCCCGGTGACGTGGGCCAATAGGAAGCCACACCTGATGACATCACGGCTTCCTATTGGCCTGCAGGGCGCATGAGTTTTTAAAAAGCGGCCTTTACGTGAACCCAGCTAGCAAGCCGGTTTGGCTACCGACACCCCCTACGGAGGGAAGTATTTCCGGAGTCAGAGGTCCTCCGAGCTGAAATGATTGGGGTTCGGCTCCGGAGACCCCCTGCTTCAATGCTATGCCAAGAAAGAAAAATATATATTTTTTAAAAAGCAGTGCTTGGATTGCCGCTTTAATACGAGGGCCCGGGCTCGCCGATTTTAATGCTTTGAGTGCCGGAGGGGTAGTGAGGGCCACGGCCCCTGCAGCGCAGTGCAGTGAAAGCGGTCACGTGACCACGGTGTCCATTTTTCAGGAAACGCAAGAGGAGGCGTCCAAGCAGATCAGGTTTTCAGGATATACCTGCTTCAGCACAGGTGGCTCAGTCACCTGTGCTGACACAGGGATATCCTGAAAACCTAACCTGCTGGTGGCTCTTGAGGACTGGAGTTGGCCACCCTGTGGAGTAAAGGGAAATAAGGGACAAGGAGAAAGAGCCGTGTGGGCTGTGTGGGCGCGTGACAACATATGATGTGCAGGCTGCAGCATGTAAACAAACAGTTATAAACCTGTACCATACAGCAGGGTTTCAATGAGAGGAAGTGAAACGCGCAACAGTCGAGTAGTATACGGGTCAAATAACCTGCACCACTTGAATGTGACTGTCACCTACTCTAGCCCCTGTGGCAAACTGCTCCTTTTATGTGCGCTGCCGCTTGCCCAGGCCCTGACACAGTCTTCTAGGGTTTGTTTAGCATAAAACGGGGACAAACACGTGTATACACACAAAGGGCACTTAGCCCTCAACCTTCAGCGGTTTATTCTTTCATTAGTAACACTACACATTTTTAAACACCGTCACTTTAAGAACAAAATAAACTCATAAAAATAACATCCACTTATGTCCGGAGTCTAACTAACATGCATATCTCTATCTGCAGTGTTCGACAAATCACCCAAAAATCTACTCGCTCAACCAAAAAATCTACTCGCCACCTAGTCCCGCCCCTAGTTCCGCCCCCAACTCCGCCCCTAGTCCCGCCCCCAACCCCGCTTTAAAATAAAATATATAAATAAAATACATTTAATAAATTCCTAGTCAGAACATTCGTTTTTGACATAAATGTATTTATTGTATACATTATAATACAATTAGTCCTTGCTACGTGTGTGTGTGTGTGTGTGTGTGTGTGTGTGTGTGTGTGTGTGTGTGTGTGTGTGTGTGTGTGTGTGTGTGTGTGTGTGTGTGTGTGTGTGTGTGTGTGTGTGTGTGTGTGTGTGTGTGTGTATAAATGTCGGATCTACAAATAAAAGCCAGGTGTGAATGACTAGTTTCCTGAACCCCTTAACCAGTGTCTGGACGTCCCAGCTTCACAATATCTAAAGCAGCAATCCCGCCTGGGATCTTACCTGATCCGCAGTCCCTCAATGTCCAGGTACCCTCATTCCCGCAATGTTATACATTGGAGGGGATGTGTTCCCTACCTGTCTTCTGGGTTAGGGGGGGTTCCGATGTCTTCCGTGTGAAGCTTGAGTCAGATCTGGAAGAAAGCAGTATAGGTTATTTTGGTGTAGTATAGGGCAGTTAAGATATATAGGGTAAATAAGAGATCCAGATCCAGAGTGTGAGAGAGTGTGGCGGCACAGAGAGAGAGAGAGAGAGAGAGAGAGAGTGGGGGAGAGAGAGAGAGAGTGTGGGGGAGAGAGAGAGTGTGGGGGAGAGAGAGAGTGTGGGGGAGAGAGAGAGTGTGGGGGAGAGAGAGAGAGAGAGAGAGAGAGAGAGTGTGGGGGAGAGAGAGAGAGTGTGTGGGGGAGAGAGAGAGAGTGTGTGGGGGAGAGAGAGAGAATGTGGGGGAGAGAGAGAGAGAGTGTGGGGGAGAGAGAGAGAGTGTGGGGGGAGAGAGAGTGGGGGAAAGAGAGAGAGTGTGGGGGAGAGAGAGAGAGTGGGGGAGAGAGAGAGAGTGGGGGAGAGAGAGGGAGTGGGGGAGAGTGTGGGGGGGGGAGAGAGAGTGTGGGGGGGAGTGAGAGTGTGGGGGAGAGGGAGAGAGTGGGAGAGAGGGAGAGAGTGGGAGAGAGGGAGAGAGTGGGAGAGAGGGAGAGAGTGGGGGAGAGGGAGAGAGTGGGGGAGAGGGAGAGAGTGGGGGAGAGAGAGAGAGTGGGGGAGAGAGAGAGGGGAGAGAGAGAGAGAGTGGGGGAGAGAGAGAGAATGGGGAGAGAGAGAGAGAGTGGGGGAGAGAGAGAGAGAGTGGGGGAGAGAGAGAGTGGGGGAGAGATAGTGTGGGGGGGGAGAGAGTGTGGGGGAGAGGGAGAGAGTGGGGGGGAGGGAGAGAGTGGGGGAGAGGGAGAGAGTGGGAGAGAGGGAGAGAGTGGGGGAGAGGGAGAGAGTGAGGGAGAGAGTGGGGGAGAGGGAGAGAGCGGGGGAGAGAGAGAGAGTGGGGGAGAGAGGGAGACTGACTGACTGGGTAGGTGACTGACTGCCTGACTAGGTAGGTGACTGACTGACTGACTGACTGGCTGACTGACTGATTTGGTAGGTGACTGACTGACTGGGTAGGTGACTGACTGGCTGACTGACTGACTTGGTAGGTGACTGACTGACTGACTGGGTAGGTGACTGACTGACTGACTGGGTAGGTGACTTACTGACTGACTGACTGACTGACTTGGTAGGTGACTGACTGACTAACTGACTGACTGGGTAGGTGACTGACTGACTGACTGGGTAGGTGACTGACTGACTGACTGGGTAGGTGACTGACTGACTGACTGGGTAGGTGACTGACTGACTGACTGGGTAGGTGACTGACTGACTGACTGGGTAGGTGACTGACTGACTGACTGGGTAGGTGACTGACTGACTGGGTAGGTGACTGACTGACTGGGTAGGTGACTGACTGACTGACTTGGTAGGTGACTGACTGACTGACTGGGTAGGTGACTGACTGGTAGGTGACTGATTGACTGGGTAGGTGACTGACTGACTGACTGGGTAGGTGACTGACTGACTGACTGGGTAGGTGACTGACTGACTGACTGGGTAGGTGACTGACTGACTGGGTAGGTGACTGACTGACTGGGTAGGTGACTGACTTGTTGGGTGGGTGGGTGACTGACTTGTTGGGTGGGTGGGTGACTGACTTGTTGGGTGGGTGGGTGGTTGGGTAGGTAGATGACTGACTGGGTGGGTGACCTTAGGTAACTGACTGGGTGGGTAGGTAGGTGACTGACTGGGTGGGTGGGTAGGTGACTGGGGGGGTGGGTGACTGACTACTTGTGGTTTCTCTCTCTCCCCTCCCCCCCTACACACACACACACACACACACACACACACACACCACACTCTCCCCCATACACACACACACACACACACACTCCCCCCTACAAACACACTCTCTCCCCCCCCTACACACACACACACACACACACACACACTCTCTCCCCCCCCCTACACACACACACATCTCCCCCAACAACATGAACCCACCTCCAACTTTTTTTTTTTTTTCTCCAGCGCGAGCGCGGGAAAAACAGCAGCGCGAGCGCGGGAAATTTAAAAAACACACTTGTGCTGCTTGGGCCAATATTTACTCGCCCGGGGGTTAAATCCACCCGCCCCGGGCGTGTAAATGTATATAATTGTCGAACACTGTCTATCTGCAATATTGGCTGGCTAAGCCAGTTACCAACTTAAAAATAACACACAGATAGAATAACATTGAGTCCTTAACTGTGAGATGGGACAGCGTCCCATTAGATCCTCAGATGCTGCAATATGTGAAGGGGGCATCCTCCCCGAACTGGATGCAGTACCCAAACTGTCATACCCCCAGCCTACAGGCTCTAGGTGAGAGACCGAAGCAGCTAAACTAACTGCAATATATTCCTCTTCCTCAATTAGGAGAGCAGGCGTGGGAAAAACTAGAACCACTAATCTCTGGCCTGGAGTTTCTGTCCCACAGTCTCAGCAACTGTGAAACTGTGGAATGGATCAATTCCATACTAAGTCTGCACTTTCTTCTATAAATTAGACAGAAAGCTGCTCATTATCCTGTGACTATGTCACACCCTCGAGAGACTTCCCTTGGCCAGACGTGTGGCAGTGAAAGGGTTACTCTACCCCACAAATAAATAGAAATGTTGCCGATCTCTGAAGCTGTAAATACCAGGGATTCAATAATGACAATAGAATAAGTAAATAACCCCATTGTCTCTTTGCCGCTGTAGGTTTCCGTGTTTGGCTTCGGCGCCGACTCGAAAGGAAACTGGCATCACTACTGGGAGAGAAATAGGTACCCGGGAGCATTCCGGAATACAGGGGTACACAATGCAGATTATGAATCCAGTCTCATCAAACAATTAGTCCAAGAAGGACGACTGACATATTATAAATAAACGCCGCGACATTTTATACTCCCATTAAAATACATTCTTTTCAACTTTTTTCACTTTGATAATGAAATATATTTTTATATATATATATATATATATATATATATATATATATATATATATATATATATATATAGTTCTTGATGATCGTGTGTTTATAATCATGGGACGCCGACTTTTGGATGTACAGTTTGTTTTATTAGTAGTGCGTCACGAATTGTCACCTGTAGCTGAAGGCTCCGAGCTTCAACCAATGGGTTGACAGTGTGATAATGTTCCAGTTCTGGTTTTTGTGTTCCCATGTGCTGGTGATAATCAGACATGCCAACTCTCATTAATTAGGACTCAGTGTCACTGATTTTTACCATCTGTGATCCGTTTGAAGGCATTTCAGCAATAATTGAGGAGGGGGTTGACTGCTCTAGAGCTATATCAAGGTGCTACACAGAGGTAGATAGTTAGACAAAGCTGTAAGACTGGATAAAGAATCCCCAAAGACACTATAGATACAAATACTGCCTCATTTCCCAGTATTAATCTCCACACTCACTTGAAAAAGCTCCATTAGGAGTGAAACGTACATCGGGGGCTGATTGAGAGTGACGTAAGACATCACGAGCCTAATACTGGGAAACGAGGCAGTGTTTGTAGCTAGCGTGCACCATATACAGGCATACCCCGGTATAAGGACACTCACTTTAAGTACACTCGCGAGTAAAGACATAATCGTGCTCAAGCGGGGAGACTATAGAGCCTGTTACAAATGCCTTATTTACATCAGTTATGCACGTTTATGATGATTGCAATACAGTACATGCAACGATAAGTGGGAAAAAGGTAGTGCCTCACTTTAAGTACATTTTCGCTTTACATACGTGCTCTGGACCCATTGCATACGTTAATGCGGGGTATGCCTGTATAGATATGTTCTGATTATTAGAACTATATATGAATACCTTACTTTGAGCACTTATACATTTGAGAGCTAACTAGGCACTTGTGTGTGTGTATATATATATATTAGACAATCTTGGTGTTACTGAGGCAGTATCTACAGACACTTGTGCTAAGCTATTATACGGGGGTTTCAAAGGATCTATTTATTGCCAGCCCTGTCTATAAAGGTAACAGCTCATTAGCCCAGTACACCTATGAAATACTAAGACCACCTATAAATACTACAGCACTTATGAGCTAACAGCCAGCTCTTTAAACTACTCTCTTACTTTGGACTAATATCACAGCTACTACCCTTGAATTTGTGTCCAATGTATATAAAGGTGCACTGGTGTTCTTAAGTGAATAGTTATATTACTACCTCTCATATACTATTTGGATTTAACCTATCTATATTGCTACCAGCCTCCATAAGTTCTTATATAATGATATATATTCATGTACATCAGTATAATACCTTGCTGGACACTGCTATTTACCATTCTGGTATATACTACTCTGCCCCCCACCCTTCAGATTTTAAAACACGTTATGTTCAATTTATTTGGTAGGATTTGTGTAATGAATAAGGCACAAGATATTGGGTATTTTTTATCAATCGGACACAAGGAATTAACATTGGATACAAATTGTCAAAGAATACAAGAATGTTTTTTTATGGCCTGTCAAGCCAGGCCTGTGTTGCATGGGACTGATAGAATCTAGAGATAAGGACATCTGTTTGCCAGACTAGCCCTACCGTTCAAAAGATAGGAAATACGGAATTATGGGCCTGACAGCAATTCATAAGAATAACAAATAGATATTTGTAACAGTTGCCATAAGACGGATGTAATAAGGTCAAACCCTTCATGTTTAGGAGAAGGTAAGGGTCAGATATCAATTTTTCACTCAAACTTAGGAGCAAGCAGAGTCTCATTATATTCGGCAAACTCGTCTAAATCTATTTTAGTATTATAGGAATAAAATGTATGAGGTCTTTTATATATTGAGTCAAACTTAAAGTCACCATGAAAGGTTTTTTTTTCTTCTTCTTTCTTTCAAGCCATAAAAATTCCAACCAAGCGGCTGGTTGATGACAGGGATGGGCTTATGTTGGTTTCAATGGGAGAAGAAGGGTATATAGGTCTTATCAAAAGATTATGAAAATCAGAATTTAACAGAGGTGTGTTTTGAGATCAGAACACATGAATTTTCTTCAACTCCTGGGACCTCTCTGGGAAAGACCTATGACATACTGTATGGTATAGTACTGTATATGGATTTCTGTTTATGTTTTATCCTGTTATTTGAAGAAATTGTCTGCATTTGTTGTAACTGTATGTTCCTGTAATAATCTTTCTAAGCACTGTATATTTTTTATATTAAAGCTAAATTTTAATAAGTAATACTTTGGGATCTGATTGAATAGTTGCACACTATGTAGAGAGTAAATTACATTTTCGGATACAGTTTGCTATAACTGATATTTGTGTGTTAAGTGCATCGTTTTTTCTTTAGTAAACAGGGACCCTGGCAAATATATATATTTTGCATTTAACTTTGGTGGTGGCAGCGGATAGATTGCAACCGAGTAAGGGGTTAGAAAACAATATCTTGTAAGGCCAAGAGAGCCCCTATAATCAGCACTCAATATCCAGGTATATGAATAGTTTAAAATATAACCTTTATTAGGTAATGGTAAAATAAATTGGACAAAAAACAACATATAAGAAGACACAAAGTTAACAGTTATCTCTAAAGGAGATGTAATCCTTTGTGACAGACCTTAATGTAAAGTCAGGGAATAAATTAGTAGGCCCTAGGAGATAGAGGTATAATGTTGGTACCACAATCACCGACTAATCGTGTGGGCATAATGTGTCACAGTATGTTCTCAGCTCCAAATGTATAAGGAGCTCATAGGGAGATGAACATAAACATCCCTAGAACCAGGGAGATTGCAGCTAATTACTAAAATATGCTAAGATAAGAGCACATAAGGAAACATATATAGTCTAGTTTCCCAGTACTAGATTAATGGGGTCAAAATAGTGATAAAGTCACAATCATAAGAACAATATGAACAAGTAGCATAAGTCTTTAGATAGATATACACTTTACTGGTGTGTGGCTAGAAGGAGTTTAAACCAAATGAGAGCCCCACTATCCACAGCGTTAACAGTAGTATTGGGTATAAACAACACAAATTACAAATGTAACATGGTTAGTATACTTCTGCCTGTCTCTTCCACCCTGTCACGTAAGGCCTTAGTAATCTAGGCTGTGATAGGCCATTCTGTGGGCTTTTGACCCCCCTCATGCTCCTCTCTGAGTGACAGAATTGTGGTGACTCATGGCCGGTGTATAGCCTATCAAGTATAGGTACAGACCTTGAGCCCTCCCCTTCTGGTTCCTCAGAGAGGCAGTGCCAAATTTAAGTAGTCTGTCCCCCTCCTTCTAAGGAGTGGTAGGTAGAGCTTCTTCTCCCGGCTGGGGGAGAGAGAGGCCAGCCACACAGCCCTCATGGCTGGCTGGGCATGTAAGATCTGATGCTCAAGACTCAGAGAGCAAGCACCATCCAGAGACCTGGTATCCTCTGATGACCCTATGCACCATTGTAAAGAAGATCTACAGTGAATGCTGAATAAAGATCCATTTTGCTTCATCATACTCCTGTTTGAGTGTCAGTCCCTGGGCAGGAGGGAAGAACTGTGCTTTAGTGGGGACTGATCTTTGGACATCCTGGAGCCCACTACAGCTGGAGGCGCTAAGTACCAAGAAGAACATCACTGATCTCAAAAGCCTGTCCTGGTCTCCTCAACATCGCAGATGACCCAGCTCTCCTGATCCTCACATGTACGCTAGCACCACACCTTGTAGCAGAATAACATCTCCCAAAGGAGGGGGGGGGACGACAGTGCTACACAAATATAATTGAATGTGTGTAAATATATAAACAGAACCACCCCACCTTGGGTTAGGAGGGTATATTGGACTGGCTCTCGTAGGAGTGAGTCGGTGCGCAGAAAATAATAAAGCTACAGTAGTATAGAGCGTCATACATCCCCTCGTGAGAAGGAAATTGCCGAAATAAATTTCATACCCACTGCTTGTAAGCTATTAGTGGGACCGTTATGCAGGTCAGAAAATAGGCGAACAGAAATACAGAAAAGGGTGTGAATTTTGTGTCTAAATCCCACAATATTAATAATAGCAACCTCAGTGATATAATGTTAAACACAACCTTATGTGGTATAGGATAAGCGTCTGCTGCTGCTGATATTAGAGTGGCTCGGCACCCCTATAGAACAGTAAAACACAAGAAAAACAGCGCACAACGCATATAGTAAAGTAGGTACAAATGTGTTAAATATTTAAAACAGGTGATAATTCTGCGTACATCAAGATATAGTATACAAGCATTTCATGTACTCAGACATGAGTTACCAGACGCCAGGGAACAGCTGGAGCAGTCTCTCACTCTGCACACAGAATATAATTAATGAAAAATGCAAGTTATAAAAAAATGCAGGTTATAAAAAACTTTAGTACACACTTTACCTTCACATATTATTGACACCAAACACGTTTTAGCACTCCTTGCACCTTTTAATTGGCACACATCCTACATCTGGGTAACCCTAGATGTAGGTTCTCTTTATAACATTATCAATCACGATCACGGGATCACCGCAATTGAGTTTTTTCTCCACTCTCACTCCTCCCTTTCACCTGCACACATTGCTTTTTTACTGGACAGCATTCGATTTTCACTCACACACAATTATTTTCTCTTTGAGCAGCAATTTTATCTCCAAACACGTGGGACAGCGATGGGGACTTCATTTGCCCCCTCCTACGCCAGCCTTTTTATGGGCTGGTGGTAGATGTCCCACGTGTTTGGAGATTTAAATCCATTTAGGCACAATATAGCGTTTTACAAGCGCTATATTGATGACATTTTGAAGGTCTGGAGTGGTGGGGAGGAAGACCTCTTCCGGTTCTTTGATTATCGGAGAAGGTTTGTTAGAATGCTCAAATACCCAGCTGTAGAATGATTAATCAATCCCAAAACACAGGTAGGTGTATATCATGAATGTGAGTTAGTCCATAAAGCAGAATAAAGCCATGAATCCCTGAAAACCGAAAGTGTGTGGGAAAACTCACCACAATCAATTTCATTGGGGGCAAAAATACAGCATAAAGGCAAATAGACTCACGGACACCTCCTTGTATGGATGACGTGCTGCTGCTGGTAAGTCCAAGGTAGATGCGAGAAGAGTAGAGCACCGTCAGAAACTGGAGTCAGGAGGGGATCCAAATATTCAAAAAAAAAATCTTTATTAGAGTAAAATAAGCACAGGAAAACACCTCCTACGCGTTTCGAACAGTAGTTCTTTCTTTGTAGTTCTTTCCTTGACAAAGAACTACTGTTCGAAACGCGTAGGAGGTGTTTTCCTGTGCTTATTTTACTCCAATAAAGATTTTTTTTTTTTAATATTTGGATCCCCTCCTGACTCCAGTTTTTGATGGTGCACTACTCTTCTCGCATGCCTCTTTGATTATCTGGCAGATAACAAACTTAATCTCAGATTTACGCATAATCATCATATGCACCACATACAATTTCTGGATCTTAATCTGTATGTGGATGTGTATAATGAGAAAAAAGTACAGGCTGACATTTTCAGGAAAGACAATGCCAGAAACTCATTGTTACATGTGAAAAGCTGTAATTCCCGCCCTCTGATCAAGGGTATTCCACGTTTACGCAGGAACTGTTCTTCCCTGGAGGATTTTGTTCACAGGGCGGAGGAAATGAGGGAAAGGTTTCTGTCCAGGGGTTATGCCCGAGAGAACCTGGATAAGGCCTTTGAATCAGCACTTGATACAGACAGGGATTCTTTGATTACTATGGAAAAGAGTCATTCCAGGCAGACTGGCTCCGCTGAGAATGCCGATGCGCCCTACTTTATTACGGGATACAGTGAGCAAGTCGGTGCAATTAAATCCTTCATCCAGAAACATTGGGGCACTTTATCTTTGGACCCCATGACTCGTAAGATGGTTAGCACCGGCCCTCGCATTGTATTCTGTAAGGCGGCTACCTTAGGGAATACTTTATCACCGAGCATGTTACGATCTAACAAATCACATAAAAATATGTCATCATTTTTTCCAAAATGATTAGGTTCCTATAAGTGTGGACGATGTAAGATCTGTTCTTTAATGACTAAATCAACACATTTCTCCAATCGAGATGGGACATGCAAATTTAAGATAAAATCATTCTTGTCTTGTCAAACCAAGTTCGTTATTTACCTACTGATATGTCAATGCAGCAAACAGTATGTCGGCCTCACTAGTAGAGTCCTCAAGATTCGTATCTTAGAGCACCTGAGGCTGATAAGAAACAAAGACATGCTGCATCCAGTGGCAAAACATTTCAGTACCTGTCCATTGGGTTCAGTGGGATCCTTACAATGTATAGCGCTTGAACATATTCCTGTATCCCCTGTGGAGGGGATAGGGGTAAAATCTTGCACCAGCAAGAAGCGCATTGGATCTTTAAGTTAAATACACTGCAACCCAATGGACTGAATACTGAATGGGACTTGCAATGTTTTTTAACCTGCATTTTTTATAACCTGCATTTTTTATAACTTGCATTTTTTATTAATTATATTCTGGTGTTTCTTTCATTCATTTTGTCTATGTATGTTATAAGATGGTTTGACTGTTCATTGCTTATGCCCTTCCTCCCTTTCCCCTCCCTCACCCTTCTCTGGCTCCTTTTGACCTTACAAATGTGATTCAGTTCCTGATCTCTTGATATAATTTTCAAATAACAAGACTTAGGGCCACATGCAGTAAGCGCCGAAAATGTGCAATGGCCAAGCTTACCGATTTGGCATGATTTTGGCGATTTTCCCTCTCCATATGCAGTAAGTGCTGAATCCCTTCCCAATCAAGGCGAAAACATTACCGCCCACTCTCACGATGATTTGCCGATCACACACAGGTGTATCGGCCTGCATGGCGGGGTGCTGTTAGGTTCGCCAATTAAACTTCTTGCTGAATCAGGTGAAGCAAGCATGTTTTGGATAGCGCGGCCTATTTAAAGGGAACGTGTACTGTTAATCATTCTCTGTGTTGTTGGGAGTGAGAGAGAGAGAGAGACGCACAGAGCGGGGCGATTTCATATTTGCATATTGACTGAGAGACTTGTTGTGTATTGTGAGAGCTTTGTCCTTTGTTGTTTTGTTTACATCTTTGTCTTGTTTTATATGTGGAAGTGTTTAGTGTGATTGGCTTTACATTTGTTTTCTGTTCTTTGTGAGTGCTACAGGTATGGCCGCAAGGCGTTGGAAGAGTGATGCTGGTGTGAGTGGTACTGCTAGTCGTGTGAGTACGTGTCGGAGTGAACGTACGGTTCAGGGGAGTGCTGTTGCTGGGAGTGCGAGTGCTGTTGCTGGGAGTGAGAGTGCTGTTGATGGGAGTGCGAGTGCTGTTGATGGGAGTGTGAGTGCTGCTGGTTGCTCAGTTGCTGATGGGGTGTCTGGTGGTGGCGTGCTTGCTGGTGGCCCGCTTTTGGAGTCTCTTCCATTGGAAGAAGGAGAGTCCAGTCAGCACCAGCCAAGTTCTGAGCCTAAACGTGCTCGGAAGAAACGTGTGGAGCAGCGACGTAATCCTCGGTTCAATGACTAGGAAAACACAGCTCTTGTCACTGGGATTCTGGAGCACTATGACAGTCTGTTTGGCCATTTAGTAGGTAAGTTTACCTTTGCATTCATTCTTCAAATACATGTGATCCTAGGTCATGTGAGGTGTGTACATATGCAAATATGGGTCCATAATATCTATCAATCTACATTATTTTGTAATCACATACAGTATTTTTATCATGCGTTACAACGACAACAACACTCCGTCGTTCAATTGGCGCAAACTTCATACCATATTAATGCAAGCTTCCTTACATGTCTATGTTTACAAGTGAATGCTCATGTGCTTCACATATTACACATAAACCAGCATGTTTGGTATCTCTTGGAACAGCTAGCAGTGTAGGAAATGTATAGTTTTATTATTAGGAATTCACGTCATATATGTTGTATGTATTTCAAGGGTAGACAAGTTCAGCAAGCAGAACTGAGAAGTGTGGAAAATAGTTGAAGCGCTCAAATGCAGGTATATCTCAAAATAATAATAAGCCAGACCACTGTACCAGGGTACTAACAATTGATATAGTACCTATTGTGTCATATAATGGGTACTATCCTCCTGAAGACAGGTTGTGTGTGGTGCAACCCACTCACCATCTGTCTCATCGGCAGGTTCCCCTGAAAAATATGCAAATACTCACATCCTGGTAGGGCAGGCAGTCATGCCTGTGCAGCTACTCAATGCAATACAGGGAAAAGGGAGACCAAAAAGCGCACCAGCACAAACGGAGCAGGAAGAAACCAGAAAAAAAAAAAGGATTAAAAGGGCACTTTAATGTGGCAAAAGACCCATCCAATGCATTTCGAACGTCGCAGCGTTCTTTGCGACGTTCGAAATGCATTGGATGGGTCTTTTGCCACATTAAAGTGCCCTTTTAATCATTTTTTTGTTTTGGTTTTTTCCTGCTCCGTTTGTGCTGTTGCACTTTTTGGTCTCCCTTTTCCCAGAACTGAGAAGTGGAATGAAATAATACTTGGTGTGAATGCGTGTGGGAATCGTGTCAGGGACAAGAATAATTGTCGCAAGAGATTCGACGATATTAGGTCAAAATTAAAAAAGAAAATACAACAACAACGCATGCATGCTTCTTGCACTGGAGGTGGCCCGCCAGCAAAACGTCTCATATTAACTCCATTGGAGGAGCAGCTTCGGGAAAAATTATTTCCCGTCGTCGTGGAGGGGTTGGCCGGTGACAGAGACATCGGAATATTTCCCTCAGAATTTCCACCAGGTGAGAAATGTTACTGTACTAGGCGTGTCATTGGTGACAGTTATTTGTGAATTTTCCGCTGCTATTTATACTTTCCTCCCAATAGAAGCATACCTACATCTATATATGTATATATGTCTCTCTCTCTATATATATATATCAATATATTTTTAGATGTAGTTGTCCTACTAAAAGCATTAAAAAATATATCACGTTGCAGTGCGTGCTCATTTGCATGTCATCTCCCACAATCCTTTGCTGCAGTGGAACCAATGTATGCTGTCCGAAGATGGGTAACAACAGGGTAGCACACGTGTAACACATGCTAATGAAGAAACATTACTATGTAGTGTTGCAGTACAGACATATATGTAATATTAATTTACATGTAGTTTATTTGACACCTACAAACACGCCATGACTGCCTCTTGAAATCATGCACCAAAGATATAGCTACGGCCAACAAACATCACTTGCACTAACACATTTGCTTTTGGTTATTAAAAGGTGCTTTTTTGCTTCATGTCATATACAGAGAGCATAATGAGGCACACGTTGCATATGTTATGTAATTGTGTTCATAGGTAGCTCACTTCATAATAGGATTTACATCATCTAACATTGTGTTAAACCAGCTGCAATTAATATGTCATCACAGCATACACGTGAACACAGGGGGTGGGGTTTTGCACACAGCCATGTAATACGGTCTACTTTGTAGAGACCACTTACAGGTGTTTGAATTAATTGAAAGGTCACGGTGATGTCACCTTTTGGGGGAGGGACTACAGTTCTTCAAACCTGACAAGCTAAACATAAGTTCATCACAGTCATTTTAAATGGTAACTCTATGTACAAAATCACCCACCAAAGCATTATGTATCAAAACGTACGTTACACATTCGTTCACTCAGATCTATTGTTTAAATTATATCAACACCAAATTATCACACCAACAGCATCTGTGAGCGACACACTGCAAGTGTTGTGTTGTTGAGTGACAGCCACATTTAGGCCTGCAACAGCTTCTATTTATTTAGCACACATATCCTGTAACAAAAACAAGAACTTCTCAAATATTACCTACTTCATGAAAAGAATTGTCATCGTTGATCTCATGATAGTGATGTACATTATGATTGTGATATTACTGCACAACATATGCAGTGTATGTCCAATATTAATAATATTGTTACAACGCACTACTGCTTTAACGTGGTATGTTAGTGAACTAAAAAGTCCTAATTACACTGGCATGTACATGGTTATTAAAAAGATTCATGTTCAGTTTGCTACACACATCTTTTCATTTCATGAAGTGATGCTGTTAGTTAGCCATACATACTGAAGATACACTAACTCTATGGTCATTATGTACACATGTCACTTAACAACTGATGTTAATCTTCTATATAGTTGCTCCTGGAGGACATGTGTCACCTGAGACTTAGCAAGTGTCTTCACCTGGGTCATGCAGCTCCTCGCACCTGGCAGGTGAGTGTATGAGGCGATGGACATATAATATGTTCAATTCTAGATGTTATGTTGTCATGTTAATGTATGGTTTAAGACATGTGTTTTAAATTGGATCAGTTAGTGTCACTAAAAAGTAATTTTTTTTAGAGTACATGTATTGTGTTTGGGATGTACAGTATGATGTAGGAGTTGTGAGGTTTGAACAACCTTTCATTCATTCTTATTTCACACTGAGTCCAAACAGAATTCTTATGTCAAGGTACATTTTAATGTGATGTCATAAAACGTATGGAAACATCTTAGCTTATAGTTGTTATCACAGTGTATAATTACAGAGTAAAAGAGCAGACATTAGCATGCCATTTCATCATGTGTTCATTTATTTGTAGAACATGATGATGCCAAAGACACAGAAATGCTATCAAGTGAGCATGAAGAGGTTCCCATTGAAATAGTTACACAGGCAATTCCTCCACCAACGGACACATACGCAGCAATAGCAGCTTCTGAAGAAAAAATTGTTGAAGCAGAAAATCGTCGCCATTCTGATATAATGTCAGTGCACGAAAGGATGATATCACTGCAGGAAGAAACCATATCACAATTGGCACATCTTCACAGGGTCTTCATTGAAGTTCCTAAACAGATACAAAAATTAAACACCACATTAGAAGCAGTAGTTGTTCAGCTCAACCAAGCTAATCACTTGAGAATGACTACAACAGCACATCAATTCACCTTCACCCCATCACAGGATGGATCTTTAGATGCTGCTACAGTACTTTTTCACCCCATGCATCTGATATTCGTTCGCCAAGACGGGATGTTACCGGTACACTAGCTGAAAGTTCTGTGCATGTTCCTCTCGACATCCAACCACTGCCATCTGTAGAAAATCTGGAGCTGACACCTACTAAGGAGGCACCTAAAAGAAAAATGCACAAGCAATTACTAATAAGCAGTTTTTTTTAAACAAACTAAAAAACTAAAACGGAGCTAGCAGTTGTACACTGTGTACCAACTTGTTCAGAACTGCCACTGCCCACAAGCCCTGGCCCTGAAGTCTCACTGCCCACAAGCCCTGCCCCTGAAGTGGCACAGGCCAGACAAACTGGCTCTGTATTAGTTAAAGTTGTTGGCAAACGGAAACAAAAAACCCAACCCACAACAAGCAGGCCTGTGACTCGCTCTCAAAAGGACAGAAATAAATACATTTTCTAATTAACTAAATGTGTATGTTGTCTTGTGTTGTAGAATTCAGATTATCTAATTAATATTGTATGTATGATCAACACCTGTTGTTTCCAAACATTCAAGTATGTCCTTGTACACGTGAAGGTTTGTAAATGTTCAGTCACAATGAGTGCATAATATAAATAATTTATAGGTATTAATCATCTGTTCAGTAATGATCCTACATTACACACTTGCAATGTTTAGAGAAGGTGACATTCACTTAGGTACAAAACATTTTAGTGGGGTGTGTTTGGTAGGTAATTTAGGTAGTAATTGCATGTGAATATTATTCACATGCAAGTACTGTAACACAAAATATGTATGTAACTGCTAACATCTTTCATTTAAGTTTAGAGTATGATCCACTGTAAAATATTACTTACCTTCAACTTCATTGAAGCTTCTTAATGTAGTCCTTTCATCATGTATGTGTACTGCTTACAATAACATATCTGTGAATGTGTAGTAATATATATGTAGTAGCTATGTATATATGTACACACAGTGTATAACTATACATATATATATATATATATATATATATATATATATATATATATATATATATATATATATATATATACACACATATATATATAGTATCAAAAATGTAAATTTGTATATACTTTTTTGTACACAACAGATATATGATGTTTTCTTGTGAACACACAGTATTGTCATAAATCATCCTTTATGTTAGTGAAATATAAATGATCTTACCCTTTAACAATATGGGCCTAATATTATGAAGCACATAATTCACTCACCTTTATCACCATTTAAATATTTTGGAAACAAGGGCTACTTACTCCCATCAATACAGTATGTTCAGTCTAGACTGGATTAAATAGATATATTATATGTTGTAACACAACAGCCCTTGTAAACTCTCAAAAGGCCTTGTTTGATGTTAACTCCTAATTGGACACAGCTGAGTATAATAGGCCCTCAAACATACTTACCCTGTAATGTTTAAACCTTTAAAGAAGTCTGAGCAATCTAACAATCCCTGTTAAAATAGAAGGCCTTAATTACAGTAACATACACACATACACATATATAGATTTCATTTTAGTTTTTAGAGAAGAAATATATATATATATATATATATATATATATATATATATATATATATATATATGTATACACACAGATAGTCAAAATGTTTGACCAAGACAAAGTTCACCAGACCAAAAGATACACAGTAAAATGTAGAAAAAAATACACTGAGAAAAACATTAGCAGGTGTGTTTATATAACATGCCAGTGTAGCCAGTATTTTCATTATGGGAACAGTACATTTTCTCAGCCACATTGTTTTTTAATTAAATGTGGACACTTGTTGTCAGAATGTAGATTACGTGAAAACCAATGGGACTTCCACTGAATTTGCTATCTTATCACAAAGCATGTGTTCCAATTATTTATACACATTCGAATTGGTGCTCGAAATAAGGAGTGCAACATAGAAATTTTCTACTGACCTTGAAAATAGCCACAAAAGATAAGACTTAATTTGTTTCACATTCAGTTGAAAAACACTGTAACTCCTGAATCACTCATTATTTGTGATTCAGCCACGGCAGAACAAAGTTCTGAGAACAGCCATCCGCACAAACCTTTTAAAATATTGATTGCAGAGGCTATAATGGCAAGTGCACTACACAAAGCCAACGTGGGTGTCATATATGACTTGATCAGAACTAAATATCCATATTATCAAAAGCCGTGCCGCGCTGAAAATTTTAAATCATCTGTACGATTCACTTTAACTACAAATGAGTTATTTGAACGTGTCCAAGATAACCTACAGGAAAGGTATGGATTTTGGCAGATTGCTCCACAATTTAAACTTACCATGGAACATGGCACTTATATTCTGATAAATAGCATATTTATTCCTAATAACAATAGCAATGGATCCGCTACTACTGTTCCGTCAGAATCGATACCTGCTGCAATATCTGCACCCTCCATTCCTGAAGCACAGATGCAACATGAACAGAACTATGATGATTGGTTTCCCAACCTTCTTGGTCAAAACCCATTTGATTGGCAAAACCAAGAACTGTACGTACCTCCGGACGTATCGTTTGAAGAAGGCAGTGGCGATTCCTATGAGCGCCTCATGGAGATATGTCTCCTATAGGATTCAACGGTTGCCTCAAGCATGGATGAAAATGCAGTGTATTTCTGGAGAGAACAGTTGCAGCCAAACGAACTGTTACTTCTACAAGAATGGTAAATATAATAATGGTTATGCGTTGACTCACCGTTACAAGTATTAACTTTTAAATATCCACCATTTTTACTCTAAATGCATGGATTCCGCGTAACATTGCAGACAGCATTACATGTAGCGTTCACAAACACATTGTTTCCTATTGCAATATAGTACAACCATAAACCCTACTACACATTGCTAACGGAGAAAATATAATTAGTTTCCTATGTAGTTAAACATATCATTGCAACATGTTACCATAACTGTAACACACACCTCTTAGTTTATCATGGTACATCTTAAAAAAAAACGGGTCGGCCACATATGACGTGGGACCCTTGTCATGTGCCAAGGCGTTCTTAAAAAGGATTACGGATGTAAGCCCCGCCCCCAACCGACGTGTGCGCGTCAAAGGCTATTGGCTGTGTCCGTTTGTTATTGTTACGGTCACTGCACTGTGTCATGCGCGCGCGTCTGTGCTTGTGGGCGTGCAAAGTGCGGTAGGTCAATGTTAATTCAGTGGGAGGAGTGTTTGCATGCACTTAACGCTGCCTTAACATCACGTCACACGTATTGTATTCGCACATTGGCTGATGTGCTGTTCCTTCTGTCCACACACGTCCGTTTAAAAAGTTTATAGAAGTACGTTTTCTGAACGATGTTGGTTTAGCGTTCATTGGATTTCAAATGCATATTATATGCTTAATGCTAGTAACAACATGTATTGAACGCACAGCGTACACATTTGTTAGCGCATGCGCTAACACTTACTCGACCCAATCGTGAAGTGCGTGTACAAATTAAGATATGCGCGCACATTATTATGTATACAGGCACCGGAAATATCATATCCATAGTTATGCCTGCAACGCAATGAACAAAAGGATACATAATGATGTTTAGTTGTAACCTTGCACTTCTAACATATAAGTGAATTACGCGTGCATATACACAATCATATAGAGATGTGTAACGCGTTGTCATGGCTACACATATATAAAGGTGCCATCTGTGACCATCATGTGTTTGCTGTATTTCAGAGATGTCGGGAAAGAATCAATGGGATCAATCTATGATTTCCGAAGAGTCAAACGTTATATGACATGATTGTGAGGAGGAGCGACCGACTAATATACGACATAAGCAACTATTTGTATCATGGTTGTAGCGCATACTAACAAACAATACAAAATGTGATCTGGTTATGCCTATATTTCATAACCACTTAATTAACAAAATAATGTTGCTAAATAGTGTTTTTTTAATATTTTTTACGTGTTTATATATTTTTATAAATTCACATCATATGCCATGGTCTGTTTCATATATAACAATCATTCCCACTGTGCAAACACATTTGTGTAGTATATTGTATAATGGGACGTATGCGTGTAGAAAGTATATAAAGGAGACTTCAAACCAAGTAGACCTTTAATGTATAAGTTCTCATGTTACATGGGGATGTTGTTTAAATTGTTTAGGAGTGTGGCAAACAAGTGTTATGGCAACATGTAGTACACAACTATAATGCATGATGTTAGGAAAAATAGGTACTTATATTGTAAACATTGAAGTTTCTGTGTATATTTCATTTAGCAAAGTAACTATAGTTTACTGAGTTTATTAAACGTTCAACACATATAGAGTAAAGTTAGTATGATGATATAAGCTAACATAATGAACTTGATCTTATGATTTGACGGTGTTATACATGCATGATACACAAATTGATACACACACACAAACAGTGGTCTTGATATGTGTGCCAATGCAAATGTGCACGTGATGTACGTTCATATGTTGAGAATACTTGTAAATGATCATCATAATAATGATGAACTGCCGTGTAAGACATTCCAACTATATTAACAACATTGTCATTGGGTGAAATGAATTATGCAAAATTACAAATACATTTTTATACACTTTTACTTTGTGTTAACAGTTTGACACTTGTTACATGTAGGTCACATCAACACACGTGTGACTTATACATACACATGTGACAATGTTAAAATAATCTTTACCATTAATTGATCGTATTACTAATCACATACATTGCAACATACAAGATGTACAAAGCATTTGTGTGATTTCAGGCATTCATGTATGGAGTGTTATGATCAGTCATGTGCATCCGTGGTTATTCACCTACCCTAAACAAAAAAGTAGCAGCATTTATCCCCTTCTCTCCACCCACCTTATATTAGAATAACGGAATTTTTAAGGGTACATACATTAAATGTAATGTCATGTCACTAATAATTTTCACTTACAATGCACATGAAACCTGAAGAGTATCTGAACGCATGTATATGATAGAGAAACGAAATGTATGTAACATTTCAAGTGGACTACTATGTTGGGTTTATACATCCTATAATTATACGTATATAGAGGTAGGCACATGTTATGACAGATGTCAGTTCATATACACACCATGCTCAGTCATAGAGGAGATATACCTATAAGAAAATTGAATAATACATAAATAGCAAACATTGACATGACATCTGCATGAACGTAAGCAACACACCAAAGTGTCTATTTAGTGTTACATATGAAACACCATGTATAGTTTGTCACATTAAATATGAAAAGCTGCCTCGTGTAGACATCATATTGATGCACATGTAACAGTGTAACAATACGATTGTATGTAACCATACTGCAAGAATGAATGACTATGGCCATACTATGTGTATTGTGTTTGCATCAGCAACAACACAATGTTACTAAATTACTCGTTTGTAACACTTGTTGTAATCACATACATAAAACTAGTTTACATTCTAAGAAGGATTATATAACCTGTGCAAGAATAACATACCGGTGCCACATGCCTTTGTCAACACAGCAGAGAAGAGAAAGTTGTGCCACCCATATTCATCTGTGTCCTAAAAGAAGGTTATTATAATAAATGTATTGTTAATATAACATAATTAATATATCAAAGTAGTACAGCTAAACCCCGTTATAACGCGGTCCTCGGGGTCCACCCCGAGACCACCGCGTTACTAACGGGGTCGCGCTAATTTTAAAAAAAAATGTCCGCCGCATCAGTGGATATTTACCCCGCGGTCCCGGCTTCCCCCTGTCACCGCGTGACAGGAGATGGGAGGGGGGATTCCCCTCCGGCTTCAGCTTTCCCTGTCACCGCGGGACAGGAGATGGGAGGGGGGATTCCCCTCCGGCTTCAGCTTCCACTGTCACCGCGTGACAGGAGATGGGAGGGGGGATTCCCCTCCGGCTTCAGCTTCCCCTGTCACCGCGGGACAGGAGATGGGAGGGGGGATTCCCCTCCGGCTTCAGCTTCCACTGTCACCGCGGGACAGGAGATGGGAGGGGGGATTCCCCTCCGGCTTCAGCTTCCCCTGTCACCGCGGGACAGGAGATGGGAGGGGGGATGCCCCTCTGGCTTCCGCTTCCCCTGTCACCGCGTGACAGGAGATGGGAGGGGGGATTCCCCTCCGGTCCGGCTCCCCCCGCCGCAGCACAGGGCCCTCGCGCCGCAATACAGGGCCCCCTGGCCCTGCCATAGCGCAGGGTCGTCCTGCCCCCCCCCTGCCCCCCCGCGCTTCACCGGGCCATCCCACCAGCCCCCGCAGCATCGGGGGCCCCCGCAGACATCATCCCCCTCCACCGCAGCACCACCCCCACCGGCACGCCCCCCCCTGCAGCCACATGCCTCACCAATCATCCCCAAGGTAAGGCTGATTTATGTATATGTGTAGTGTGTGTGTGTGTGTGTGTGTGTGTGTGTGTGTGTGTGTGTGTAGTGTGTGTCAGTGTGAGCAGTGTGTGTGCAGTGTGCAGTGTGTGCAGTGTGTGCAGTGTGAGCAATGAGCTGTGTGTGCAGTGTGAGCAATGAGCAGTGTGTGTGCAGTGTGTGTCAGTGTGAGCAGTGTGTGTGCAGTGTGAGCAATGAGCAGTGTGTCAGTGTGTGCAGTGTGAGCAATGAGCAGTGTGTCAGTGTGTGCAGTGTGAGCAATGAGCAGTGTGTCAGTGTGTGCAGTGTGAGCAATGAGCAGTGTGTGTGCAGTGTGCAGTGTGTGTCAGTGTGAGCAGTGTGTGTGCAGTGTGAGCAATGAGCAGTGTGTCAGTGTGTGCAGTGTGAGCAATGAGCAGTGTGTCAGTGTGTGCAGTGTGAGCAATGAGCAGTGTGTGTGTGCAGTGTGTGTCAGTGTGAGCAGTGTGTGTGCAGTGTGAGCAATGAGCAGTGTGTCAGTGTGTGCAGTGTGAGCAATGAGCAGTGTGTGTGCAGTGTGCAGTGTGTGTCAGTGTGAGAAGTTTGTGTGCAGTGTGAGCAATGAGCAGTGTGTCAGTGTGTGCAGTGTGAGCAATGAGCAGTGTGTCAGTGTGTGCAGTGTGAGCAATGAGCAGTGGGTGTGCAGTGTGCAGTGTGTGTCAGTGTGTGTGCAGTGTGCAGTGTGTGTCAGTGTGTGTGCAGTGTGAGCAATGAGCAGTGTGTCAGTGTGTGCAGTGTGAGCAATGAGCAGTGTGTCTGTGTGTGCAGTGTGAGCAATGAGCAGTGTGTGTGCAGTGTGCAGTGTGCAGTGTGTCAGTGTGAGCAGTGTGTGTGCAGTGTGAGCAATGAGCAGTGTGTCAGTGTGTGCAGTGTGAGCAATGAGCAGTGCAGTGTGCAGTGTTTCAGTGTGAGCAGTGTGTGTGCAGTGTGAGCAATGAGCAGTGTGTGTGCAGTGTGTGTGTGTGTCAGTGTGAGCAGTGTGTGTGCAGTGTGAGCAATGAGCAGTGTGTCAGTGTGTGCAGTGTGAGCAATGAGCAGTGTGTCAGTGTGTGCAGTGTGAGCAATGAGCAGTGTGTGTGCAGTGTGCAGTGTGTGTCAGTGTGAGCAGTGTGTGTGCAGTGTGAGCAATGAGCAGTGTCAGTGTGTGCAGTGTGAGCAATGAGCAGTGTGTGTGCAGTGTGCAGTGTGTGTCAGTGTGAGCAGTGTGTGTGCAGTGTGAGCAATGAGCAGTGTGTCAGTGTGTGCAGTGTGAGCAATGAGCAGTGTGTCAGTGTGTGCAGTGTGAGCAATGAGCAGTGCAGTGTGCAGTGTGTCAGTGTGAGCAGTGTGTGTGCAGTGTGAGCAATGAGCAGTGTGTGTGCAGTGTGCAGTGTGCAGTGTGTGTGCAGTGTGAGCAATGAGCAGTGTGTGTGCAGTGAGTGTGTGCAGTGTGTGTAGTGTGAGCAATGAGCAGTGTGTCAGTGTGTGCAGTGTGAGCAATGAGCAGTGTGTGTGCAGTGTGCAGTGTGTGTCAGTGTGAGCAGTGTGTGCAGTGTGAGCAATGAGCAGTGTGTCAGTGTGTGCAGTGTGAGCAATGAGCAGTGTGTCAGTGTGTGCAGTGTGAGCAATGAGCAGTGTGTGTGCAGTGTGCAGTGTGTCAGTGTGAGCAGTGTGTGTGCAGTGTGAGCAATGAGCAGTGTGTCAGTGTGTGCAGTGTGAGCAATGAGCAGTGCAGTGTGCAGTGTGTCAGTGTGAGCAGTCTGTGTGCAGTGTGAGCAATGAGCAGTGTGTGTGCAGTGTGCAGTGTGTGTCAGTGTGAGCAGTGTGTGTGCAGTGTGAGCAATGAGCAGTGTGTCAGTGTGTGCAGTGTGAGCAATGAGCAGTGTGTCAGTGTGTGCAGTGTGAGCAATGAGCAGTGTGTGTGCAGTGTGCAGTGTGTGTCAGTGTGAGCAGTGTGTGTGCAGTGTGAGCAATGAGCAGTGTCAGTGTGTGCAGTGTGAGCAATGAGCAGTGTGTGTGCAGTGTGCGTCAGTGTGAGCAGTGTGTGTGCAGTGTGAGCAATGAGCAGTGTGTCAGTGTGTGCAGTGTGAGCAATGAGCAGTGTGTCAGTGTGTGCAGTGTGAGCAATGAGCAGTGCAGTGTGCAGTGTGTCAGTGTGAGCAGTGTGTGTGCAGTGTGCAGTGTGTGTCAGTGTGAGCAGTGTGTGTGCAGTGTGAGCAATGAGCAGTGTGTCAGTGTGTGCAGTGTGAGCAATGAGCAGTGTGTCAGTGTGTGCAGTGTGAGCAATGAGCAGTGTGTGTGCAGTGTGCAGTGTGTGTCAGTGTGAGCAGTGTGTGTGCAGTGTGAGCAATGAGCAGTGTGTCAGTGTGTGCAGTGTGAGCAATGAGCAGTGTGTCAGTGTGTGCAGTGTGAGCAATGAGCAGTGTGTGTGCAGTGTGCGTCAGTGTGAGCAGTGTGTGTGCAGTGTGAGCAATGAGCAGTGTGTCAGTGTGTGCAGTGTGAGCAATGAGCAGTGTGTGTGCAGTGTGCAGTGTGCAGTGTGTGTGCAGTGTGAGCAATGAGCAGTGTGTGTGCAGTGAGTGTGTGCAGTGTGTGTAGTGTGAGCAATGAGCAGTGTGTCAGTGTGTGCAGTGTGAGCAATGAGCAGTGTGTGTGCAGTGTGCAGTGTGTGTCAGTGTGAGCAGTGTGTGTGCAGTGTGAGCAATGAGCAGTGTCAGTGTGTGCAGTGTGAGCAATGAGCAGTGTGTGTGCAGTGTGCAGTGTGTGTCAGTTTGAGCAGTGTGTGTGCAATGTGAGCAATGAGCAGTGTGTCAGTGTGTGCAGTGTGAGCAATGAGCAGTGTGTGTGCAGTGTGCAGTGTGTGTCAGTGTGAGCAGTGTGTGTGCAGTGTGAGCAATGAGCAGTGTCAGTGTGTGCAGTGTGAGCAATGAGCAGTGTGTGTGCAGTGTACAGTGTGTGTCAGTTTGAGCAGTGTGTGTGCAATGTGAGCAATGAGCAGTGTGTCAGTGTGTGCAGTGTGAGCAATGAGCAGTGCAGTGTGCAGTGTGTCAGTGTGAGCAGTGTGTGTGCAGTGTGAGCAATGAGCAGTGTGTGTGCAGTGTGCAGTGTGTGTCAGTGTGAGCAGTGTGTGCAGTGTGAGCAATGAGCAGTGTGTCAGTGTGTGCAGTGTGAGCAATGAGCAGTGTGTCAGTGTGTGCAGTGTGAGCAATGAGCAGTGTGTGTGCAGTGTGCAGTGTGTCAGTGTGAGCAGTGTGTGCAGTGTGAGCAATGAGCAGTGTGTCAGTGTGTGCAGTGTGAGCAATGAGCAGTGCAGTGTGCAGTGTGTCAGTGTGAGCAGTGTGTGTGCAGTGTGAGCAATGAGCAGTGTGTGTGCAGTGTGCAGTGTGTGTCAGTGTGAGCAGTGTGTGTGCAGTGTGAGCAATGAGCAGTGTGTCAGTGTGTGCAGTGTGAGCAATGAGCAGTGTGTCAGTGTGTGCAGTGTGAGCAATGAGCAGTGTGTGTGCAGTGTGCAGTGTGTGTCAGTGTGAGCAGTGTGTGTGCAGTGTGAGCAATGAGCAGTGTCAGTGTGTGCAGTGTGAGCAATGAGTAGTGTGTGTGCAGTGTGCAGTGTGTGTCAGTGTGAGCAGTGTGTGTGCAGTGTGAGCAATGAGCAGTGTGTCAGTGTGTGCAGTGTGAGCAATGAGCAGTGTGTCAGTGTGTGCAGTGTGAGCAATGAGCAGTGCAGTGTGCAGTGTGTCAGTGTGAGCAGTGTGTGTGCAGTGTGAGCAATGAGCAGTGTGTGTGCAGTGTACAGTGTGTCAGTGTGAGCAGTGTGTGTGCAGTGTGAGCAATGAGCAGTGTGTCAGTGTGTGCTGTGTGAGCAATGAGCAGTGTGTCAGTGTGTGCAGTGTGAGCAATGAGCAGTGTGTGTGCAGTGTGCAGTGTGTGTCAGTGTGAGCAGTGTGTGTGCAGTGTGAGCAATGAGCAGTGTCAGTGTGTGCAGTGTGAGCAATGAGCAGTGTGTGTGCAGTGTGCAGTGTGTGTCAGTTTGAGCAGTGTGTGTGCAGTGTGAGCAATGAGCAGTGTGTCAGTGTGTGCAGTGTGAGCAATGAGCAGTGCAGTGTGCAGTGTGTCAGTGTGAGCAGTGTGTGTGCAGTGTGAGCAATGAGCAGTGTGTGTGCAGTGTGCAGTGTGTGTCAGTGTGAGCAGTGTGTGTGCAGTGTGAGCAATGAGCAGTGTGTCAGTTTGTGCAGTGTGAGCAATGAGCAGTGTGTCAGTGTGTGCAGTGTGAGCAATGAGCAGTGTGTGTGCAGTGTGCAGTGTGTGTCAGTGTGAGCAGTGTGTGTGCAGTGTGAGCAATGAGCAGTGTCAGTGTGTGCAGTGTGAGCAATGAGCAGTGTGTGTGCAGTGTGCGTCAGTGTGAGCAGTGTGTGTGCAGTGTGAGCAATGAGCAGTGTGTCAGTGTGTGCAGTGTGAGCAATGAGCAGTGTGTCAGTGTGTGCAGTGTGAGCAATGAGCAGTGCAGTGTGCAGTGTGTCAGTGTGAGCAGTGTGTGTGCAGTGTGAGCAATGAGCAGTGTGTGTGCAGTGTGCAGTGTGTGTCAGTGTGAGCAGTGTGTGTGCAGTGTGAGCAATGAGCAGTGTGTCAGTGTGTGCAGTGTGAGCAATGAGCAGTGTGTCAGTGTGTGCAGTGTGAGCAATGAGCAGTGTGTGTGCAGTGTGCAGTGTGTGTCAGTGTGAGCAGTGTGTGTGCAGTGTGAGCAATGAGCAGTGTGTCAGTGTGTGCAGTGTGAGCAATGAGCAGTGTGTCAGTGTGTGCAGTGTGAGCAATGAGCAGTGTGTGTGCAGTGTGCGTCAGTGTGAGCAGTGTGTGTGCAGTGTGAGCAATGAGCAGTGTGTCAGTGTGTGCAGTGTGAGCAATGAGCAGTGTGTGTGCATTGTGCAGTGTGCAGTGTGTGTGCAGTGTGAGCAATGAGCAGTGTGTGTGCAGTGAGTGTGTGCAGTGTGTGTAGTGTGAGCAATGAGCAGTGTGTCAGTGTGTGCAGTGTGAGCAATGAGCAGTGTGTGTGCAGTGTGTGTCAGTGTGAGCAGTGTGTGTGCAGTGTGAGCAATGAGCAGTGTCAGTGTGTGCAGTGTGAGCAATGAGCAGTGTGTGTGCAGTGTGCAGTGTGTGTCAGTTTGAGCAGTGTGTGTGCAATGTGAGCAATGAGCAGTGTGTCAGTGTGTGCAGTGTGAGCAATGAGCAGTGCAGTGTGCAGTGTGTCAGTGTGAGCAGTGTGTGTGCAGTGTGAGCAATGAGCAGTGTGTGTGCAGTGTGCAGTGTGTGTCAGTGTGAGCAGTGTGTGTGCAGTGTGAGCAATGAGCAGTGTGTCAGTGTGTGCAGTGTGAGCAATGAGCAGTGTGTCAGTGTGTGCAGTGTGAGCAATGAGCAGTGTGTGTGCAGTGTGCAGTGTGTGTCAGTGTGAGCAGTGTGTGTGCAGTGTGAGCAATGAGCAGTGTCAGTGTGTGCAGTGTGAGAAATGAGTAGTGTGTGTGCAGTGTGCAGTGTGTGTCAGTGTGAGCAGTGTGTGTGCAGTGTGAGCAATGAGCAGTGTGTCAGTGTGTGCAGTGTGAGCAATGAGCAGTGTGTCAGTGTGTGCAGTGTGAGCAATGAGCAGTGCAGTGTGCAGTGTGTCAGTGTGAGCAGTGTGTGTGCAGTGTGAGCAATGAGCAGTGTGTGTGCAGTGTACAGTGTGTGTCAGTGTGAGCAGTGTGTGTTCAGTGTGAGCAATGAGCAGTGTCGGTGTGTGCAGTGTGAGCAATGAGCAGTGTGTGTGCAGTGTGCAGTGTGTGTCAGTTTGAGCAGTGTGTGTGCAGTGTGAGCAATGAGCAGTGTGTCAGTGTGTGCAGTGTGAGCAATGAGCAGTGCAGTGTGCAGTGTGTCAGTGTGAGCAGTGTGTGTGCAGTGTGAGCAATGAGCAGTGTGTGTGCAGTGTGCAGTGTGTGTCAGTGTGAGCAGTGTGTGTGCAGTGTGAGCAATGAGCAGTGTGTCAGTGTGTTCAGTGTGAGCAATGAGCACTGTGTCAGTGTGTGCAGTGTGAGCAATGAGCAGTTTGTGTGCAGTGTGCAGTGTGTGTCAGTGTGTGTCAGTGTGAGCAGTGTGTGTGCAGTGTGAGCAATGAGCAGTGTCAGTGTGTGCAGTGTGTGTGCAGTGTGAGCAATGAGCAGTGTCAGTGTGTGCAGTGTGAGCAATGAGCAGTGTGTGTGCAGTGTGCAGTGTGTGTCAGTGTGTGTGCAGTGTGAGCAATGAGCAGTGTGTGTGCAGTGTGCAGTGTGTGTCAGTGTGAGCAGTGTGTGTGCAGTGTGAGCAATGAGCAGTGTGTCAGTGTGTTCAGTGTGAGCAATGAGCACTGTGTCAGTGTGTGCAGTGTGAGCAATGAGCAGTTTGTGTGCAGTGTGCAGTGTGTGTCAGTGTGAGCAGTGTGTGTGCAGTGTGAGCAATGAGCAGTGTCAGTGTGTGCAGTGTGAGCAATGAGCAGTGTGTGTGCAGTGTGCAGTGTGTGTCAGTGTGTGTGCAGTGTGAGCAATGAGCAGTGTGTCAGTGTGTGCAGTTTGAGCAATGAGCAGTGTGTGTGCAGTGTGCAGTGTGCAGTGTGTGTGCAGTATGAGCAATGAGCAGTGTGTGTGCAGTGAGTGTGTGCAGGGAAAACCGCGTTATAACCGAATCGCGGTATAGCGAGGCGCGTTATAACGGGGTTTAGCTGTACTGTGAACATATATGTATTTACTTACAAGAAAAAAAACTATTAATGACATTCTGGCGTGTCTCGGCACCACTGGCTGTTTGTTCAGTTTCAGCTGCTACATTGGTGGGATGCTCCTCTTCCAAAGCCTGACCTATGTCTGTATGTACATTATGTCTGAGTGCCACATTGTGCAAAATGCAACAGGCAATTATAATATCAGACAATTTTGGTGGCTTATATTGAAGAGCCCTACCAATTCTGTCGAGACACCTAAATCTGGTCTTGAGTAGGCCAAATGTCCTCTCTATAACAGATCGCGTAGAAATATGGGCAGCATTGTAGCTCTCCTCTGCTTCAGTTTGAGGGTTTAGCACCGGGGTCAACAGTCATGGCCTAATTCCGTATCCTGAGTCACCTATAATGAATGCAGCACACATAAGGTAACATTAGTGATAACATTCTCAAATAAAATCATTCCTAAACCAAAAAGAGGTTTGTGTTACAACATCCAAATATGTACTCACCCAGCAGCCAACCAGGTCCAAAATGGTCTTCTTCGAAAGCATGGAAGACTGATGAGTTCCTCAGGATAGAGGAATCGTGACTGGAACCAGGGAATTTGGCTACCACATGCATTATCTTCATCGTGGCATCGCATACCACCTGTACATTCAGGGAATGGTAGTACTTACGGTTGCGGTAAGCATGCTCACTCTGACTAGGTGGAATCAAAGCATTCTGTTCATCAGCAAGCCACTGGTGCAAAAGAATGTTCCTCCGTCTCCTAAACATGCGCATCATTTTGAAATCTGTAGCTGTGAATGAGCAGGTAATGGGCGTCCTTTAAATAGCTATGTGATGATGTCAGGTGAGTTTGTAAAATGGGAAAGGGGAGTGATGTATAATAGCGCTAATGGGTATTACAAACAATTGACCCTACTCTAAGGGTGAGCCCTATGGTCGCAAGGCAGCCTGGTGGTAACCTGACAGTACAATCAGAATAAATAGCAAATAAACAAAAGAGATACCGGCGCCTAATGAGTCCAAAAATAATGGAATCCTGGATATCCAGTAGAAATAGTTCCAGTCCCAAGGAAATCAACAGTCTCTGTATCCTGGGGTATTCAGATAAGACTTGATGCAGTGGAAGTAGAACATGCAATGAAAAAAGAAATATTTAGTGCAACACAGTTAAACAATTTATACAGACATAATTGCAACTGGCTGACATAAACAGACAAAACAAACAGACACAACTAGACAAACAACACTGAAGCAAAGCTAATGATAAAAGTTATTTATTAAACTAGATGATAAAAAGGACAAATGGCTAACAGACCGCTCCGGTGGGTTAAAACCTAGATAACACTCACAGGACGGCTGCTGGTAATTCGCATAGTACCAATGGGGGCTGGTGACCGCATGTGGGGGATCCGCTGGGTGCCTCAGACGCCTTGTGTTCCTTCTGCGTCTCTCTACTGGCAAAAAACGGAAGTGACGCCGTCCTCGTGGCGGACCGGGAATGACGTTGCCGGATGTGACGTCAGAACCTGGCAATCTCCAGTGGAAGATACAGGAAACGGCGATCTGCACCTCCTTGCCCCACAGTTGTTGGAAGAATGCACTCAGCACTTGTACTGCTTGTAAATATAAGCCACCAAATGTCCTATATATAGATAAAAAATGCCCTACGCGTTTCCTGCGTTTCGTGCGTCTAAACACACTTCCTCAGGGGATATATATCCCCTGAGGAAGTGTGTTTAGACGGCGTCACTTCCGTTTTTTGCCAGTAGAGAGACGCAGAAGGAACACAAGGCGTCTGAGGCACCCAGCGGATCCCCCACATGCGGTCACCAGCCCCCATTGGTACTATGCGAATTACCAGCAGCCGTCCTGTGAGTGTTATCTAGGTTTTAACCCACCGGAGCGGTCTGTTAGCCATTTGTCCTTTTTATCATCTAGTTTAATAAATAACTTTTATCATTAGCTTTGCTTAAGTGTTGTTTGTCTAGTTGTGTCTGTTTGTTTTGTCTGTTTATGTCAGCCAGTTGCAATTATGTCTGTATAAATTGTTTAACTGTGTTGCACTAAATATTTCTTTTTTCATTGCATGTTCTACTTCCACTGCATCAAGTCTTATCTGAATACCCCAGGATACAGAGACTCATGAGTTTGTAAAATGCAACGTGTTACATTAACATATTAAAGTACTTGGCTCCCAAGCTGTATCCATTTCCTCTAACAAGTATTATTTCTGTGTATTCAGCAGGCAATCGTGATATTTGCCAATGATGTAACGTGAAGCTTTGTACAAGCATTCATTGTAAATTGTTAGTGTAATGTGTAATGCATGAAGCACTTCTGAACGCAACAATCAGTCATGTAATGATGCTGAAAGCATGAGATTGACGTAGAAAAAGTTTGTTGCAACATGTCTAATTTGCCATGTTATTGTCACATGTTCACAACAATTAATTGTCGTGTGCATATGCATACATTTATGGCATCAGGATAGTTGGTATTGAATCAGTTTGAAAGGTGTAACAATGAGTAACTATTGTAGATGTGTGTATAAGTTAGCATGAAGTGCTTGTAATGCAACGTTTACAATGTAAACATGCAATGTAATTGAGTGTCCAAAAGCGGACGTCATGAAAAAATGGGAGGACACAAAGTAGATGTAAACATGAGAAGACAGATGTACATGAACGTTTGATGATGCGTTACACATTACAAGCATTGTGTAATGTAAAGCAACATGAATATACTGTGGCTGTGTTAGATGTGTGACATGGGTAACATCATATAATAAATTGTCGTACACTTCATTAACATGTATGATATGATGTGATGTTCTCCTTTAAGAGTTGAGTATAGGTTTTTCCATGGACACATCATCACATGATGAGTAATGTGACACGCAAATGATGAAAACATATAAAAGTACAATGTTATGCAAATAATAAATGTGACGTGTGAGACAATGCAGTGAAAGCCCCCCACACAGTAATGCTAAACACATTTGTATTGTGAGCAATAGAACGTATACAGTACTATAATGTTCTACGTCCCCACTCCATTGACTCCATTAATGTACAGATGAGTTTTTTTTTCTAAGTGCCGTTCCGGCAGCCTTAGCGATAGTTCTCCCCTCCAACTTGCCAACTTTAGTTGGCGGGATAAATTGGCCATAAAGTCTCCATTTCTTAGTGGCGATCAGCCCCGATAAGCTGATTTTGCTACTTGAATACAGCCGAATAAAAAAAGTGACGAAAAGTGGCGAAAACAGGCTTATCGGCAGGCGACTGGCCATAACACAATTATCGGACACGAAAACTGGCGAAATAAAGCACTTATCGGCGCTTATTGAATCTCAAACCCAATTTTGGCGGAAAACTGGCGAAAAAACCCTTATCAACGCTTACTGCATAGAGCCCTTAGTCACATATGATAGCCAATTTATGAAGGCTTAACAATATTCAGGAACTGAAATGTATCCATTGTAGGGCAATATCATCAGTACTCCCTCAGGGCCTCTGGATATTGTTGTTATGGTTTTATTTATCCCAGTCACACATTGCGCCATAGATGACTTAGATAACTATTACTGTAGATTCATAAACATCCTTGAAACATTTTAAGTATGATGAATTAATATTCACTTTAATGGGTATTAGGAGAAACTTGATGAACTAATTAAATATATCTAGTCACACAGGCACATGTGAATGACGTCGGGTCAATCAGCCCGTTTTTGCGGGCTTTTTCATTTTAAATGTTTGGGGTTGGACCTCACCTTCCTACTCCAAGACGAAGTACTGTTCCATAGCGCGAAACGCGTTGAGGGGAGGCTGAGGTGTAACTTGGGTTCTATGTGTGTTTCGTTGGATTAAAAAAAATTCTATTGCAAACCGGATGTCGCATGGATTTGTGCCGCAAGCAGTAGCGCCGGACTCTCTTTCACTCCAGCTCATATTCTATCTACGGACGCACGCGGGAGAAATGGGGGATAGAAGAAAGCAGGACCCAGATCGAGGAGCACATAGAGGTAAGGGATTTCCCTCCCAGCCCTGATTGTTCAGTGGTCCGCATCTGCCCTTCATACTCCGCTCTCATTTGGCACACATTGATACCTACAGTATGGGTGCTTAGACTGTATACCTGAGCGCAGGACAGCATCCTGTTCCATAAAGTAAGTACTCTGTCTCTCAGCCGTCCAGTGCTGGCTGGGCGTGGATGAAAGTGCAGTATAGAAATGGGCGCCAGGAACTTTTATAGCATAAAGTGTGTTAATTGAAGAGCCGTCCAAAAACCCAGTTCACAGAGACACTCACAAAACATGTGGCAAAGTATAATAGCTTTAGAGATATTATCCACCGTGGATTTAGTGGAATAGCTTGCAGGGAGACAGTGATGTGAGAAATAAACTGGCTAATTGGGCCGATTCAATAGGGCGTACGGGTTACAGTGGGGAACCCTATGAGGACAAGGCAGCCTTTTTTATTTATAACACAGGATTGAAGCAGGGGGTCTCCGGTATTAAGCCCCATTCATTTCTGTTCTGGAAAACCCCTGCTTCCGGAGATACTTACCTCTGTAGGGGGCGCCGGTAGCCGCTCCGCTCATCCAGCAGGGTTCAAGTAATGGCGGAGTTTCAAAGGTCCCGTGCTATGCGGGCCAATAGGATGACGTGATGTCCTATGGTGCGGCTTCCTATTGGCCCACCTGACGCGGAAGCTTTAAACTTTGCTGAGATTAATGAGAGCTGGCTAATAATTGGGGAGTGTTACTAAACTGGAAAACAATCAACAGTGACAGAAAAAACTAGTGAGAACCTCAGTCAGAACTCTGAGGAACATGCTTCTACAACATAGGGTGGGGCTATTTATAGTCTTACACTGACGTCATACATAATATGGTAATTAGGGGGAGAGGCAGAACCTGAGTGAGCCCACTCAGTGTCTAATAATCTACAATATATTACAATATATAATATTACAATATATTACAAGTGACACATTTTAAATCTAAACAAAAACACCACTAGTGCAGCACTCTAATATGCCCTCCAAATGCGCAAAAAGTCCAAAGTCCAAACATATGAACCCTGTCTAAAGGAGGCTTCAATAGAAAGCCTGTAGTGGTATGAGGAATCTAGCATGTAGAAGGTTAATTGCAGCTATAGACAATTAACCAGTCTCCATCTGGCTAATAAGACATGTAGAAAAGCCACCTGCTGGAAACTGCAAGGGAGACTCTTGAGCACAGTTACAACTGTGTTGCCAGAAGAGACTCGCACAAATTGATCGCTTGAGCACAGAAGGTTTGTGCTGACAAGACTACACCTTGGGAAAGGCAGTATTACTGCCGAAACGTTGGATTCCTTGGCACAATAAACCCCCCTTTTCATTGATGATTAACACTTTCCGGTCGAATGTCGGAATATATCCGACAATATATTTTAGTACTTGCGGTCAAATGTCGGATTTCCCCGGCATTCCATTTGCACTTTTCCCAGCAGCCTCACTGACGGGGGCCTCAAGCCCAGCACGATACCCCCCTCCCCCCAAGACCAGCATGATCCTCCCCCCCCCCCAACAAGCCCAGCACGATCCCCATCAGCAGCCCTGCACTCCGGCAGCCTCACTGACCCCTCTCCCACCCAGCCCTGCACCAGGCAGCCCCACGATGCTCCAGCAGCTGACACAGGAGGTAGGGGGGTTGGGGGGGCTGTGAGTGTGGTGTGTGCAGTGAGTGTGCTGTGAGTGTGTGCAGTGAGTGTGCTGTGAGTGGGTGCAGCGTGCTGTGAGTGGGTGCAGTGTACTGTGAGTGGGTGCAGCGTGCTGTGAGTGTGTGCAGTGTACTTTGAGTGGGCGCTGTGAGTGGCTGCAGTGTGCTGTGAGTGGGCGCAGTGTGCTGTGAGTGGGCGCTGTGAGTGGCTGCAGTGTGCTGTGAGTGGGCGCAGTGTGCTGTGAGTGGGTGCAGTGAGTGGGCGCATTGTGCTGTGAGTGGGCGCAGTGTGTGTGTGTTTGTGTGTGTGCGCAGTGTGTTTGTGCAAAAATTAATATTAATTAATATTCGATCAATATTATAATAATAACGCTCAACCCGCGTTATAAGCGGATCGTGCTATAAGCGGATCGTGCTATAAGCGGATCGTGCTATAACGGGTTGAGCTATAAGCGGATCGTGCTATAAGCGGATCGTGCTATAAGCAGATCGTGCTATAAGCGGATCGTGCTATAAGCGGATCGTGCTATAAGCGGATCGCGCTATAAGCGGATCGTGCTATAAGCGGATCGTGCTATAACGGGTTGAGCTATACGCGGATCGTGCTATAACGGGTTTAGCTATAAGCGGATCGTGCTATAACGGGTTGAGCTATAAGCGGATCGTGCTATAAGCGGATCGTGCAATAAGCGGATCGTGCTATAACAGGTTGAGCTATAAGCGGATCGTGCTATAACGGGTTGAGCTATAAGCGGATCGTGCTATAAGCGGATCGTGCTATAACGGGTTGAGCTATAAGCGGATCGTGCTATAAGCGGATCGTGCTATAAGCGGATCGCGCTATAACGGGTTGAGCTATAAGCGGATCGTGCTATAACGGGTTGAGCTATAAGCGGATCGTGCTATAACGGGTTGAGCTATAAGCGGATCGTTCTATAAGCGGATCGTGCTATAAGCGGATCGTGCTATAAGCGGATCGTGCTATAAGCGGATCGTGCTATAAGCGGATCGCGCTATAAGCGGATCGTGCTATAAGCGGATCGTGCTATAACGGGTTGAGCTATAAGCGGATCGTGCTATAAGCGGATCGTGCTAAAAGCGGATCGTGCTATAAGCGGATCGTGCTATAACGGGTTGAGCTATAAGCGGATCGTGCTATAAGCGGATCGTGCTATAAGCGGATCGCGCTATAAGCGGATCGTTCTATAAGCGGATCGTGCTATAAGCGGATCGTGCTAAAAGCGGATCGTGCTATAAGCGGATCGTGCTATAAGCGATCGCGTTATAAGCGGATCGTGCTATAAGCGGATCGTGCTATAACGGGCTGAGCTATAAGTGGATCGTGCTATAAGCGGATCGTGCTATAAGCGGATCGCGCTATAACGGGTTGAGCTATAAGCGGATCGTGCTATAAGCGGATCGCGCTATAAGCGGATCGCGCTATAAGCGGATCGCGCTATAAGCGGATCGTGCTATAACGGGTTGAGCTATAAGCGGATCGTGCTATAAGCGGATCGTGCTATAAGCGGATCGTGCTATAAGCGGATCGCGCTATAAGCGGATCGTGCTATAAGCGGATCGTGCTATAACGGGTTGAGCTATAAGCGGATCGTGCTATAAGCGGATCGTGCTATAAGCGGATCGTGCTATAAGCGGATCGTGCTATAACGGGTTGAGCTATAAGCGGATCGTGCTATAAGCGGATCGTGCTATAAGAGGATCGTGCTATAAGCGGATCGTGCTATAACGGGTTGAGCTATAAGCGGATCGTGCTATAAGCGGATCGTGCTATAAGAGGATCGTGCTATAACGGGTTGAGCTGTATGTGTCTGTTTGTTTTTTCCGAAAATTAAATTAGACCGGCTGGCGCACTTAGTGAAAATTAATTGGACGGCAAAGGGTTAAGACCGTGTGCCTGATTCTTCTTCTTCACTGGATCTATTTGGGACATCAGAAGCTCCCCAAAACCAGCGCACCGGTGGTTAAGTACCCCACTATCACCTGTTTGTTTGAGTGCGTGCACTACCATCATTCCCCTTGTGCTGACAAGACACCAGGAACTAGACCTCTATTCCCGTGCACAGCGGACACCAACCCAGACCTAGTGTTACGCCGGTGCTGCCCGCAGACCAGACCCGTCCCCTGTGCTGAGGTGGGACGTAGGGATACACGCACCCGCAGCAAAGGGAGCGTGTCCGGAGTCTAGTGTTATTGTTGCCAGGCCAGGTATAGTAAGGAAGACAATACTTGCCGGTACCGGTAGTAGAGGAGGAGTAGTTATTGCCGTTGCCAAGATCAGGGATGCCAGAAGTCACGAAGTCCAAGTAGAGCCAAAGTCGAGAGCCAGAGGGGGTAGTCGTCCAATCCGCGTCAATACCTGAGGATTCACTGAGAGAATAGTCAAATGCTTCCATCCAGAACTATGTCGAGCGACGAGTGATGGGAAGCACAGGCATAATAAAGCTGGGCAGGCCAATGGGAAAAGGGGGCAGGCCTGGAGGACTGCAAGGAGTCCTCCCTGATAGGAGAGAGGTGTTACAGCCCAGCTGAGTGTAATCATTGATTTGCATGGAACTCTGTGATGCTTGGGGGCGACGCCTCACTGCAGAAGCAGTGGTTAAAAGTGCTCTGTTAGGCGTGTGCTCTGTAAGCTGGGAATGCATGCCCATAACGTCTGGGGCTGGCGTGCGTGTAGGTGTGCGTGCAGGAGGGCGTGGGCGCGCCCGGCGCTGAGCAGAGGAATCGCCGAGGGGAGTGACCCCGCGACGGCGGCAGGGGCGAGGAGCCGTGGAGGCCGGTAAGGCAGGATTGTTTTGTGTGTCCAGGGGCTCCCTGCGGAGAGGGAGTGCTCTGTGTGGGAAGCGAGGAGAACGCCGATTCCTGACAGTACCCCCCTCTTCAGGAACGGCCTCAGGACGGTCCAAGAACGGTTTCTCTGGAAACTTTTTCCTGAAGGACTTAAGAAGGGCCGGGGCATGAATGTCCTTTGAAGGTACCCAGGATCTCTCTTCAGGGCCAAAGCCCTTCCACTGCACCAAGAACTGGAGCTGACCCCTGGATAGGCGAGAATCCAAAAGAGAGTGAACTTCGTATTCCTCGTTTTTTTGTACAGTAATGGGATCTGGTTTACGAGTCTGATCCGGAAAGAAGTGACTGGAGATGAATGGTTTTAAAAGGGACACATGAAAGACATTGGGAATCTTCATACTGGGTGGTAGTTGGAGCCGGAATGCCACAGGATTGATTTGTTCGCAAATAGGGAAGGGACCCAGGAACTTAGGTGCCAGTTTAGGAGATGGTACCTTGAGGTGGATATTCCTAGAGGAGAGCCATACCAAATCCCCTGGTTTGTAACTGGGCGCCGAACGACGACGACGATCGGCCTGTAGTTTCGATCTGCGGGAGGAGTTGAGAAGGGTAGACTGAATCCTGGGCCATGCGGTTTGGAGGGAAGAAATGCGTTCATCTACGGCTGGTACTCCAGAAGGAATGTTGGGGATGGGAAGACAGGGAGGGTGGAACCCATAATTTATAAAGAAGGGCGACTCCCGGGTGGACTCGTTTTTAGCAGAATTGATGGCATACTCTGCCCAAGAGAGGAGTTGAGCCCAATCATCCTGGAAATCGGATATAAAACATCTCAGGTATTTCTCCAGGGATTGATTGATTCTCTCCGTTTGTCCATTGGACTGAGGATGATAGGCGGAAGAGAAGGAAGAAGAGATGCCCAATCTCTTCGTGAAAGCTCTCCAAAATTTGGATACGAACTGAGAACCTCTGTCAGAAACAATGGACGAAGGGATCCCATGAATCCGGAAAATCTGCTCCGTAAAGATATCAGCAAGGGCGGGGGAGGTGGGTAATCCTTTAAGTGGAATGAAATGGGACATCTTCGAGAACCTGTCCACGACCACCAAGATAGTGTTCATTACTCTGGACCTGGGCAACTCCACGATGAAGTCCATAGAAATGTGGGACCAGGGGCGGTCGGGAACTGGAAGGGGTAACAGAAAACCCTGAGGCTTTTGACGGAGAGTCTTGCTTTGAGCGCACGTGGGGCATGCGCGGTTAAACTCCAGAATATCTTGAGACATCCTTGGCCACCAGAAATTCCGACGAATGAGATCAGAAGTCTTCTTAAAACCTGGATGACCTGCAGATTTAGAGGAGTGACCTCAAGACAGGACCTCTGTAACAAATTTGGATGGTACAAAGAGTTTGTTGTCGGGAACGACCAAGTCCTTGGGAATGCGTCTCTGGGAGTGCAAAATCTTGTCAAGATTCTTGAAAGTAGTAGACGTGGCGAGAATCCTCTCATGTGGAAGGATAGTCTCCAACGATTCCTCTGGCCTCTCTTCAGAAGAATGTATTTGGGAGAGTGCGTCTGCCTTTACGTTCTTGGTTCCGGGGATATAGGACAGGTGAAAATCGAATCGAGAAAAAAAAAGAGCCCAACGAGCCTGTCGTGGACCAAGGCGTCGAGCGTTCTCTATGTAAAGAAGGTTCTTGTGGTCCGTGAGAATAGTAAACGGCTCTTTCGACCCCTCCAGCAGGTGTCTCCACACTTGAAGAGCCATCTTCACGGCCAGAAGTTCCCTGTTACCCACGTCATAGTTCCTCTCGGCAGACGAGAATTTCTTGGAAAAATATGCACAGGGATGTAACTTATCTTGGGGCGTGGGTCTCTGAGAAAGAACGGCACCAGCGCCGCAATCAGAAGCGTCGACCTCCAGGACTAAGGGAAGTTCGATGTCGGGATGACGGAGAATAGGTGCGGATATAAAGGCTTCCTTGAGTGTCTCGAAGGCGGAGATGGCCTCAATTGACCAAGCAGAAGGATCAGCTCCTTTTTTGGTGAGCGCAGTAAGGGGTGCCACAATGGTGGAAAAACTCCGTATAAACTTACGATAATAATTAGCGAACCCTAAAAAACGTTGTATGGCCTTGAGAGAGTTGGGTCTTGGCCATTCAGTGACCGCTTGAAGTTTACCGGAGTCCATCATAAACCCCTCATCGGAAATGATATACCCCAGGAACGGAGTAGAGGTCGTATGAAAGGTGCACTTCTCCAGTTTGGCGTACAAATGGTGTTCACGGAGACGGGAAAGGACGTAGGAGGTGTGGCGTATATGGTCCTGGAGATCTTTGGAAAAAATCAGGATATCATCCAAGTATACAATAACAAAAATATTGAGTACCTTACGAAAGACGTCGTTGATGAAATCCTGGAAGACAGCGGGAGCATTACATAAGCCGAAAGGCATTACCAGATATTCGTAGTGTCCACTACGCGTGTTGAAGGCCGTCTTCCATTCATCCCCCTTCCTGATGCGCACCAGGTTATAGGCACCACGTAGATCCAACTTGGAAAAAATCTTGGCCCCCTGTAATTTATCGAACAGTTCGGTAATAAGGGGAAGGGGGTAACGATTTTTAATAGTGATGTGGTTTAAACCCCTGTAGTCGATGCAAGGCCTCAACGACCCATCCTTTTTCTTGACGAAGAAAAACCCAGCCCCTGCTGGGGAATTGGAGTGACGAATAAAGCCTTTCTTGAGATTCTCCTGGATATATTCATCCATAGCGTGAGATTCTGGTAACGACAAGGGGTAGGTCTTGGACTTGGGTAGGGAGTAACCAGGAACTAGATCGATTGGACAATCGTAAGTCCTGTGTGGCGGCAAGAGGTCTGACTGTACCTTATTGAAAACGTCCCGGAATTGATAGTAAACGGAAGATAGAATAACTTCGGGAACAGAGGTATTGACCAGCAGTTGATGAGTCTCGTCTGACCTCGGCCTCCAGGAAATGGGAGCGGAGGAAGTCCAGTCAATCAGAGGATTGTTGAGCTGTAGCCAAGGAAGACCACGGGTGATGGGTATCCCAGGAGCGTGAATGGCATCGAGAACTAAGGTCTCCTTGTGCAGATGTGAAGACAGAAGCAAGGGAGCTGTCTCTAAGGAGATGTGGGCCGGGGTAAGAGGACGTCCATCGATACCGACGAGTGCGATGGGAACCTTCTTTCTCACTAGTGGTATGCGATTAACCCTGGCGAATTCTAGATCCACGAAGTTTCCTCCAGCTCCTGAGTCAATGAAAGCGGCGGTAGAAGTCTTGAACTTATCGCCTGAAAGGAAGACTGGAAATGTAAGTTTCTTAGGGAGTTCATTTTTATGAAGGGGACGTGGAGACATTACACCCAGAGAGAGCCCCTCTGTACTCACTGGGTGAATCCCGTTTCCCGGACACAATGGACACTCCCGAACCAGATGTTCCATGGATCTGCAGTAGAAACACAATCCCCCGGCGTGGCGGAACTGCCATATCGGTGTGCGGATGCGTTGTACCCCCAATTGCATTGGCTCTGGCAACTCCAGTGCAGGACGAAGAGGTGTGGTAGCACTTGAGGAAGCAGGAGTGCTGCTGAGAGTACTGGAAAACGGAACTTGAAAGTTATGGAAGCGAGTGCGCTGACGCTCTGAGCGGCGTACCTGGATGCGTTGATCCACTCGGACGGCCAAATCAATCAGGACCTCCAGTTGATCCGGCCTGGATTGGCGAGAGAGTTCGTCCTTGATGGGATCTGCCAGGCCTTGCCAGAATACGGAGAAGAGAGCCTCTTGTCCCCAGTTAGTCTCGGCTGCTAGAGTCCGGAATTCCACAGCATACTGCGTCACCATTCGCCGTCCCTGCGTGATCTGGAGGAGAGAAACAGATGCCATCTCCCGACGAGCGGGGGAATCGAATACCCGTTGAAACTCGGTTTTAAATGCTGGGTAATCTTGAGTAAGGTCAGAACGTCTCTCCCAAACCGGGGAAGCCCAAGCCAGGGCGCTGCCAGTGAGGAGGTTATAAATGTAGGCTACCTTCTTGCGATCAGTATTGTAGAGATGGGGGGCCATTTCAAACTGCACCTCACACTGGTTTAGGAAACCCCTACAATCTTGCGGTTCACCTGCATAAGGCTTGGGAGGAGGAATCCTTACATCTGAGCTGCTAACTGCGCTTGCGGAGTGGGGGCTTACACTGGCGACACACTTTATTCGAGCTCGGCTAGTCCCACAAATTCGGGTATACCCGGGTGTATTGAGGTTTGTGACGGTTTTCTGCCCGAGTGCATTGAGGTATTTTCCAGGCAGGGATTGAAGCATTTTATTCCCGCTGGCTGCAATACTGCACAGTATATATATATATATACTGCATTACAATTCATGAATTTATGCCATCTGGTAGACACGCAAAGCATTTCAGCCTATTAAATCCTAATCATTATCATTTAACAGATCAGCCGCCCGTCAGCCAGGCATGAACCCAGGCTGGGAAGGCAAACGCAACGGAGCTTGTCAGAGGTGAGGATCGGCGCATTCCAGGTATCTGCCAGGTACATACTGGGTATTTGCTTGAATAAAGTGTGTCGGTGCAGTACATCTGGCGGGGTCGCGGTCGGTACCCTGTCTGAGAGTACTGCGACCTGGCGTGTAAGTGCCACAATTTGATCCGCCATGGCCTGGTTTACCTGAAGCAGATTAGAGAGAAACTGCTGTAGTTCGGTCTGGTCTGCGTCTTGTGGGCTCGACATAATGTTACGCCGGTGCTGCCCGCAGACCAGACCCGTCCCCTGTGCTGAGGTGGGACGTAGGGATACACACACCCGCAGCAAAGGGAGCGTGTCCGGAGTGTGGTGTTATTGTTGCCAGGCCAGGTATAGTAAGGAAGACAATACTTGCCGGTACCGGTAGTAGAGGAGGAGTAGTTATTGCCGTTGCCAAGATCAGGGATGCCAGAAGTCACGAAGTCCAAGTAGAGCCAAAGTCGAGAGCCAGAGGGGGTAGTCGTCCAATCCGCGTCAATACCTGAGGATTCACTGAGAGAATAGTCAAATGCTTCCATCCAGAACTATGTCGAGCGACGAGTGATGGGAAGCACAGGCATAATAAAGCTGGGCAGGCCAATGGGAAAAGGGGGCAGGCCTGGAGGACTGCAAGGAGTCCTCCCTGATAGGAGGGAGGTGTTACAGCCCAGCTGAGTGTAATCCTTGATTTGCATGGAACTCTGTGATGCTTGGGGGCGACGCCTCACTGCAGAAGCAGTGGTTAAAAGTGCTCTGTTAGGCGTGTGCTCTGTAAGCTGGGAATGCATGCACATAACGTCTGGGGCTGGCGTGCGTGTAGGTGTGCGTGCAGGAGGGCGTGGGCGCGCCCGGTGCTGAGCAGAGGAATCGCCGAGGGGAGTGACCCCGCGACGGCGGCAGGGGCGAGGAGCCGTGGAGGCCGGTAAGGCAGGATTGTTTTGTGTGTCCAGGGGCTCCCTGCGGAGAGGGAGTGCTCTGTGTGGGAAGCGAGGAGAACGCCGATTCCTGACACCTAGAGACTGCCACAAAGGGCCCTTACTTACTGTACAGCTATCTCTTTGGACTTTGGGGGTTATAGGTTGGAAAGAGGCTTATCCTCCCAGCCCGTACAGAGGGATAGGATGTTTATTTCTTTGTATATGTAGCCCCGGTATCCCTCAGGGGATTGTCACATGCTGCAGCTTAGCCAACAGGGCGGCTGCAATTAGATAGATAGGAGTATAGCAGCTTCAGAGGCTGCAGTTTACATGTTGCTGGGCAACCAGTGAAGCTATGAGATGAAGACAGTTTTGAAGAGTGACAGTTGAAGCTGGGAACTGGGTAAGTGAGGGTGCAGTGGAGCAGTAGCCCCTTGCACTAGGCTAGTCACCCCCATAGGCTCCAGATAATTATTATCCTTGTCCCAGGTTGTGGTTACTTCAGGGACAGGCCTTAAGTAAGGAGATCTTCCCCTTTAGCTGTTTGATTAGCCCAAGGAACCACTGATCGGCACGGAGCCTGATCACTGGGTCTGGGCTCAGACCCCCTCTAGATAGAGACTATCTTCACGGAGGACCCGCCACACAGTGACTGTGGCCTGCAGGCTGGAGACGGACCAGCCCCAAGGTATAGACGGTACGGTGTATGGTGATATTATCCATGCCGGAATTCACCCCGCGCGAAGGCGGACGGCACGTCGGATCAAGCGGATCCAATTCTGTTATCTTGCTGTACCCGGGTACCGGAGCCCCGGGCAGGAACCAATAGTAGTGCACTAACACTCCACAGGATAGCGCTATCTCCAACACATTGGGTGGGCTTGAACATAAGGGACATCAGGGAATTGGTGCCCAGCACCTAGGTACTTTGGGGGGCACCTATGTTGATGTGTGGGCTGGTGAACTTTTGTACATATGGTTATTTGCATATTACTGTGTGGTACAGAGTACCAAGGTTATTAGTTATAGTAAAACGGTTGCTAGCATATACTGTGTGCGTGCATTATTATTATTATTGTTCCTGTAAGAGGACCATCCCACAGGTGGAGGCGCTGTATCCAAATATTGTATTGTATTGTATGTCTTTATTTATATAGCGCCATAAATGTACATAGCGCTTCACAATAGTAATACATATCATATAAATAACAAATAATATAAATAACAGATCATGGGAATAAGTGCTTCAGACATAAAAGTAACATTTAGGAAAAGGGGTCCCTGCTCCGAAGAGCTTACAATCTAATTGGTAGGTGGAACATACAGAGACAGTAGGAGGGCGTTCTGGTAAGTGCGTCTGCAAGGGGCCAAGCTTTATGTATGCGGTCTATAGTATCAGCCACGGAGCTACTCACATGCTTCTTTAAGCAGATGTGTTATAATGTGGGTCTTAAAGGTGGATAGATAGGGTGCTAGTCGGGTATTGAGGGGAAGGGCATTCCAGAGGTGAGGGGCAGTCAGTGAGAAAGTTTTCAGGCGAGAGAGGGTTTTAGATACAAAAGGGGTAAATAGAAGACATCCTTGGGCGGATCGCAAGAGTCGGGATGGTGCATAGCGAGAAATTAGAGCTGAGCTGTAATGAGGGGCAGAAGAGTGTAAAGCTTTAAAAGTGAGGAGGAGAATTGAGTGTGAGATACGGGATTTGATAGGAAGCCAGGAGAGTGATTTCAGCAGGGGAGACGCTGAGACAGACTTAGGAAAGAGTAGAGTGATTCTGGCAGCAGCGTTTAGGATAGATTGTAGGGGAGACAGGTGAGAGGCAATAAGGCCGGACAGCAGGAGGTTACAGTAATCGAGACGGGAGAGGGCCTGAGTCAGAGTTTTAGCAGTCGAGCAACAGAGGAAAGGAATAATCAGGTAACCATATGCTCCCAGCGGCGGAGGTTCAGGCCTTCTGATCAGGTAACGCACCACACACGGTAACACAAGTGTATTTCCACATATGGTCCCCATCTGCGATTGGGGGGGGGGGGGGCAAACTGTGTTACATATAATTCATTAAAACTGTATTGTTTAAAGTGACGGGCTGAATGAAGCCATTGTTTAATTTCCCCAAATCCCTGGTCATACCACTGCACGTCTCTTACACATAAATACAAAATAGAAAATGGGGAGAAAAGAGGGGGGAAAAGAGGGGACCAATAGTGTAATATGCCAAAATAGATATATTGGTATAAAAAAAAAAATCTCACTCACAAGCAGACTTGAAATATAGAGATAGCGGTACTGGCTGCATGGACACACTGGACCACTGGATCATATATCGGATCTTCCAGGTTGGTATTGGCTGGGCATCAGACTCCGGTAGCTGCAGCAAACTCCACGTGGCGTCTTCACAGTTCGCATCTGTAGACGCAGCTCCGTTCCGGGTATGCGTGCGCACTCTGTGTCTCACTCGTTGTGCATTCCAGGCCTCTGCACCAATCACCCACCTGTAGACAGTGTCCAAATTCAGGACAGCCCAGATCAATACTGGACACCTGGATACCAAAAATTCATGTGACACCTTCAGTGGCCATGTTTGATTCTGGCACAGGTAGGGTTGCCAGGTGTCCAATATTGAAACGGACAGGCCTGTATTTGGACACACTGTCCAGTAAAAAATTAGAGGTAATACTGGTCATGTATGTGTCCGGTATTAACTCTCTGGACATAGTGACCTGACCGGCTTGGGGGGTGAGGGATTTCCGTGAGCATGGCTGCTGCTAGGGGGCTTGGCAGTTTCCTTTATCCTGATCGGCTGCTGGTGGGTAATGCAGGAGGAGGTGTCAGGAGCCTACGGGTGAGGCCAAGAAGAGGAGGAAACAGCATGGAGCGGAGAGGTGTGCGTGCCTGCATGTCGCACCTTTCACCATTGTGTCCAGTATTTTTGGAGAAGCCACCTGGCACAGTGCCCAATTAGTTTGGTTTGGACCATGGTCAACAGTGGCCATCTTTGTTGAGGGTAAAAAAAGACTGCGGTACAGCTGCCATCTTTGATTGGGGCAGAAAGCCTTTGGCTGCGTCCAGGGTTGCAGCAGCCGTGCGGAGGCACGCTGAGGCTGAGGAAAGCGGGTGCTTTCCCTGGCCTTGGTTCGCGCGCCGTCCGGGGGCGTGTCAAGGGGCGGGCCAGTGACATCACGGAGCTGGTTCGCCCTCATTGGGCGAACCGCTCACGTGACCGGCCCTGCACTCCCGTGAGCGCTTGAATCTAAAAATTTCAGAAGACCTACGCTTCCGCCGGGGTTGCCACCTTTCCGGGTTTCAACCAGAGACTTTGGGTTTGGCACCCCCTTCTCCGGGCTCCGGGTTTGCCCCTGAAATCTCCGGGTGGGCGGGTTGTTGCAGACAGGGCAGCACAGTAAGTGACTTATCATTGCTACAGTATAGATCACTCACAGATCCTCTGCATTTCTCACGAGACTATCTGTGTGCACTTCACAGCCTACTACATCCGGGTCACAGCCCCATGCTATACTGCACATGATCACAGGTAGGGGATCATGGGAGTTGTAGTTTTTATTAGACAAGATCGATTGACACATAAGCAACACAGTAACATTCTTAGAAACCCTGCTAGAGAACACACACCACCCCCATGTATCTTACCTCCTCTCTCCTCTCTCCCTTCTCCCCCCCTCCCCCTTCTCTCGTCTCCCCCCTCTCTCTTCTCCCCTCTTCCTCTCTCTGTTCTCCCCTCTTCTCTTCCTCTCTCTCTTCTCCCCCTCTCTCTCTTCTCCCCTCCTCTCTCTCTTCTCCTCCCCCTCTCTCTCTCTTCTCCTCCCCTCTCTTCTCCCCCCTCTCTCTCTTCTCCTCCCCCCCTCTCTCTCTCTTCTCCTCCCCTCTCTCTTCTCCCCCCCTCTCTCTCTTCTTCTCCCACCCTCTCTCTCTTCTCCTCCCCCTCTCTCTCTCTTCTCCTCCCCTCTCTTCTCCCCCCTCTCTCTCTTCTCCTCCCCCCCTCTCTCTCTCTTCTCCTCCCCTCTCTCTTCTCCCCCCCTCTCTCTCTTCTTCTCCCACCCTCTCTCTCTTCTCCTCCCCCCTCTCTCTCTTCTCCCCCCCCCTCTCTTTCTTCTCCTCCCCCCTCTCTCTCTTCTCCTCCCCCCTCTCTCTTCTCCCCCTCTCTCTCTCTCTTCTCCTCCCCCCCTCTCTCTCTCTTCTCCTCCCCCCCTCTCTCTCTCTTCTCCTCCCCCCTCTCTCTCTCCCCCCTCTCTCTCTCTTCTCCCCCCCTCTCTCTCTCTTCTCCTCCCCCCCTCTCTCTCTCTATACAGTAAAGCTGCTTCAGTTCCTCCCTTTTGATAGCAATGAGGTAACCTTGTCTTTGTTAAATTAACTCAAGTAAAGTAAACTGAGATAAACCATTGTAATAAATTAATATTGATCAGCGACGACTCTGTTTGCAACAATTGTCATCAGCGTTAGTTATAAATAATAGAAATGATGTAAGGTATAATTCCATATACCATTAACGCAGCAATAGTGCCAGCAATAGCAGTCTCCCGCCATCTCCCCCTGCAACTACTGTCAATATGGCTGCGCGGCGTCAAATGGCGCTGCGTTGCCATGCCAACGGGAACGTCATGTGACGTAACAGCATCCCGTGATGCTCGCTGCCATGACAATGAGACGCCATATGATGTCACTACGTCACGCGGTGCCACGTTGTCATGGCAACTTGACGCCGCGCGACGTTATATAGCATCCCGTTGTCATGGCAACACAGCGTAATTTAAAAAAAAAAAAATCTCCAGGTTGACTGTCAGTAGAAGGTGGCAACCCTGGCTTACGCACGCTTGTGGAAGTGTGCGCGAGCCCCTGCTAAAGCCGTTCTCATTGGGCTGCAGGGGCTCACTGGTAAGCGAGAGCGCGCCTCAGCGCCTATGCCTGAGGCCTTTGTGGTTGTGAATACCTACAGAAACAATGTGTTGCTGGTCCCCATGGGACTGAAAGGGATAATATTCCATATGCATGTCCTGGGGACAGTGGACTTTAATCAGAGAGAAAGTAGAGAAATCTACTTTTTTTTTTGACAAAATAATATATATACATTATTTAAATTATAGTCAATACTTCTGTCCTGCAAACTGATGGGCTCCCTGCTCTATTTAAAAATAGCTATTACATGCCGTGATGGGAAATGTGCCCTCATTAAACATGGCCGCCGTGTTCCCACTTAAGGGCACAGTTACCAGAATCAAAGATGGCTTCCGATTGCTTCATTGGCGTGTCAGACGCTAGGTGACGCAGGAGTGTACACGAGCGTGCTCCCCGCGGCAGCACATGCGCACAAGCGCACAAGCCTCCGGGCCCTTTCCCATTGTCTGACGCCCAGCCAATGAATGAAGGACGGATGAGTTTAAGGGACCCGGAAGTAAAACGGCCGCTTGCGGGCTCTGCTTCCGGGACGGGAAGATGGAGGCGCTGCACCAGCTCAAGCAGTTTGACGCTTACCCCAAGACGCTGGACGACTTCAGGGTGAAGACGTGCGGCGGGGCTGTAGGTGAGGGAGCGGGCACCGGGGTGTGCGAGGGGCGGAGGGGGCTGTAGGTGAGGGAGCGGGCACCGGGGTGTGCGAGGGGCGGAGGAGGCCTGGGAGCGCGAGGGGGACTGCAGGGGGTGAGGGAGGAGAGAGTAGGGGGGTGAGGGAGGAGAGAGTAGGGGGGTGAGGGAGGAGAGAGTAGGGGGGTGAGGGAGGAGAGAGTAGGGGGGTGAGGGAGGACAGAGTAGGGGGGTGAGGGAGGACAGAGTAGGGGGGTGAGGGAGGACAGAGTAGGGGGTGAGGGAGGAGAGGGTAGGTAGGTGGGTGAGGGAGGAGAGGGTAGGTAGGTGGGTGAGGGAGGAGAGGGTAGGTAGGTGGGTGAGGGAGGAGAGTGTAGTGGGCCTACAGGGGGGTGAGGGAGGAGAGTAGGGGATGTACAGGGGTGGGTGAGGGGAGAGATGGGGACGTAGGGGGGGGGGTGAGGGAGGGGAGAGTAGGGGGGCTGAGGGAGGGGAAAGTAGGGGGGCTGAGGGAGGGGAGAGTAGGGGGGCTGAGGGAGGGGAAAGTAGGGGGGCTGAGGGAGGGGAAAGTAGGGGGGCTGAGGGAGGGGAGAGTGGGGGGGGTGAGGGAGGGGAGTAGGGGGGCTGAGGGAGGGGAGAGTAGGGGGGCTGAGAGAGGGGAGAGTAGGGGGGCTGAGGGAGGGGAGAGAAAGGGGGCTGAGGGAGGGGAGAGTAGGGGGGCTGAGGGAGGGGAGAGTAGGGGGGCTGAGGGAGGGGAGAGTAGGGGGGCTGAGGGAGGGGAGAGTAGGGGGGCTGAGGGAGGGGAGGATGGGAAATCAGGGGACCTGCAGGGCGAGGTGTTGGTCTACGCTAATAGTGTCGGTGACGTCAGGCTGCGGTCGCTGGAAAAATCAAATTGAGATGACTTCCAGCGATCAGACCAAGCCGTCGCTCTGTCGCGCCGTGCTTACTATAAGCCCACGCGACGGCGGCAATGCATTTGTTTTGACGCGACGTTGCTATTGCCGGCACTATAAGCGCAGTCTAAGGAGGAGAGGGACTGAGACCAGACGCATCACACTGCACCACCAGCATCCTAGTGAGACACGCATCACACTGCACCACCAGCATCCTAGTGAGACACGCATCACACTGCACCACCAGCATCCTAGTGAGACACATCACAATAGACCCGATGAGACGCACAGAATCTTCCGTGGAGTTTTTATGTGAACACTTTGCATGAAATACAGAGTTTCCCGGCTGCAAAACCGGGCAGAAGCATTTTCACCACATTTATCAAATTAAAAATCTCCAGTTGCATTTAATCAGATTCCTTAATGAATTTGTTGCTGTTTTCTTTATTGCTTTTGCACCCGATTAGAACTTGTTATGTCTCCCGGCCTAATCTCCTATGTTACTATAGGATTCATTTAACATAGATGTAGCTGGCTTCATTATTCCTTCTGGTGAGATACGTACTGTGATTATGTTCAGATCAACTGCCGTTGATGCCGATGTGTATTCTAAGTAATAATGGGTATGAAGCATAAGCAGACCGCTCCGCTCCATGGTTGTGGATAGAAAACTTCTGTTTAAGCATAGGGGCAACACCAGTAGCTAGCAAGATGTGACCTTGAACTTACCCCTACGCGTTTTGTCATCTACATCAGTGGTTCCCAACCCCAGTCCTCAAGGACCAGTAACAGTGCAGATTTTAAGGATACCCCAGCTTGGGCACAGGTGGTTCAGTAACAATGATTGGGCCACCTGTGCTAATGAGAGGAGTGCCTTAAAACCTGCACTGTTAGTGGTCCTTGAGGACTGGAGTTGGGAACCACTGATCTACATCACTTCATCATTGAGATATGGGGAGGTAGGTGCTGAACCATGTAGGGCTGTCCAGTGCTGCCTCTTGCTGGGTATTTGTGTCGCACCTATGCTTAAATAGCTTTTCTTTTTATGTACCCACAACTCTGGAGCGGATTGATCTGTTCAGGCTTTGTCTCGTTATCCGTAGGCTTCAATGGCAGTTGATTATAACAGAATATCATAGAATATACTCTGGATTGTGTTTTAATCCCTTTAAGCTTCATTGAGCTTTTAGACACTGGTGTCGACTCCTTGTTGAGCTGTAGGTCCGAGCCGCGTGGATGTTACTTTGTTGATACTAATAATGGGATATGTTGATATTCTGGGTATGGCTGAGATTATAGTAGGCGCGCGTGACGGAGTGCAAGGCATTGCTCGAGCGACCCCTGCACTGAGGTCTGAGGCGTGTGGACGCGTCACAAGGCTGGTTCGGCCCTCATTGGCTGAACCGCTCACGTGAGGCGGCCGCCGCGCAAAAAAACAAACAAATGAATTTGTAGCTTGAAAATTCGGCCCCGCACACACTGGCTGCCCTCCGACTTCCACAGACTTGTTCTCGCAGCGCTCGCCGTCGCGGTTACTATAGACGCAGCCCAATAACCGGATATGTTATCACAAGACACTACGACTAGGCTGTAGTTTGTAAAACCAAACCGACGACCTCTTCATGACCGTCTGCTTTGTCTGACTTTAAGATTTAAGCATTGTTTACATTGTTACATGTTAGGCCTCGGCCATGTTATCTGCTTGCTTGCTGACGCGCGCTCCCACTCAGCACTGAGCCCCTTCAGCCGCAATTAGAGCGGCTTTAGTAGGGGCTCACCTGCGCTTCCGCGCACTTGCGGAAGCGCAGGTCTTAGGGGAATTTAAAATTCCCCCGCTTGCCGGCGAGACAGGTCGGTCACGTGAGCGGTTCGCCCAATGAGGGCGAACCAGCTCCGTGACGTCACTGGCCCGCCCCCGGCCAGTGACGCGCCCGCCCCCTGATGGCCTGCTGAGAGCGCGTGCGGTAAGCAACCGCAAGGCCAGGGAAAAGCACCCACTTTCCCTGAGCCTCAGCGCGCCTCAGCGAGCAAGCAGGGAGCATGGACTCAGCCTTACATTACTATTCAAACTACAGTTCCAAGCTCCAATAGGAAATTAACCCTTAATTTTTGCTCCCTTTTTACTCCTTTCATTGCACCATTTATTTTAATCATAAGTATTCTAATAAAGATTATTTTTAATATTGACATTCATCATTACTGATACTTGAATGCTAACTTAAACTGAGTACTTTCTTTCTTTGGTATATTTGTTGCACATTTCTCAGTACAGCATCGTATCTACATTACTAACTACACACTATTAGCTGAGCAGGGGTTTCCTACTATCCCTTTTCCCTCCCCCCTCATACCCGCGGTATATACAAGAGTATTTATATCATAATTCTTTTTCAATACCATGATAACATATGATCCCCAAACGGGAGGATCATTCATACACATACACAATCTATATCTCCTACAAGACGATGCACAGGTGTTACCTGTGTCTCCCATGAGCACTTGACCCTGTACTTGTGGGGACCTTAAATAGGTGCCGGCACACCGTTTGAGCTCTTGTAGTTCGTGTTTGAATGTAGCAGGCCTGTGCGTCAGAAAAACTTTGGAACCCCTTTACTTGTCTTGTGATGAGGATCCCCTCAGTCGCTACTCATGCCTCCCGATATCAGGTAGACTGCTTCTCAGCGCAGGCTCCACTCCTCGATGCAATCTGGTCACCCAGCGTCCGTTGAGTCGTACCGCTGAGTCGACTGGTTCCTGACCACTTATAATCGCCCAAGGTCCCCCAGGGTCACAGCAACTCTGCCCCCTCGTGCTCCACCAGGGACTCTTAAAGACTCTTCTCTAGTCCATCTTCTCCTGAGACTGTCATTGGCTGGGGCCATGTTCATCACAAGTCACATGCTGATCATGCTTTGGGGAGGATCCAGGCATGGGGCAGTGTGTTTCTGCTGCATCCACTTACAAAGGGGGTTACACCTAGTTGTAGTATCCCCCGCTGTGTTATGTCCTGTGTAAAGCACGGCATATGTTGGCTGGCACCATATAAACCTACAATATCAAATTATTCAGTTGGGTGTGAAACTTTCCTTTCTAGTACAACGTAGGTTTAAACTAATTTTTTTTTTTTGGGTAAGGAACCTATAAGTTTATTGTGAGTCTGCGGAGCCCCAACCCTCTTTAATAGCATTTGGGATATTGTTAGGAACCCCAACCCTCTCTAATAGTGTTTCTGGGATCAGATGCATTGTAAGGAACCCCAACCCTCTTTAATAGTGTCTGAGATCAGATGCATTGTAAAATCTTCTGTGTTTGGTACCATTTTCAAATAACCTGAAAATTGCAGGGAACCCTTTAAGAATGCCAGGGGAACCGCTGTTGAAAAACTATAATACTGCATTATCATGCTGCCAAGAGCCTCATATGTGACACTTAACGCTGAATACACATTATAGAACATAACCTCACTCAGCGGGAAGTGGTGGGGTCCGCGGGGATACATTTACATATTCAGAGTATTAACAACCCTATCACCCCCATGCCCTTAACGCTCAAGGTAAAACAGCAATCCCCTCCATATCTGTGTATATCTGCATCAGCCCTTGTCTCCCCACAGCTGGATGAAGCCTCCGCAATGATCTCCAAGGTACTGCGGTTGTAGCCTCTCTTCTCCATGTTGTGCTACCACATTTTCTCATCCCATCCTCCCATCTTACTTTTTGGTCATCGTCTTGGTCTTTCAATCTCTCTTGTATCCAGCCGAGTACCGTCTTTGTCCAAGAATGGTCATTCCTTGTCATATGTCCGACACATCGCTATTTTCATTTCTTCTCCCTTATGATGTCACAGAATTTGGTTTGGTTTCAAACCCAGTCATTCTTTTTCTTGTCTCTGTGTAATACCCAGCATGCATCTCTCCATACTTGTTTGTGTTGTCTGAAGATTCTGAATTATCTTCGCATTTAGGGTCCAGGTTTCACATCCATATATGAACATGGGCAGGATACACTGGTAGAAAGCTTTCTACTTGAGGCACATTGGAAGGTTCCCTTGAAATATACTCCTGTTTCTTCCAAATGCTCACCATCCTATCTTCATTCTTTTGTTGATTTAATTCGAAAGGCTCCCATCCATTGTGTGTTTGCATATTCTGAATAGTGGGGTCCCCTGAGCTGAATCGCACTGTTCTTAGCTTGTGGACCCCCACAGTTAGAGGTATTTACCTTTTTTATGTGCCGTAAAAGGAAAGATGACCATGCGGTGACACTACAGCTTCCTTTTGGACCATTGGAGTGATGCTTGGGTGGCAGCCATATTGATTTCCCAAAAGGGGACCAGAACACTGGCGCCCAAAAATATCAAGATCTCAAGAACCAGGGGGTCTCCAGAGCGAAAAACAGTGCGGTTCAGCTCAGTGGGACCCACTGCTTCACATACTGTGTAACATAACGAATTAAATGTTGAGTTGGCTTTAAGTTTTATCTGGGAAGTTGCGCTCATGGAGGAGAAGGTAACCCGTTGCATCACTGCACCGTGGCACTCATGGTTTGGGTGTATTGCTACTGATATTTGTGAAGCTCCCCAGCTCATCTCTCTCTATTTTATTAATTATCATTTGATGTTATTCAATAGTGTCTGTAACGACCCTACAATAAATGAAAAAACAAATGTGGGGCTTGTAAATGGCAGACGTTTGGTGGCATATGTTAGGTGGGACTGCACCGTCACCGCTAATCTCCATCATACTCCATTCCAGATCTAGGGAAAGCGGAAGAGGAGACGGTGTTTGATCCAACTTCCTTAGACCCCGAACGCTGCGAAAGCTGCTACGGAGCCGAGACTGAAGATATCCGGTAATTGCATGTCAACCTTTTTACAGTGCTGGGGTTCCTGGCTCCCGCCAGCACTTCCGTGTCACGTGATCGCCCATGGGGCTGTCGCATGACGCAACTGGTGCATGGATGCCAGAAACATAAGTGGAGTAGTTGGCCCACGGATAGGGGCCTTCACCGCCCTCGGACAGTTGGCTGCTGCTGTTTAGCCGCTGGCCAGTTTTTGGTATTGAGGTAGGTGATTAGGAGTTAGGTTTTTTTTTTTTTAGGGTATGGGCTTACCGGTTTCGGGTTTAGAGAACGGCCTTTCTGGGTTACCCTTTTTAGGGTAGACGTCCACGACGATTTGTCCTACACGTCGGCCTGAATTTCCCCTGCAACATACTAAAGTGGCCAGGCCGTACTAGGTATGTCAAAAGGGAGCTGTGAAGGTTATATAGGGGAGCGGATCTCACCCCGGAGATCGTGTGCCAATGGAAATGTCACCGCATCCGGTGACGTTTTGAAGGTGGCAGTCCCTTCTAGCTTACAAATAAACATACCGGTACAATCCCACGCAGCAAACTGTACAGAAAACCTTTTGTAAAGAATGGACCAACTGAATTGGCTTCTTTAAATGAATCAAATTGTGCGGAAAGCAAAAGATCTGTCTGCCATGGGTTCCCTGTAAAGTAATTACACATGATATTTCTTTGGGGCATTTCAATGGTGAGGGGTTTGCCAATGAAGTGTTTTCTTTCCCCTTGTCCCACCCTGTCCTTATCGGAGAACCAATAAAGATTAGGGGGGCAGAGGAGAGGGGGCTCTGTCTGTGTAAACTCTTGTTTAAAAACTCGGGTGACATGAGTTTGCCCTCTTTAGATGCTCTGGCAGGTTGGAGTATGGCTGAGATTTTTCCATTTTCTGTGATAGTAGGGTAGACCTATATTAAGTGTGTGTTGGTTGTAATTGTGATCATGTCAAGGAAGCGTTTTTTATTTATTTTTTTATGATCGTAACGTTAAAATTGTTGGTTATTTGCAAGTTCTGTAGTGCTTGAGGATGCGATCTATCGCGTTAGATAGTGTCCCGTGTGTGTATATCTCTGTCGTGGTGTTTGGTCCTTTGCAGTTATGTTTTAACTCAAGAGTTGCAATTCAAATGATTATAAATATTTATATTCTAATATGTTGGTAATCCTTTGCAGACGGTATGCTTGAATATACATACTACTATTATAAATAATGATGTCTCGTGTTGGCTGGGTGGGCTCCTTCACATAATTCTTTCTGCCTTTGGTAGGTAGGCCGCTGACCACAGCATTGTGAGGTCACGTGAGCTCATCAGTGACATCATAACGCAGTGTGTTGGTTAGCTATAAATGCTGGAGCCTGCTAGGCGCAGTTATCAGACATTGGTTGGCATGGAGCAGAGGAGGTGAAGGGTTTCGTTGTGCCAGCATCAGCTTGGTTAACGCCAATAACATCCTGAGAACCGATACAGGTAGAGAGAGGTGTGCAGCTTATTCTAACAAGGGGCAGGGTTGAATTCTGGATGTTTTTTCTTAATTGGGTGAATATTCCCCTAAATCACATAAACAGAGTGACTAGTCGCTCACCTAGTAGTATTAAAAAAAGAATCTGTCTCGAGTTTCCTAGCTGTTGGCCTCTCCACCCCAACAAGAACGTCGACGGCTGGCGCAAGGTGGCTCTGTCACGTTCCGCGGCTGGCTCAGTTAATTTAAAATTGTTCAACCGTTTCAATTTGTGCTACGAACGATCAAATAAAAATATCACTTGTGAGCACGTTAACAGGTCTGCAACCCTGCCTTTCCCCATTATCTAACAGGATACTATGCTTCCACTTCAGCTAGGGATTCTGGGTAATGACATGCAAATGAGCACTCGGTTTCCCCTTTTGCTTCTTATCCATTTTAACATGGGACCCATATAAGCTTCTGCCTGCCGCATTACACAGCTTTGCAGCACAGCCTGGGTTACAGAAGTACAGAGCCTGTAACCTTCTCACATGACCCTACCCATGTTTTTCCTTTGCCAGAATATTCTTTAAATCCTAGAGAATATAAAAGCAACTCGCAATACCGGCGATTTACCTTGGCATTTTATTACATAAAGCAGATGACTTTTTGTGCTCGGAGTACACAATGGTTGGGCGCCACGCTGGCATCGCGTTCTAAGCGGATTCGCGTTGTAACGGGGTTGAGCTGTATCATTGTTATTGATTTGTTTCAGGTTTTCCAATGCTTCTGATCACTTTAAGGAGACTTAATATTATGAAAAGTGTATAGGTCAGACAGCACCCCCTTGGAACGGAACGGGTATCAATATATACAAATACCGGTGCAACAGGAACAAAGAGGGACCCCAATTCCCTCTAGGTTAATGGTAAAAAGGTGGTTCCCAGCACTGAAAACGTATTATTTGGTAAGGGCGGTAACGGGCACGTGTTAAATGATGAAAAAAACGCAATATTTGTTGCTGATAAAAGATATAGTGTGTGTACAGAAGGATGCAATATTCCATCTCATACAAAATATATCCGGTGATACACATCACTCGGATCATACACCAACAAGGACAATAACAGTACGATATATACAGAATATGTATCAAAATCAACACTAGTATGTATGCGCTCCGATACTTATCCACTACAAGGACTCGAGGAGAAAATCCCACGAGCATGGGGCAAGGGAACACGCAATTAAACAAGGGGGGCAACGTTTCGGGGCACTAACCCAGTCTTCAGATCAGTTCCCACGTGTCAAATACAGGTGGCACTTCCCTTCTCCTAAAAAGTGCCCCTCAAAATGCCTAGATCTGCGGTGTCCCAGCTCATCGGAGTCACAGCGCCTGTGAGATGCGTGTAATTGTGTGCTATTACTCATGTTTGTTTCCTTTTGCTCTTTTTCTTTCTGTTTTTGGTTGTGTATCTAGTTTGTGTGTTCACTCAGACGTGCTCATTTTGATACATATTCTGTATATATTCTCCTGCGATTGTCCGTGTCGCTTTAGGACCTGAGTGGTGTATCACATTGTTGACCTTTTTTTGTATGAGATGTAATATTGCATGTTTCTGTACACACTCACATCAGTAACAAATGTTCTATTGTTTTTTTCACTTAACGCGTGTGACCGTTCTTATTAACATATCTCTCGAGTGCTGGGAACCACCTTATTTTCTTAAATTAGATTATGATTCTAGAATGTGTTTCCTAGTTCTTTGCAGTTATTGTTTCACACATTCTGTCACTCGTAATAACATGGTTGTGTTATCTGGTTCCTCGCAGGTGTTGTAACTCCTGCGATGATGTCCGCGAGGCGTACCGAAGGAAAGGCTGGGCGTTCAAGACTCCGGACTCCATAGCCCAGTGTAAGCGGGAGGGTTCAGCCAGAAGATGGAAGAGCAGAGGAACGAGGGCTGCCAAGTGTACGGGTTTCTAGAAGTCAACAAGGTAAGTGCTCCTCACACGTCTCCCATATTAAGACCAATGTGACTCGATCGTCAGATCCTGCTCCTGCCTTGTAACACCATATATACAGGAGGGACTTCATAATCTTGTTACTAGGGGAGAGAAAGTAGGAGGCGTAGGACAAGACTTCACCCGTATACTTTAATATAAATAGTGTCCATCCGAAAACAATAAAAATGACTTATTTTTATATCTGACACTAAATTGTTTTATTCTTTTACATGTAGATATATACTAAAAGGATAGGAAAAATAAGGGATATCCCCAAAAGACTGATGCTACAACCTTGCAGGTATTGTGGACAAGTGGAGAGAGTCAGTATGAAACCACCGCAGCAACACGATAAAACATTCAATAAATCCTTCAAATATTCAATTGTGAACCCTTATCTTAGATGGGGGGCATTTGTAGCACGGCTGGTAGAGATACACCAGAGCCCTATCTAGACATAGCCCAGGAGTAAATCACGGGTCCAGCTACTGCTAGCCTCACCTGCATCTTGTGATCGAGGGGTTAATTCAGCCGGTGCACATCATCCCTTGAACTGTAGAACTGCCGGATGCTGCTGTAAGGGACGTTGCTGTTGTTGCTGTCTTTAGCGGTGGCGTGCTCCTGCTCGCGAACGGTGAAGAAAGGTAAGTAAAAGGTGGAAAACGGCGGTCACTGCTCCTCTGGAAAAAACTCTCCAACCAGGCGTATAAAACGCTCAGAGTGTCTTAGACATGTGGATGTTCTTTTTGATGTAATAAAGTTTTTTTCGTTTTATACGCCTGGTTGGAGAGTTTTTTCCAGAGGAGCAGTGACCGCCGTTTTCCACCTTTTACTTACCTTTATATACTAAAAGGAGAATGAAATCATAAACTAGTGTCCTAATATACATAAAAATGTGTATCCATTTATACACATATATACACACGTATATTAATGTATTTGTAAAGATGTAGGTATTCAGACGTCTGTCTGTATATTGATGTATACAGTATGTAGATGGTTAAAACATGCAAAAATATATAAATATCGTGTGACGAGTGAGAATTAAAATGTGCGAATAAGTGTGAAAAAATAAAATACTGCACATTCCAAATAGAAAAAAATGTATCTACAGATGTATCAAAGAACAAAAAGTGGGGAAGAAGTGCCACGAAATGATACACTGACTTCCAAAGTCTCGTAACTTAAAAGGAAATCTTCATTACTAAACAAGCGTGAAAAACTGCACTCGCGTGCTAGATACCCTTTAACCCTTCCACTGCCAAGGGTACTTTGCAAAGCAACTACAGCGGAAGAGTTGAGGAATGTTTGGGTTGAGGGCAGCAGCAGTGTCACAGGTGCAGATAACACATTGTTGCTCTGCTTTGCGTTCGGTGTACATGCAGAGAAGTGCCAAACTGTCCCGCATGCAGGCGTGGAATTGTAAGCATTTCCTGCCCCCCAGACTGGATTCCTTGGGAAACGCTTCGGCGAGCTTCAAAGGGTTAAAAACGTCGCTAGACGAGTCTTCCATTTTGCCAGTTCGCAGCTTTCAGCTGCTTGTCCCATCTATAGTCTCCAAAAGAAAAGCCGTTCCCTTTATAAATAAATGTATCCCCCCCAACCCCCCGTCTCCTGGGTATGATGCTGGGGGTCTCCTGAGCTGAACCGCGTTGATTCCATCTCCGGGGACCCCCTGCACCCTGAGATTCTGACCTCTGAAGGTGCTGCCGGTATGTAATGCGGGATTAAAGGTTCGGAGGCCAATAGGAAGCCACAAGGGATGACGTTGGCCAGCTGGACCTTTAAACTTCCATATTGCATGCCCATCCGGGGCCCTCTCAGAGGTAAGTACCTCTGAGAGCAGGGGGTCCCCGGAGCTCGAATTAACACCATTCAGCTCTGAGGACCCCCTGCTTCCCAACTAGGGTTAAAAAATAAATAAAAGTAAAGACTTCAGTGGAAATTAGCCTTAAGCGAAACTAGCGATTTTTGTGGAGCATTTTGCCAATAAGCTCGTCCAGAGGCATGGAGTCCCCCCATGACGAATCGCGGGCAGACCCTTACTCCCACTCATATGGCACATTCCACGCTTTGCGAGCTCGGGCGTCCCTTTCGCCCATTCCTAGTTCTGCGGGAAGGTCATTGCAGGTGTTCGAAGCCGTAACCAAACCAATGTGTTTCTTTGCAACAGGTCGCTGGAAACTTTCACTTCGCGCCCGGGAAAAGTTTCCAGCAGTCCCATGTCCACGGTAAGTGAGGCCTTCGGGTGACCTGTCGTGTTGATATTGGGTCATGTTCGATGGCTGGGGAAAGACACATGCTGTGGCGCTGAGGAATGATTTAATTGTGATTGTAGACAAAGTTCTTTTCTTGATGGATTCCTCAAGAGAAAAAGAGAAAACAAGCATACACACTGTGGAGTCCTGAGTCTGTATGGGGACTGCACCTTAGTGTTGGGGGGTATCACAGTTACAGCATGAGCTGCCAGGTGACACAGCAGCAAGGCATTGTGGGGAGTGACTTTGGAAGCTCCCGCAGTGAGTAAGAGTGATTTACCCCACTCCCCCTCTCCCACTGCTGCCTTCACACACTGAGGGGCAGTTAGGTGGTTTATTAAGCATATGTTTTCCCCACAGGCTCAGGACCCTTTACTGCCTGGGATCACTCACACAGTGTAATTAGTGAGATGGCGATGAGATTTATTAATTGGGAGTTTTGGGGGACTATTTTCTAGCAGAGGGAGCACAGGGTAACAAAGTTTGGGAAATGCTGGTCTACACCATAAAACCCATTGGGAAAGACTATAAAAGACCACCATATTTACAACTTGGAGGAGAGGGGGATATGAGAACGTTCTAACATATGGAGGGTTCCAACAAAGTAGAGGAAGGAAGCCCACTGTATCTCAGAGAAAAGTGTTATAACAAGAAGCCACGCTCGGAAACTGGGGGGTGGAAGGCTCCGTGAAAATGTGAAGTCGTTCGTCACGGAAATGGTGGTATATTTGTGGAATTGGCTCTCAGCAGAAGTGGTATAAGGCTAATGTAGTAAGAGGATTCAAACATGCTTGTGATGGACATTAGGCCATCGTAAATATGAGCGCCAAGGATCTAGTAGGGTTGGAGTTTGACGGCCGATAGGAAAATGGACAGACTGGGTGGGCAAAGTGGTTCTTGCAACAAGATTTACACTGACCAGTGGGTGACCAAAACAAGGGGTTGTTTAACCAGGATGCTCTAGTTACCCAAAAGAATGAAAGGTTGTGTACTAATGTCAGTCTCTGCTGTCTTATCTTAATCAGGACTGTTCCGTGTTGTATAATTAAGACCTCTCCTCTCCCCTCTGCCTACTTTTCTGTGCAGTACACGCAGTTGAGAGTAAGTGTTACAGAATACTGTCTATTCTCCATCTCGCTATACCTATTCTGTACAGGGGGCTTTGGCAAGCTGACTTTGGGACCAATTCATTCAAGACCTCACAGAATTGTGCCGTGTTCATTATGTAGTTATTGCATGGCTAAACAGGGCCAACCTGCCTTTTTTGGATGCACTTCTGTGAGAGATGTACATTTGCTAAACCCATAAAGCAAATTCGCGGGAAGTCATTTGTCCACTGTGGCGGCCGGTGCGGGAAAATGGTGGTTTCCACTGACCGTCTTTGGAGCACGATCTGCTTCTCAAAGTTGCGTCCCACAATGCTTTGCGTAGCGCTAAGAACTCCATATGTCGCCACCCCCAATATCCCACTGCTGTACACCAGGCTGGGGAAGAAATCCACTTGTCCAGTTTGTCCAGCTCTGTTATGATGTAGAAAGAGGATTGTACCTTGTTAGCCGGTTGAATAGACACTACAAAAGTAGTGTAGAAGTCCTCAGTGGTTAAGTCGTGGTTGTGAGGTGTGCTGGCTTTTAGGAACACAAGTCCTGCTGGGATTTTTTTTAACTAAAATCTGCCTGAAGAGACCCCTGGTTCTGTGAGAGCTAGCTCTTCTTAACCACAAGTTGGCCATTAAAGGTTTCACTTGTACCCTATGTTTGTCTGATGTATAAATAAGTAATTTAGTATGAATTAGTAACAAGTCCAGGGATCGGGTCAGTTGTTTAGCAGTTTTGAGAAAATACCTCAGGCGGCCATTTTTAATTGCCTACAGGAAAAAAAGCTTTTACAGCAACATTGTGCTGAAATGCTGCAGTGAGGATACTGGAACTGCACCTCCAACGCATCAATTCTCTCCCCAAAAGTAAAATATATCGTGTGATGTGGCAATGCATGCCCTGATTTTAGGGGTTTCCATTAGGAAGAAGGTAGAATTCAGTTAGGATTATTCTAGATCTTGGGTGATTTTTAAAGGTGAAATCTTCCCTAGGAGCAATGTGTGCTAATGACAGTGACCTGTTTAGGGGTCACATTGGTTTATTGTCTTTTAACCAGAAATATTTAGTGAGCGGAGACCTGGGTGGGGGATGATTTTCCTCTGGCTGCTCCCTTTTGTCTGATGGCACTTTGTGTTCAACATGAGTTTGCACAGGCAGAGCCCCCTCTCACCCTCCCCTTATCTTTATTGGCTCTCTGATAGGGACATCGTAGGGGGAGGGTAAACAAACCCCTTGATTGACAATGGCACCCCATCCAGAGGCCCAGAAGAAATTAATTTTCACAGAATTAAAGCCGCCAATCTTTGCTTTTAGCACAGTTAAAACTTTTTAGGGAAGTAATTAGACTATTAAATGCTTTATCAAGGTTGCATTCGGGTCGGCAACATGGCACTGCACCTGTAAACCCACTAATCTTTCATTAAGTCGCACGAAGGCCGGCAATCCAAGTATAACTAGCCATTTCTGATCATTCAATTCACCATGCTACAGAAGAACTTCAGCTCCATGTAACCTTTCTTTTGTCTTGGCTCAGGGTCTTCAGTTGCATATTGTGGGCAGCACGTGTGATGGAAAACCTTCTAAAGACAAATCCAGTAGATCCTTTTCCTCTTGCAAGCTAAACTTGCTCTGCTCCTCTTTCCTTGTTATGGGGAGGGGCTTATAATGGTAAACTATAGGGCTGTTATAAAAAGGAGTAGAAGTCGTGTGTGTTCCCTTTAGAGAACACACACACACACACACACACACACACACACACACACACACACACACACACACACACACACACACACACACACACACACACACACACACACACACACACACACACACACACACACACACACACACACACACACACACACACACCAGGACTGCCCTTCTCTTCTGCTGCCGCTTCTCTGCACGGTTTGCCAATTGTCACCCCTATGAATTTTGCGGACGCTGCTCTTCGTCGCATTATGATCGCCCACCTCCGCTACCGCTTTTATGATCATTAGCGTCCTCAATGCAGAAGGGTTACTCTCAGAACAGTGCATAGAAGCCCCAATATAGAATGTCCAATATGACATTACTTGATACATTATTTTTTTTTATTCCAAATATGGGTCATTTAGTTCAATTGTTTGGCCAAACATGCATCCTTGTTAAGGTGACCCTTTCATCAGGTACCTTCACTACCAATGTTATACTTTATGCTTTGTATTTCCTCCACTGCATAGGTTAGTGTTTTTCAACCAGGGTTCCTAGGGGCCCCTTGGGTTCCCTGGGCATCCCTAAGGCTGCGGTCCCAGTGCGTTCTGTAGCACGCACGCCCGAGGGCGTGTGCACAGCGCTTCACCGCAGATCGCGGCCCTGGGAGAGAGGGAGCGTTTGTGACGGGAGGGGGCGTGGTGGGCTTTTTGCGGGGGCGTGGCCATCACCATGACCTCACGTGGCTGGTCTGCCCTCATTGGATGAACCGCTGGCGGGGGCGTGGCCACGTCTCCGTCGCAAGTTCCACATACAAAAAAATTGTATGTGTGAACTTGCAGTACAGCGCGGCTGCTAAATGCGCACCGACGCATGTACTTGGCCCGGTAGAACGCACTGGAATCGCAGCCCTAATGGTTCCTTGCAATTTTATGGTCTTGAAAATTGTACTAAATACAGAAGAATTTCCAATGCATCTGATCTCAGACGCGCTATTAGAGAGGGTTGGGGGTTCTTACAATGCATCTGATCTCAGACGCGCTATTAGAGAGGGTTGAGGTTTCTTGCATAAATAACATTTATCCATTACATTTGTTTAGGGCGGTGAATGGGGCAATGTTTGTTAATATAGTGTTTTCTTTCCCCTTGGCTCACACTGTCCTTATTAGAGACCCAATAAAGATAGGGGGCCGGGGAGGGCTCTGCCTGTGCAAACTCTTTTTGAACACATGGTGACATCAGACCGAAGGGAGCAACCGGAGGGAATCACAAAATTGCTTTATCTGGCTTTATTCTCCACCGTCTGAGAGGCAGTTGGTCACTTGTACGTTACAGGCGCCTCTTGTATGTAAGCGGTTAATGCAATTGTGCTTTATGAAGATCTGTATATATCTTTTTCTTTTCTATCGACAGTTCACGATCTGCAGAGCTTTGGACTTGACAATGTGAGTATGATCAGAAATAGCATTATTAGACCAGGAGTGGCTAACTCCAGTCTTCAAGGGCCACCAACAGGTTAGGTCAGGGGGCGCAAACTGGGGGCACAAGATTTATTTGGGGGGGGGGGGCACGTCGGTTATAGAGGCCCCGCGCTCTTCCCCCCCAAAGCATTTAAATTTAATGCCAGGAAGCGCGCGTGGCCTCTAACTTATTTACCTTGACTTTGGGCGATGCGTTGCCGTGGCATAAAATGACGCCGCAGGTTGACATAACATCACATGACCCCGCGGCGTAATTTGACGCCAATTGTTAGGTATGGGGGGGCGCGCGAGCACTAGGGCTGAGCAGGCAGAGGGCGTAGCGCAGAAAGTTTGCGCACCCGTGGGTTAGGTTATAAGGATATTCCTGCTTCAGCACAGGTGCTGCTGCCATTCTGACTAAGTACCAATGTAAAGGGGTTTTGGCTGCACACAACAATATAATAAATACATACAGTGCTGCTGGTTATAGGAAGTACCTGCCAGGCAAATTACTATGTACACTGAGGAAAAAAGAGAGATCCAGCGCTCCACGGATTTCAAGATAAATGAATTTATTGTGCCACACGACGTTTCGACCAACAGGTCTTTTTCAAGTGATTAGGCCTAATCACTTGAAAAAGACCTGTTGGTCGAAACGTCGTGTGGCACAATAAATTCATTTATCTTGAAATCCGTGGAGCGCTGGATCTCTCTTTTTTCGCCATTCTGATTAAGCCACTGATTGCGCGACCTGTGCTGAAGCAGGGATATCCTGAAAACCTAGCCTGTTGGTGGCCTTTGAGGGCTGAAGTGGACCACCTATGCGTTAGTTTGGTACCAGAGCGAAACCATTGCCCTGTGGATCAGCGATGTAGGAAATGGTCCAAAATGTGTTGGAGAAATGTTAACTGTTTTCCAAAATTAAATTCCCTGCTAAATATTTCACCAAGCATCACCATGCTAATATCGGGAAATTTGCCTTAGATTTGGGGGCTTTCAGCGAAATACCACCACTCTGTGAGCGAACCCTTGTTTCCGTATTTATAGTCTCTGCATTACGTGATTGTAGAGTTATTAGCATATTAAACAGTTATAGTGCACATTGGCCCAGATCCACACACTGGTGCTGATCTTTAGCACGCCTCCGCTCCCATTCATATCGTTAGGAGTATGGCCGTGCTAAAGCTTGGCACCCTTTTGTGTATCTGGGCCATTGACTTATTGCTTGGAGCATCGCGTTCGAGCTGTGACTCAGCCGCGGTTATATTCAAACTCCAGGGTACGTTTTGCTTGGTTCCTGACCTCATGCAAAGTTTTCGCACATCTCTACGGACCAGATTTGATAGAAAAGTGTTACATTACAATGTGCCTTCACACCTGCAAATCCTGTTAAGCAGGGCGTTGGCTTGACATGTCGCCTCACATTGCTTCGATTTGTAAGCTCTGTCTGGGCAGGTCTTGCTTCATGTTGAAGGTGTATACCAGGGGTCTTCTACTAGTTCTCCAAAGAGGTCAGATCAGTAAATGGGCGACAAGGGTTATTTCAATATCATTTTAGATGCATCTACATAACATCTGTACCATATATATTTACTTTACCTTAACTTACAAGTGAGTTTCGGTGTGAAAAACACTAAGTAACTGGTATGAAATTAGCAAGTCCATGGGCCACATGAAGGTCCCGCGCCAGGCGCCAGTTTGAGTCGTGGTGTTATACCCTTCTGTATTTTACATGGCATATCAGGAGTGCCGTATATTAATACTAAATGTGTTCTTTCAGATAAATATGACGCATCACATCAAACATCTTTCCTTTGGGAGGGATTATCCGGGCATCGTAAACCCACTTGATGGCACCAGTGTCGACGCCAGCCAAGGTAAATATATTTCAATGTTGATCATGTGCTTTTGGATTCATATCGAAGGAGATCTCGACATTCATTCACTCTGTAAACTGTACAGTTGGGCAATATACCGATATGATGTAATACCGCGGTAGTAAAAATTACGATAAGTTAATATTCGCATTTATTATAGCGGTATTGGTGTTTGCTGTGGACGTCAATGGAGGTTTTAATGGACAGAATGTGACTTGCAGTTTAAAGGTGCAAACACAGCCAGAGAAAAAAAAGCATCACCCAGATGTGACCCCTTAAACATGTCACTGCCATCAGTACACTTTGGCCCTAGGAAGGATTGTCTCTTTAAAATGTGTCCGCTTGATAAAAGGCAGATCTGTCATTGTAAATAGGATGCGAGACCGCTCCTTCACTTCCCATCCCTTGAGTTTTGGGGCACGCCTTGTTCCTCAGAAGATCGCTTTGCCATGTGTTTGCCCTTTTCCTCTTAAAGGGGCAGTGTCTCCTATGATCAAATTATGTTTGAGGTCGCACCGGGGTGATTGCATTTTTCTTACCAGAATCCAATACCTGGAAATATTTTTAACTCAATTTGTTTTTAGTTTGGAGACACTTGGGAGGGGTTTGAATAGGCGGTAACATTTCTTTCGGCACCAGAAGGGGTCTTATGACATAGCACTGCTTGGTAAATGTCCTTTCGTGCTTCCTTGATATACAAACACACCATTACATGAAAATATTCAATTACTGTCTTCATTAATTGGGATATGGCCTTACTTTTTGAGCCAAAACAAGTAACAAAATAATTTCTCTGGGAACATTCATCATAGAAACATTTAGCAAATCAGATCCATTCTCACCACTTACTGAAACGGCGGGTCCAGGCCGGTTCTATGCTTTTTTCTTTCTAGGAGGATACAGATACTTATTACTAAAATGCCTTGTGGCTTCTACAGCGACCATGTGGCCCTGAACCCCTCGTCCCTTCACAAAGCCCTTGTGACATCCGGCACAGGCCCTGGCACACCAGAGGGTTGTCGTGACTTAGTCCTCGTTTTGTAGGGAGAGTTCGGGCTGACGCCCCCACGGTGCAGCCTGAGCAAAGCGGAAGTGGGGGCCATCCCGTTTTTGTTTTCCTGGTCAAGCCATAAACTCACCTGGAAACGGAGAGAGCAAAGTGGTTACCAGTATGGATACAGATCACAAGAAATACTGGTTTATGGTTTTCCGTACAAACTCCCACTGGAAAAGAAACAAGGCATTCAGTCCGACATGTTTGACTCCATGCGATTTCCATCCAGTCCATGATTTCTAGCGCTAAACCGTGCAAGATGATTGACAATATAGTGCAAAAAATTACGATAATGCGCTCTTTAATCGGTGAAAAGATGAGCGTCCCGCATAAAAACAAATAAATCCTACTTGCCCAAGCTGCAGGGACAGATAGTTAAGATTCTCTCACCCCAAGAGAAAATATAGTCGCAGTGAAAAACATACCCTATAGCGCTGGGAAGACAGACAAACAAAATACAGTGTAAACTGTGTGTGAGCAGACACCTCCCATCTAAATTAGGGCATTTACAATCAAATGTCAATAGAACAACATTGAAAATGGCGCCCGCCTCTGGTGAAGACCTCCTTTTGGGATTGGAGATATGCGTAGATG
>NC_134501.1:28759393-28839393 GCF_040206685.1 Ascaphus truei | reverse complement strand
CTGTCCCCCCCTCCTGTCCACTGTCCCCCCCCCCTCATGTCCACTGTCCCCCCCCTCCTGTCCACTGTCCCCCCCTCCTATCCACTGTCCCCCCCCTCCTGTCCACTGTCCCCCCCTCCTGTCGTCTGTCCCCCCCTTCCTGTCCACTGCCCCCCCCTTCCTGTCCACTGTCAAGAGAGCCACTAAATTAATAAAGGGGATGGACATTCTAACTTATGAGGAGAGGCTAGCTAAATTAGACTTATTTACATTAGAAAAGAGGCGTCTAAGAGGGGATATGATAACTATATACAAATATATTCAGGGACAATACAAGGAGCTTTCAAAAGAACTATTCATCCCACGGGCAGTACAAAGGACTCGGGGCCATCCCTTAAGGTTGGAGGAAAGGAAATTTCACCAGCAACAAAGGAAAGGGTTCTTTACAGTAAGGGCAGTTAAAATGTGGAATTCATTACCCATGGAGACTGTGATGGCAGATACAATAGATTTGTTCAAAAAAAGGTTGGACATCTTTTTAGATGGAAAAGGTATACAGGGATATACCAAATAAGTATACATGGGAAGGATGTTGATCCAGGGATTAATCCGATTGCCAATTCTTGGAGTCAGGAAGGAATTAATTTTTCCCCTTAATGGGGTTTTTTGTTTGCCTTCCTCTGGATCAATAAGTAAGTATAGATATAGAATAAAGTATCTGTTGTCTAAATTTAGCATAGGTTGAACTTGATGGACGTACGTCTTTTTTCAACCTCATCTACTATGTAACTATGTAATGTAAATCTCAATCTCAATCAATGTAAATCTCAATCTCAATCAATGTAAATCTCAATCAATGTAAACTAAATCTCAATCAATGTAAATCTGAATCTCAATCCCAATCTCAATCAATGTAAATCTGAATCTCAATCAATGTAAATCTAAATCTCAATCAATGTAAATCTGAATCTCAATCCCAATCTCAATCAATGTAACTCTCAATCTCAATCAATGTAAATATGAATCTCAATCCCAATCTCAATCAATGTAAATCTCAATCTCAATCAATGTAAATCTGAATCTCAATCTCAATCAATGTAAATCTCAATCTCAATCAATTTAAATCTCAATCAATGTAAATCTAAATCTTAATCAATGTCAATCTCAATGTAAATCTAAATCTCAATCAATGTAAATCTAAATCTAAAGCAATGTAAATCTCAATCAATGTAAATCTCAATCTCAATCAATGTAAATCTCAATCTCAATCAATGTAAATCTCAATCAATGTAAATCTAAATCTCAACCAATGTAAATCTAAATCTCAATCAATGTAAATCTAAATCTCAATCAATGTAAATCTAAATCTTAATCACTGTAAATCTCAATCTCAATCAATGTAAATCTAAATCTCAATCAATGTAAATCTAAATGTAAATCTAAATCCCAATCAATGTAAATCTAAATCTCAATCAATGTAAATCTAAATCTCAATCAATGTAAATCTCAATCAATGTAAATCTAAATGTAAATCTAAATCCCAATCAATGTAAATCTAAATCTCAATCAATGTAAATCTAAATCTCAATCAATGTAAATCTAAATCTCAATCAATGTAAATCTAAATCTCAATCAATGTAAATCTAAATCTCAATCAATGTAAATCAATGTAAATCTCAATCAATTTAAATCTAAATCTCAATCAATGTAAATCTAAATGTAAATCTAAATCTCAATCAATGTAAATCTAAATCTCAATCAATGTAAATCTAAATCTCAATCAATGTAAATCAATATAAATCTCAATCAATTTAAATCTAAATCTCAATCAATGTAAATCTAAATCTCAATCAATGTAAATCTAAATCTCAATCAATGTAAATCTAAATGTAAATCTAAATCTCAAAATCAATGTAAATCTAATTCTCAATCAATTTAAATCTCAATGTAAATCTAAATCTCAATCAATGTAAATCTCAATGTAAATCTAAATCTCAATCAATGTAAATCTCAATCAATGTAAATCTAAATGTGAATCTAAATCTCAATCAATGTAAATCTCAATCTCAATCAATTTAAATCTCAATCAATGTAAATCTAAATCTCAATCTCAATCAATGTAAATCTCAATCTCAATCAATTTAAATCTCAATCAATGTAAATCTAAATCTTAATCAATGTCAATCTCAATGTAAATCTAAATCTCAATCAATGTAAATCTAAATCTAAAGCAATGTAAATCTCAATCAATGTAAATCTCAATCTCAATCAATGTAAATCTCAATCTCAATCAATGTAAATCTCAATCAATGTAAATCTAAATCTCAACCAATGTAAATCTAAATCTCAATCAATGTAAATCTAAATCTCAATCAATGTAAATCTAAATCTTAATCACTGTAAATCTCAATCTCAATCAATGTAAATCTAAATCTCAATCAATGTAAATCTAAATGTAAATCTAAATCCCAATCAATGTAAATCTAAATCTCAATCAATGTAAATCTAAATCTCAATCAATGTAAATCTCAATCAATGTAAATCTAAATGTAAATCTAAATCCCAATCAATGTAAATCTAAATCTCAATCAATGTAAATCTAAATCTCAATCAATGTAAATCTAAATCTCAATCAATGTAAATCTAAATGTAAATCTAAATCTCAATCAATGTAAATCTAAATCTCAATCAATGTAAATCAATGTAAATCTCAATCAATTTAAATCTAAATCTCAATCAATGTAAATCTAAATGTAAATCTAAATCTCAATCAATGTAAATCTAAATCTCAATCAATGTAAATCTAAATCTCAATCAATGTAAATCAATATAAATCTCAATCAATGTAAATCTAAATCTCAATCAATGTAAATCTAAATCTCAATCAATGTAAATCTAAATCTCAATCAATGTAAATCTAAATGTAAATCTAAATCTCAAAATCAATGTAAATCTAATTCTCAATCAATTTAAATCTCAATGTAAATCTAAATCTCAATCAATGTAAATCTCAATGTAAATCTAAATCTCAATCAATGTAAATCTCAATCAATTTCAATCTAAATCTCAATCAATGTAAATCTCAATCAATGTAAATCTAAATGTGAATCTAAATCTCAATCAATGTAAATCTAAATGTAAATCTAAATCTCAATCAATTTCAATCTAAATCTCAATCAATGTAAATCTAAATTTGAATCTAAATCTCAATCAATGTAAATCTCAATGTAAATCTAAATCTCAATCAATGTAAATCTAAATGTAAATCTAAATCTCAATCAATGTAAATCTAAATCTCAATCAATGTAAATTTCAAATCAATGTAAATCTAAATGTAAATCTAAATCTCAATCAATGTAAATCTAAATCTCAATCAATGTAAATCTAAATGAAAATCTAAATCTCAATCAATGTAAATCTAAATCTCAATCAATGTAAATTTAAATCTCAATCAATGTAAATCTCAATCAATGTAAATCTAAATCTCAATCAATGTAAATCTCAATCAATGTAAATCTAAATCTCAATCAATGTAAAGCTAAATGTAAATCTTAATATCAATCAATGTAAATCTAAATCTCAATCAATGTAAATCTCAATCTCAATCAATGTAAATCTCAATCTCAATCAATGTAAATCTAAATCTCAATCAATGTAAATCTCAATCAATGTAAATCTAAATGTAAATCTAAATCTCAATCAATGTAAATCTAAATCTCAATCAATGTAAATCTCAATCAATTTAAATCTAAATCTCAATCAATGTAAATCTCAATCAATGTAAATCTAAATCTCAATCAATGTAAATCTAAATCTCAATCAATGTAAATCTAAATGTAAATCTAAATTTCAATCAATGTAAATCTAAATCTCAATCAATGTAAATCTAAATCTCAATCAATGTACATCTCAATCTCAATCAATGTACATCTCAATCTCAATCAATGTACATCTCAATCTCAATCAATGTAAATCTCAATCAATGTAAATCTCAATCAATGTAAATCTCAATCAATGTAAATCTAAATCTCAATCAATGTAAATCTAAATCTCAATCAATGTAAATCTAAATGTAAATCTAAATTTCAATCAATGTAAATCTAAATCTCAATCAATGTAAATCTAAATGAAAATCTAAATCTCAATCAATGTAAATCTAAATCTCAATCAATGTAAATCAATGTACATCTCAATCAATGTAAATCTCAATCTCAATCAATGTAAATCTCAATCTCAATCAATGTAAATCTAAATCTCAATCAATGTAAATCTCAATCAATGTAAATCTAAATGTAAATCTAAATCTCAATCAATGTAAATCTAAATCTCAATCAATGTAAATCTCAATCAATGTAAATCTAAATCTCAATCAATGTAAATCTAAATCTCAATCAATGTAAATCTAAATTTCAATCAATGTAAATCTAAATCTCAATCAATGTAAATCTAAATCTCAATCAATGTAAATCTAAATCTTAATCACTGTAAATCTCAATCTCAATCAATGTAAATCCAAATCTCAATCAATGTAAATCTAAATTTAAATCTAAATCCCAATCAATGTAAATCTAAATTTCAATCAATGTAAATCTAAATCTCAATCAATGTAAATCTAAATCCCAATCAATGTAAATCTAAATCTCAATCAATGTAAATCTAAATGTAAATCTAAATCTTAATCAATGTAAATCTAAATCTCAATCAATGTAAATCTAAATCTCAATCAATGTAAATCAATGTAAATCTCAATCAATTTAAATCTAAATCTCAATCAATGTAAATCTAAATCTCAATCAATGTAAATCTAAATGTAAATCTAAATCTCAATCAATGTAAATCTAAATCTCAATCAATGTAAATCTAAATGTAAATCTAAATCTCAATCAATGTAAATCAATATAAATCTCAATCAATTTAAATCTAAATCTCAATCAATGTAAATCTAAATCTCAATCAATGTAAATCTAAATCTCAATCAATGTAAATCTAAATGTAAATCTAAATCTCAATCAATGTAAATCTAATTCTCAATCAATGTAAATCTAAATCTCAATCAATTTAAATCTCAATGTAAATCTAAATCTCAATCAATGTAAATCTCAATCAATGTAAATCTAAATGTGAATCTAAATCTCAATCAATGTAAATCTAAATGTAAATCTAAATCTCAATCAATGTAAATCTAAATTTGAATCTAAATCTCAATCAATGTAAATCTCAATGTAAATCTAAATCTCAATCAATGTAAATCTAAATGTAAATCTAAATCTCAATCAATGTAAATCTAAATCTCAATCAATGTAAATTTCAAATCAATGTAAATCTAAATGTAAATCTAAATCTCAATCAATGTAAATCTAAATGAAAATCTAAATCTCAATCAATGTAAATCTCAATCAATGTAAATCTAAATCTCAATCAATGTAAATCTCAATCAATGTAAATCTAAATCTCAATCAATGTAAATCTCAATCAATGTAAATCTAAATCTCAATCAATGTAAAGCTAAATGTAAATCTTAATATCAATCAATGTAAATCTAAATCTCAATCAATGTAAATCTCAATCTCAATCAATGTAAATCTCAATCTCAATCAATGTAAATCTCAATCTCAATCAATGTAAATCTAAATCTCAATCAATGTAAATCTCAATCAATATAAATCTAAATCTCAATCAATGTAAATCTAAATCTCAATCAATGTAAATCTCAATCAATTTAAATCTAAATCTCAATCAATGTAAATCTCAATCAATGTAAATCTAAATCTCAATCAATGTAAATCTAAATCTCAATCAATGTAAATCTAAATGTAAATCTAAATTTCAATCAATGTAAATCTAAATCTCAATCAATGTAAATCTAAATCTCAATCAATGTACATCTCAATCTCAATAAATGTACATCTCAATCTCAATCAATGTACATCTCAATCTCAATCAATGTAAATCTCAATCAATGTAAATCTAAATCTCAATCAATGTAAATCTAAATCTCAATCAATGTAAATCTAAATCTCAATCAATGTAAATCTAAATGTAAATCTAAATCTCAATCAATGTAAATCTAAATGAAAATCTAAATCTCAATCAATGTAAATCTAAATCTCAATCAATGTAAATCAATGTACATCTCAATCAATGTAAATCTCAATCTCAATCAATGTAAATCTCAATCTCAATCAATGTAAATCTAAATCTCAATCAATGTAAATCTCAATCAATGTAAATCTAAATGTAAATCTAAATCTCAATCAATGTAAATCTAAATCTCAATCAATGTAAATCTCAATCAATGTAAATCTAAATCTCAATCAATGTAAATCTAAATCTCAATCAATGTAAATCTAAATGTAAATCTAAATTTCAATCAATGTAAATCTAAATCTCAATCAATGTACATCTAAATCTCAATCAATGTACATCTCAATCTCAATCAATGTACATCTCAATCTCAATCAATGTAAATCTAAATCTCAATCAATGTAAATCTAAATCTCAATCAATGTAAATCTAAATGTAAATCTAAATCTCAATCAATGTAAATCTAAATTTCAATCAATGTAAATCTAAATTTCAATCAATGTAAATCTAAATTTCAATCAATGTAAATCTAAATCTCAATCAATGTACATCTCAATCTCAATCAATGTACATCTCAATCTCAATCAATGTACATCTCAATCTCAATCAATGTAAATCTCAATCAATGTAAATCTAAATGTAAATCTAAATCTCAATCAATGTAAATCTAAATCTCAATCAATGTAAATCTCAATCAATGTAAATCTAAATCTCAATCAATGTAAATCTCAATCAATGTAAATCTAAATCTCAATCAATGTAAATCTAAATCTCAATCAATGTAAATCTAAATCTCAATCAATGTACATCTCAATCTCAATCAATGTACATCTCAATCTCAATCAATGTACATCTCAATCTCAATCAATGTAAATCTAAATCTCAATCAATGTAAATCTCAATCAATGTAAATCTAAATCTCAATCAATGTAAATCTCAATCAATGTAAATCTAAATCTCAATCAATGTAAATCTAAATCTCAATCAATGTAAATCTAAATCTCAATCAATGTACATCTCAATCTCAATCAATGTACATCTCAATCTCAATCAATGTACATCTCAATCTCAATCAATGTAAATCTAAATCTCAATCAATGTAAATCTCAATCAATGTAAATCTAAATCTCAATCAATGTAAATCTAAATCTCAATCAATGTAAATCTAAATGTAAATCTAAATTTCAATCAATGTAAATCTAAATCTCAATCAATGTAAATCTCAATCTCAATCAATGTACATCTCAATCTCAATCAATGTACATCTCAATCTCAATCAATGTACATCTCAATCTCAATCAATGTAAATCTCAATCAATGTAAATCTCAATCAATGTAAATCTAAATCTCAATCAATGTAAATCTAAATCTCAATCAATGTAAATCTAAATGTAAATCTAAATTTCAATCAATGTAAATCTAAATCTCAATCAATGTAAATCTCAATCAATGTAAATCTAAATGAAAATCTAAATCTCAATCAATGTAAATCTAAATCTCAATCAATGTAAATCAATGTACATCTCAATCAATGTAAATCTCAATCTCAATCAATGTAAATCTCAATCTCAATCAATGTAAATCTCAATCAATGTAAATCTAAATGTAAATCTAAATGTCAATCAATGTAAATCTAAATCTCAATCAATGTAAATCTCAATCAATGTAAATCTAAATCTCAATCAATGTAAATCTCAATCAATGTAAATCTAAATCTCAATCAATGTAAATCTAAATCTCAATCAATTTAAATCTCAATGTAAATCTCAATCTCAATCAATGTAAATCTCAATCAATGTAAATCTAAATCTCAATCAATCTAAATCTCAATCAATGTAAATCTAAATGTGAATCTAAATCTCAATCAATGTAAATCTCAATCTCAATCAATGTAAATCTCAATCAATGTAAATCTAAATCTCAATCAATCTAAATCTCAATCAATGTAAATCTAAATGTGAATCTAAATCTCAATCAATGTAAATCTAAATCTCTATCAATGTAAATCTAAATCTCAATCAATCTAAATCTAAATCTCAATCAATGTAAATCTAAATCTCAATCAATGTAAATCTAAATCTCAATCAAAGTAAATCTAAATCTCAATCAATGTAAATCTCAATCAATGTAAATCTAAATCTCAATCAATGTAAATCTAAATCTCAATCAATGTAAATCTAAATCTCAATCAATTTAAATCTCAATGTAAATCTAAATCTCAATCAATGTAAATCTAAATCTCAATCAATGTAAATCTCAATCAATTTAAATCTAAATCTCAATCAATGTAAATCTAAATGTAAATCTAAATCTCAATCAATGTAAATCTAAATTTCAATCAATGTAAATCTCAATCAATTTAAATCTAAATCTCAATCAATGTAAATGTAAATCTAAATCTTAATCAATGTAAATCTAAATCTCTATCAATGTAAATCTAAATCTCTATCAATGCAAATCTAAATCAATTTAAATCTAAATCTCAATCAATGTAAATCTCAATCAATGTAAATCTAAATGTAAATCTAAATCTCAATTAATGTAAATGTGAATCTAAATCTCAATCAATGTAAATCTAAATCTCAATCAATGTAAATCTAAATCTCAATCAATGTAAATCTCAATCAATTTAAATCTAAATCTCAATCGATGTAAATCTCAATCAATGTAAATCTAAATGTAAATCTCAATCAATGTAAATCTAAATCTCAATCAATGTAAATCTAAATCTTAATCAATGTAAATCTCAATCTCAATCAATGTAAATCTAAATCTCAATCAATGTAAATCTAAATCTCAATCAATGTAAATCTAAATCTCAATCAATGTAAATCTAAATCTCAATCATATTCAATCAATGTAAATCTAAATGTGAATCTAAATCTCAATCAATGTAAATCTAAATCTCAATCTAAATCTCAATCAATGTAAATCTAAATCTCAATCAATGTACATCTCAATCTCAATCAATGTAAATCTCAATCTCAATCAATGTAAATCTAAATCTCAATCAATGTAAATCTAAATCTCAATCAATGTAAATCTAAATGTGAATCTAAATCTCAATCAATGTGAATCTAAATCAATTTAAATCTAAATCTCAATGTAAATCTAAATCTCAATCAATGTAAATCTAAATCTCAATCAATGTAAATCTAAATGTGAATCTAAATCTCAATCAATGTGAATCTAAATCTCAATCAATGTTAATCTAAATCTCAATCAATGTAAATCTAAATCTCAATCAATGTAAATCTCAATCAATTTAAATCTAAATCTCAATCAATGTAAATCTAAATGTAAATCTAAATCTCAATCAATGTAAATCTAAATCTCAATCAATGTAAATCTAAATCTTAATCACTGTAAATCTCAATCTCAATCAATGTAAATCTAAATCTCAATCAATGTAAATCTAAATGTAAATCTAAATCCCAATCAATGTAAATCTAAATCTCAATCAATGTAAATCTCAATCAATGTAAATCTAAATCTCAATCAATTTAAATCTCAATGTAAATCTAAATCTCAATCAATGTAAATCTCAATCTCAATCAATGTAAATCTAAATCTCAATCAATGTAAATCTCAATCTCAATCAATGTAAATCTCAATCTCAATCAATGTAAATCTAAATCTCAATTAATGTAAATCTAAATCAATGTAAATCTAAATCTCAATCAATGTAAATCTAAATGTAAATCTAAATCTCAATCAATGTAAATCTAAATCTCAATCAATGTAAATCTAAATCTCAATCAATGTAAATCTAAATCTCAATCAATGTAAATCTAAATCTCAATCAATGTAAATCTAAATCTCAATCAATGTAAATCTAAATCTCAATCAATGTAAATCTAAATCTCTATCAATGTAAATCTAAATCTCAATCAATGTAAATCTAAATGTAAATCTAAATCTCAATCAATGTAAATCTAAATCTCAATCAATGTAAATCTAAATCTCAATCAATGTAAATCTAAATGTAAATCTAAATCTCAATCAATGTAAATCTAAATCTCAATCAATGTAAATCTAAATGTAAATCTAAATCTCAATCAATGTAAATCTAAATCTCAATCAATGTAAATCTAAATCTCAATCAATGTAAATCTAAATGTAAATCTAAATTTCAATCAATGTAAATCTAAATGTAAATCTAAATCTCAATCAATGTAAATCTAAATCTCAATCAATGTAAATCTCAATCAATGTAAATCTAAATCTCAATCAATGTAAATCTCAATCAATGTAAATCTAAATCTCAATCAATGTAAATCTAAATCTCAATCAATTTAAATCTCAATGTAAATCTAAATCTCAATCAATGTAAATCTCAATCTCAATAAATGTAAATCTCAATCAATGTAAATCTAAATCTCAATCAATCTAAATCTCAATCAATGTAAATCTAAATGTGAATCTAAATCTCAATCAATGTAAATCTAAATTTCAATCAATGTAAATCTAAATCTCTATCAATGTAAATCTAAATCTCAATCAATGTAAATCTAAATCTCAATCAATGTAAATCTAAATCTCAATCAATGTAAATCTCAATCAATGTAAATCTAAATCTCAATCAATGTAAATCTAAATCTCAATCAATGTAAATCTAAATCTCAATCAATGTAAATCTCAATCAATGTAAATCTAAATGTAAATCTAAATCTCAATCAATGTAAATCTAAATCTCAATCAATGTAAATCTAAATCTCAATCAATCTAAATCTCAATCAATGTAAATCTAAATCTCAATCAATGTAAATCTAAATCTCAATCAATGTAAATCTAAATCAATGTAAATCTCAATCAATTTAAATCTAAATCTCAATCAATGTAAATCTAAATGTAAATCTAAATCTCAATCAATGTAAATCTAAATCTAAATGTAAATCTAAATCTCAATCAATGTAAATCTAAATCTCAATCAATGTAAATCTAAATCTCAATCAATGTAAATCTAAATCTCAATCAATGTAAATCTAAATGTAAATCTAAATCTCAATCAATGTAAATCTAAATCTCTATCAATGTAAATCTAAATTTCAATCAATGTAAATCTAAATTTCAATCAATGTAAATCTAAATCTCAATCAATGTACATCTCAATCTCAATCAATGTACATCTCAATCTCAATCAATGTAATTCTCAATCAATGTAAATCTAAATGTAAATCTAAATCTCAATCAATGTAAATCTAAATCTCAATCAATGTAAATCTCAATCAATGTAAATCTAAATCTCAATGTAAATCTAAATGTAAATCTAAATTTCAATCAATGTAAATCTAAATCTCAATCAATGTAAATCTCAATCTCAATCAATGTACATCTCAATCTCAATCAATGTACATCTCAATCTCAATCAATGTACATCTCAATCTCAATCAATGTAAATCTCAATCAATGTAAATCTCAATCAATGTAAATCTAAATCTCAATCAATGTAAATCTAAATCTCAATCAATGTAAATCTAAATCTCAATCAATGTACATCTCAATCTCAATCAATGTACATCTCAATCTCAATCAATGTACATCTCAATCTCAATCAATGTAAATCTAAATCTCAATCAATGTAAATCTCAATCAATGTAAATCTAAATCCCAATCAATGTAAATCTAAATCTCAATCAATGTAAATCTAAATGTAAATCTAAATCCCAATCAATGTAAATCTAAATCTCAATCAATGTAAATCTAAATCTCAATCAATGTAAATCTCAATCAATGTAAATCTAAATCCCAATCAATGTAAATCTAAATCTCAATCAATGTAAATCTAAATGTAAATCTAAATCTCAATCAATGTAAATCTAAATGTAAATCTAAATCTCAATCAATGTAAATCTAAATCTCAATCAATGTAAATCAATGTAAATCTCAATCAATTTAAATCTAAATCTCAATCAATGTAAATCTAAATCTCAATCAATGTAAATCTAAATCTCAATCAATGTAAATCTAAATCTCAATCAATGTAAATCTAAATCTTAATCACTGTAAATCTCAATCTCAATCAATGTAAATCTAAATCTCAATCAATGTAAATCTAAATGTAAATCTAAATCCCAATCAATGTAAATCTAAATCTCAATCAATGTAAATCTAAATCTCAATCAATGTAAATCTCAATCAATGTAAATCTAAATGTAAATCTAAATCCCAATCAATGTAAATCTAAATCTCAATCAATGTAAATCTAAATGTAAATCTAAATCTCAATCAATGTAAATCTAAATGTAAATCTAAATCTCAATCAATGTAAATCTAAATCTCAATCAATGTAAATCAATGTAAATCTCAATCAATTTAAATCTAAATCTCAATCAATGTAAATCTAAATCTCAATCAATGTAAATCTAAATGTAAATCTAAATCTCAATCAATGTAAATCTAAATCTCAATCAATGTAAATCTAAATGTAAATCTAAATCTCAATCAATGTAAATCTAATTCTCAATCAATGTAAATCTAAATCTCAATCAATTTAAATCTCAATGTAAATCTAAATCTCAATCAATGTAAATCTCAATCAATTTCAATCTAAATCTCAATCAATGTAAATCTCAATCAATGTAAATCTAAATGTGAATCTAAATCTCAATCAATGTAAATCTAAATGTAAATCTAAATCTCAATCAATGTAAATCTAAATCTCAATCAATGTACATCTCAATCTCAATCAATGTACATCTCAATCTCAATCAATGTAAATCTCAATCAATGTAAATCTAAATCTCAATCAATGTAAATCTAAATCTCAGTCAATGTAAATCTAAATGTAAATCTAAATTTCAATCAATGTAAATCTAAATCTCAATCAATGTAAATCTAAATCTCAATCAATGTAAATCTAAATGAAAATCTAAATCTCAATCAATGTAAATCTAAATCTCAATCAATGTAAATCAATGTACATCTCAATCAATGTAAATCTCAATCTCAATCAATGTAAATCTCAATCTCAATCAATGTAAATCTAAATCTCAATCAATGTAAATCTCAATCAATGTAAATCTAAATGTAAATCTAAATCTCAATCAATGTAAATCTAAATCTCAATCAATGTAAATCTCAATCAATGTAAATCTAAATCTAAATTTCAATCAATGTAAATCTAAATCTCAATCAATGTAAATCTAAATCTCAATCAATGTACATCTCAATCTCAATCAATGTACATCTCAATCTCAATCAATGTAAATCTCAATCAATGTAAATCTCAATCAATGTAAATCTAAATCTCAATCAATGTAAATCTAAATCTCAATCAATGTAAATCTAAATGTAAATCTAAATTTCAATCAATGTAAATCTAAATCTCAATCAATGTAAATCTCAATCAATGTAAATCTAAATGTAAATCTAAATTTCAATCAATGTAAATCTAAATCTCAATCAATGTAAATCAATGTACATCTCAATCAATGTAAATCTCAATCTCAATCAATGTAAATCTAAATCTCAATCAATGTAAATCTAAATGTAAATCTAAATCTCAATCAATGTAAATCTAAATCTCAATCAATGTAAATCTCAATCAATGTAAATCTCAATCAATGTAAATCTAAATCTCAATCAATGTAAATCTAAATCTCAATCAATTTAAATCTCAATGTAAATCTCAATCTCAATCAATGTAAATCTCAATCAATGTAAATCTAAATCTCAATCAATCTAAATCTCAATCAATGTAAATCTAAATGTGAATCTAAATCTCAATCAATGTAAATCTAAATTTCAATTAATGTAAATCTAAATCTCTATCAATGTAAATCTAAATCTCAATCAATGTAAATCTAAATCTCAATCAATGTAAATCTAAATCTCAATCAATGTAAATCTAAATCTCAATCAATGTAAATCTAAATCTCAATCAATGTAAATCTCAATCAATGTAAATCTAAATCTCAATCAATGTAAATCTAAATCTCAATCAATGTAAATCTAAATGTAAATCTAAATCTCAATCAATGTAAATCTAAATGTAAATCTAAATCTCAATCAATGTAAATCAATATAAATCTCAATCAATTTAAATCTAAATCTCAATCAATGTAAATCTAAATCTCAATCAATGTAAATCTAAATCTCAATCAATGTAAATCTAAATGTAAATCTAAATCTCAATCAATGTAAATCTAATTCTCAATCAATGTAAATCTAAATCTCAATCAATTTAAATCTCAATGTAAATCTTTTTATCTCAATCAATGTAAATCTCAATCAATTTCAATCTAAATCTCAATCAATGTAAATCTCAATCAATGTAAATCTAAATGTGAATCTAAATCTCAATCAATGTAAATCTAAATGTAAATCTAAATCTCAATCAATGTAAATCTAAATCTCAATCAATGTAAATCTAAATTTGAATCTAAATCTCAATCAATGTAAATCTAAATCTCAATCAATGTAATTCTAAATGTAAATCTAAATCTCAATCAATGTAAATCTAAATCTCAATCAATGTAAATCAATGTAAATCTCAATCAATGTAAATCTAAATCTCAATCAATGTAAATTTCAAATCAATGTAAATCTAAATCTCAATCAATGTACATCTCAATCTCAATCAATGTACATCTCAATCTCAATCAATGTACATCTCAATCTCAATGAATGTAAATCTCAATCAATGTAAATCTAAATCTCAATCAATGTAAATCTAAATCTCAATCAATGTAAATCTAAATGTAAATCTAAATTTCAATCAATGTAAATCTAAATCTCAATCAATGTAAATCTAAATCTCAATCAATGTAAATCTAAATGAAAATCTAAATCTCAATCAATGTAAATCAATGTACATCTCAATCAATGTAAATCTCAATCTCAATCAATGTAAATCTCAATCTCAATCAATGTAAATCTAAATCTCAATCAATGTAAATCTAAATGTAAATCTAAATCTCAATCAATGTAAATCTAAATCTCAATCAATGTAAATCTCAATCAATGTAAATCTAAATCTCAATCAATGTAAATCTAAATCTCAATCAATCTAAATCTCAATCAATGTAAATCTAAATCTCAATCAATGTAAATCTAAATCTCAATCAATGTAAATCTAAATCTCAATCAATCTAAATCTCAATCAATGTAAATCTAAATCTCAATCAATGTAAATCTAAATCTCAATCAATGTAAATCTAAATGTAAATCTAAATCTCAATCAATGTAAATCTAAATGTAAATCTAAATCTCAATCAATGTAAATTAATATAAATCTCAATCAATTTAAATCTAAATCTCAATCAATGTAAATCTAAATCTCAATCAATGTAAATCTAAATCTCAATCAATGTAAATCTAAATGTAAATCTAAATCTCAATCAATGTAAATCTAATTCTCAATCAATGTAAATCTAAATCTCAATCAATTTAAATCTCAATGTAAATCTAAATCTCAATCAATGTAAATCTCAATCAATTTCAATCTAAATCTCAATCAATGTAAATCTCAATCAATGTAAATCTAAATGTGAATCTAAATCTCAATCAATGTAAATCTAAATGTAAATCTAAATCTCAATCAATGTAAATCTAAATCTCAATCAATGTAAATCTAAATTTGAATCTAAATCTCAATCAATGTAAATCTAAATCTCAATCAATGTAATTCTAAATGTAAATCTAAATCTCAATCAATGTAAATCTAAATCTCAATCAATGTAAATCAATGTAAATCTCAATCAATGTAAATCTAAATCTCAATCAATGTAAATTTCAAATCAATGTACATCTCAATCTCAATCAATGTACATCTCAATCTCAATGAATGTAAATCTCAATCAATGTAAATCTAAATCTCAATCAATGTAAATCTAAATCTCAATCAATGTAAATCTAAATGTAAATCTAAATTTCAATCAATGTAAATCTAAATCTCAATCAATGTAAATCTAAATGAAAATCTAAATCTCAATCAATGTAAATCTAAATCTCAATCAATGTAAATCAATGTACATCTCAATCAATGTAAATCTCAATCTCAATCAATGTAAATCTCAATCTCAATCAATGTAAATCTAAATCTCAATCAATGTAAATCTAAATGTAAATCTAAATCTCAATCAATGTAAATCTAAATCTCAATCAATGTAAATCTCAATCAATGTAAATCTAAATCTAAATTTCAATCAATGTAAATCTAAATCTCAATCAATGTAAATCTAAATCTCAATCAATGTACATCTCAATCTCAATCAATGTACATCTCAATCTCAATCAATGTAAATCTCAATCAATGTAAATCTCAATCAATGTAAATCTAAATCTCAATCAATGTAAATCTAAATCTCAATCAATGTAAATCTAAATGTAAATCTAAATTTCAATCAATGTAAATCTAAATCTCAATCAATGTAAATCTCAATCAATGTAAATCTAAATGTAAATCTAAATTTCAATCAATGTAAATCTAAATCTCAATCAATGTAAATCAATGTACATCTCAATCAATGTAAATCTCAATCTCAATCTCAATCAATGTAAATCTAAATCTCAATCAATGTAAATCTAAATGTAAATCTAAATCTCAATCAATGTAAATCTAAATCTCAATCAATGTAAATCTCAATCAATGTAAATCTCAATCAATGTAAATCTAAATCTCAATCAATGTAAATCTAAATCTCAATCAATTTAAATCTCAATGTAAATCTAAATCTCAATCAATGTAAATCTCAATCTCAATCAATGTAAATCTCAATCAATGTAAATCTAAATCTCAATCAATCTAAATCTCAATCAATGTAAATCTAAATGTGAATCTAAATCTCAATCAATGTAAATCTAAATTTCAATTAATGTAAATCTAAATCTCTATCAATGTAAATCTAAATCTCAATCAATGTAAATCTAAATCTCAATCAATGTAAATCTAAATCTCAATCAATGTAAATCTAAATCTCAATCAATGTAAATCTAAATCTCAATCAATGTAAATCTAAATCTCAATCAATGTAAATCTAAATCTCAATCAATGTAAATCTAAATGTAAATCTAAATCTCAATGTAAATATCAATGTAAATCTAAATCTCAATCAATGTAAATCTAAATCTCAATCAATCTAAATCTCAATCAATGTAAATCTAAATCTCAATCAATGTAAATCTAAATTTCAATCAATGTAAATCTAAATGTAAATCTAAATCTCAATCAATGTAAATCTCAATCAATTTAAATCTAAATCTCAATCAATGTAAATCTAAATCTCAATCAATGTAAATCTAAATCTCAATGTAAATCTAAATCTCAATCAGTGTAAATCTAAATCGCAATCAATGTAAATCTAAATCTCAATCAATGTAAATCTAAATGTAAATCTAAATCTCAATCAATGTAAATCTAAATCTCAATCAATGTTAATCTCAATCAATGTAAATCTAAATCTCAATCAATGTAAATCTAAATCTCAATCAATGTAAATCTAAATGAAAATCTAAATCTCAATCAATGTAAATCTAAATCTCAATCAATGTAAATCAATGTACATCTCAATCAATGTAAATCTCAATCTCAATCAATGTAAATCTCAATCTCAATCAATGTAAATCTAAATCTCAATCAATGTAAATCTAAATGTAAATCTCAATCTCAATCAATGTAAATCTAAATCTCAATCAATGTACATCTCAATCTCAATCAATGTACATCTCAATCTCAATCAATGTACATCTCAATCTCAATGAATGTAAATCTCAATCAATGTAAATCTAAATCTCAATCAATGTAAATCTAAATCTCAATCAATGTAAATCTAAATGTAAATCTAAATTTCAATCAATGTAAATCTAAATCTCAATCAATGTAAATCTAAATCTCAATCAATGTAAATCTAAATGAAAATCTAAATCTCAATCAATGTAAATCAATGTACATCTCAATCAATGTAAATCTCAATCTCAATCAATGTAAATCTCAATCTCAATCAATGTAAATCTAAATCTCAATCAATGTAAATCTAAATGTAAATCTAAATCTCAATCAATGTAAATCTAAATCTCAATCAATGTAAATCTCAATCAATGTAAATCTAAATCTCAATCAATGTAAATCTAAATCTCAATCAATCTAAATCTCAATCAATGTAAATCTAAATCTCAATCAATGTAAATCTAAATCTCAATCAATGTAAATCTAAATCTCAATCAATCTAAATCTCAATCAATGTAAATCTAAATCTCAATCAATGTAAATCTAAATCTCAATCAATGTAAATCTAAATGTAAATCTAAATCTCAATCAATGTAAATCTAAATGTAAATCTAAATCTCAATCAATGTAAATTAATATAAATCTCAATCAATTTAAATCTAAATCTCAATCAATGTAAATCTAAATCTCAATCAATGTAAATCTAAATCTCAATCAATGTAAATCTAAATGTAAATCTAAATCTCAATCAATGTAAATCTAATTCTCAATCAATGTAAATCTAAATCTCAATCAATTTAAATCTCAATGTAAATCTAAATCTCAATCAATGTAAATCTCAATCAATTTCAATCTAAATCTCAATCAATGTAAATCTCAATCAATGTAAATCTAAATGTGAATCTAAATCTCAATCAATGTAAATCTAAATGTAAATCTAAATCTCAATCAATGTAAATCTAAATCTCAATCAATGTAAATCTAAATTTGAATCTAAATCTCAATCAATGTAAATCTAAATCTCAATCAATGTAATTCTAAATGTAAATCTAAATCTCAATCAATGTAAATCTAAATCTCAATCAATGTAAATCAATGTAAATCTCAATCAATGTAAATCTAAATCTCAATCAATGTAAATTTCAAATCAATGTACATCTCAATCTCAATCAATGTACATCTCAATCTCAATCAATGTACATCTCAATCTCAATGAATGTAAATCTCAATCAATGTAAATCTAAATCTCAATCAATGTAAATCTAAATCTCAATCAATGTAAATCTAAATGTAAATCTAAATTTCAATCAATGTAAATCTAAATCTCAATCAATGTAAATCTAAATCTCAATCAATGTAAATCTAAATGAAAATCTAAATCTCAATCAATGTAAATCTAAATCTCAATCAATGTAAATCTAAATCTCAATCAATGTAAATCTAAATCCCAATCAATGTAAATCTAAATCTCAATCAATGTAAATCTAAATGTAAATCTAAATCTTAATCAATGTAAATCTAAATCTCAATCAATGTAAATCTAAATCTCAATCAATGTAAATCAATGTAAATCTCAATCAATTTAAATCTAAATCTCAATCAATGTAAATCTAAATCTCAATCAATGTAAATCTAAATCTCAATCAATGTAAATCTCAATCAATGTAAATCTAAATCTAAATTTCAATCAATGTAAATCTAAATCTCAATCAATGTAAATCTAAATCTCAATCAATGTACATCTCAATCTCAATCAATGTACATCTCAATCTCAATCAATGTAAATCTCAATCAATGTAAATCTCAATCAATGTAAATCTAAATCTCAATCAATGTAAATCTAAATCTCAATCAATGTAAATCTAAATGTAAATCTAAATTTCAATCAATGTAAATCTAAATCTCAATCAATGTAAATCTCAATCAATGTAAATCTAAATGTAAATCTAAATTTCAATCAATGTAAATCTAAATCTCAATCAATGTAAATCAATGTACATCTCAATCAATGTAAATCTCAATCTCAATCAATGTAAATCTAAATCTCAATCAATGTAAATCTAAATGTAAATCTAAATCTCAATCAATGTAAATCTAAATCTCAATCAATGTAAATCTCAATCAATGTAAATCTCAATCAATGTAAATCTAAATCTCAATCAATGTAAATCTAAATCTCAATCAATTTAAATCTCAATGTAAATCTAAATCTCAATCAATGTAAATCTCAATCTCAATCAATGTAAATCTCAATCAATGTAAATCTAAATCTCAATCAATCTAAATCTCAATCAATGTAAATCTAAATGTGAATCTAAATCTCAATCAATGTAAATCTAAATTTCAATTAATGTAAATCTAAATCTCTATCAATGTAAATCTAAATCTCAATCAATGTAAATCTAAATCTCAATCAATGTAAATCTAAATCTCAATCAATGTAAATCTAAATCTCAATCAATGTAAATCTAAATCTCAATCAATGTAAATCTAAATCTCAATCAATGTAAATCTAAATCTCAATCAATGTAAATCTAAATGTAAATCTAAATCTCAATGTAAATATCAATGTAAATCTAAATCTCAATCAATGTAAATCTAAATCTCAATCAATCTAAATCTCAATCAATGTAAATCTAAATCTCAATCAATGTAAATCTAAATTTCAATCAATGTAAATCTAAATGTAAATCTAAATCTCAATCAATGTAAATCTCAATCAATTTAAATCTAAATCTCAATCAATGTAAATCTAAATCTCAATCAATGTAAATCTAAATCTCAATGTAAATCTAAATCTCAATCAGTGTAAATCTAAATCGCAATCAATGTAAATCTAAATCTCAATCAATGTAAATCTAAATGTAAATCTAAATCTCAATCAATGTAAATCTAAATCTCAATCAATGTTAATCTCAATCAATGTAAATCTAAATCTCAATCAATGTAAATCTAAATCTCAATCAATGTAAATCTAAATGAAAATCTAAATCTCAATCAATGTAAATCTAAATCTCAATCAATGTAAATCAATGTACATCTCAATCAATGTAAATCTCAATCTCAATCAATGTAAATCTCAATCTCAATCAATGTAAATCTAAATCTCAATCAATGTAAATCTAAATGTAAATCTCAATCTCAATCAATGTAAATCTAAATCTCTATCAATGTAAATCTAAATTTCAATCAATGTAAATCTAAATCTCAATCAATGTACATCTCAATCTCAATCAATGTACATCTCAATCTCAATCAATGTACATCTCAATCTCAATCAATGTAAATCTTAATCTCAATCAATGTAAATCTCAATCAATGTAAATCTAAATGTAAATCTAAATCTCAATCAATGTAAATCTAAATCTCAATCAATGTAAATCTCAATCAATGTAAATCTAAATCTCAATCAATGTAAATCTAAATCTCAATCAATGTAAATCTAAATGTAAATCTAAATTTCAATCAATGTAAATCTCAATCAATGTACATCTCAATCTCAATCAATGTACATCTCAATCTCAATCAATGTACATCTCAATCTCAATCAATGTACATCTCAATCTCAATCAATGTAAATCTCAATCAATGTAAATCTCAATCAATGTAAATCTAAATCTCAATCAATGTAAATCTAAATCTCAATCAATGTAAATCTAAATGTAAATCTAAATTTCAATCAATGTAAATCTAAATCTCAATCAATGTAAATCTCAATCAATGTAAATCTAAATGAAAATCTAAATCTCAATCAATGTAAATCTAAATCTCAATCAATGTAAATCAATGTACATCTCAATCAATGTAAATCTCAATCTCAATCAATGTAAATCTCAATCAATGTAAATCTAAATCTCAATCAATGTAAATCTCAATCAATGTAAATCTAAATGTAAATCTAAATCTCAATCAATGTAAATCTTAATCAATGTAAATCTAAATCTCAATCAATGTAAATCTAAATCTCAATCAATGTAAATCTAAATCTCAATCAATTTAAATCTCAATGTAAATCTCAATCTCAATCAATGTAAATCTAAATCTCAATCAATGTAAATCTAAATGTGAATCTAAATCTCAATCAATGTAAATCTAAATCTCTATCAATGTAAATCTAAATCTCAATCAATGTAAATCTAAATCTCAATCAATGTAAATCTAAATCTCAATCAATGTAAATCTAAATCTCAATCAATGTAAATCTAAATCTCAATCAATGTAAATCTAAATCTCAATCAATGTAAATCTAAATCTCAATCAATGTAAATCTCAATCAATGTAAATCTAAATCTCAATCAATGTAAATCTAAATCTCAATCAATGTAAATCTAAATCTCAATCAATTTAAATCTCAATGTAAATCTAAATCTCAATCAATGTAAATCTAAATCTTAATCAATGTAAATCTCAATCAATGTAAATCTAAATGTAAATCTAAATCTCAATCAATGTAAATCTAAATCTCAATCAATGTAAATCTCAATCAATGTAAATCTAAATCTCAATCAATGTAAATCTAAATCTCAATCAATGTAAATCTAAATCTCAATCAATGTAAATCTCAATCAATTTAAATCTAAATCTCAATCAATGTAAATCTAAATCTCAATCAATGTAAATCTAAATCTCAATCAGTGTAAATCTAAATCGCAATCAATGTAAATCTAAATGTAAATCTAAATCTCAATCAATGTAAATCTAAATCTCAATCAATGTAAATCTCAATCAATGTAAATCTAAATCTCAATCAATGTAAATCTAAATCTCAATCAATGTAAATCTAAATCTCAATCAATGTAAATCTAAATCTCAATCAATGTAAATCTAAATCTCAATCAATGTAAATCTAAATCTCTATCAATGTAAATCTAAATTTCAATCAATGTAAATCTAAATTTCAATCAATGTAAATCTAAATTTCAATCAATGTAAATCTAAATCTCAATCAATGTAAATCTAAATCTCAATCAATTTAAATCTAAATCTCAATTAATGTAAATCTAAATGTAAATCTAAATCTCAATCAATGTAAATCTAAATCTCAATCAATTTAAATCTAAATCTCAATCAATGTAAATCTCAATCAATTTAAATCTAAATCTCGATCAATGTAAATCTCAATCAATTTAAATCTAAATCTTGATCAATGTAAATCTAAATGTAAATCTAAATCTCAATCAATGTAAATCTAAATCTCAATCAATGTAAATCTAAATCAATGTAAATCTAAATCTCAATCAATGTAACTCTAAATCTCAATCAATGTAAATCTAAATCTCAATCAATGTAAATCTAAATCTCAATCAATGTAAATCTCAATCAATTTAAATCTAAATCTCGATCAATGTAAATCTCAATCAATTTAAATCTAAATCTTGATCAATGTAAATCTAAATGTAAATCTAAATCTCAATCAATGTAAATCTAAATCTCAATCAATGTAAATCTAAATCTCAATCAATGTAAATCTAAATCAATGTAAATCTAAATCGCAATCAATGTAACTCTAAATGTAAATCTAAATCTCAATCAATGTAAATCTAAATGTAAATCTAAATCTCAATCAATGTAAATCTAAATCTCAATCAATGTAAATCAATATAAATCTCAATCAATTTAAATCTCAATCTCAATCAATGTAAATCTAAATCTCAATCAATGTAAATCTAAATCTCAATCAATGTAAATCTAAATGTAAATCTAAATCAATGTAAATCTAATTCTCAATCAATGTAAATCTAAATCTCAATCAATTTAAATCTCAATGTAAATCTAAATCTCAATCAATGTAAATCTCAATCAATTTCAATCTAAATCTCAATCAATGTAAATCTCAATCAATGTAAATCTAAATGTGAATCTAAATCTCAATCAATGTAAATCTAAATGTAAATCTAAATCTCAATCAATGTAAATCTAAATCTCAATCAATTTCAATCTAAATCTCAATCAATGTAAATCTAAATTTGAATCTAAATCTCAATCAATGTAAATCTCAATGTAAATCTAAATCTCAATCAATGTAAATCTAAATGTAAATCTAAATCTCAATCAATGTAAATCTAAATCTCAATCAATGTAAATCAATGTACATCTCAATCAAGTTAAATCTAAATCTCAATCAATGTAAATCTCAATCAATGTAAATTTCAAATCAATGTAAATCTAAATGTAAATCTAAATCTCAATCAATGTAAATCTAAATCTCAATCAATGTAAATCTAAATGAAAATCTAAATCTCAATCAATGTAAATCTCAATCAATGTAAATCTAAATCTCAATCAATGTAAATTTAAATCTCAATCAATGTAAATCTCAATCAATGTAAATCTAAATCTCAATCAATGTAAATCTCAATCAATGTAAATCTAAATCTCAATCAATGTAAAGCTAAATGTAAATCTTAATATCAATCAATGTAAATCTCAATCTCAATCAATTTAAATCTCAATCTCAATCAATGTAAATCTAAATCTCAATCAATGTAAATCTCAATCAATGTAAATCTAAATGTAAATCTAAATCTCAATCAATGTAAATCTAAATCTCAATCAATGTAAATCTCAATCAATTTAAATCTAAATCTCAATCAATGTAAATCTAAATCTCAATAATGTAAATCTAAATCTCAATCAATGTAAATCTAAATCTCAATCAATGTACATCTCAATCTCAATCAATGTACATCTCAATCTCAATCAATGTACATCTCAATCTCAATCAATGTAAATCTCAATCAATGTAAATCTCAATCAATGTAAATCTAAATCTCAATCAATGTAAATCTAAATCTCAATCAATGTAAATCTAAATGTAAATCTAAATTTCAATCAATGTAAATCTAAATCTCAATCAATGTAAATCTAAATCAATGGTAATCTAAATGAAAATCTAAATCTCAATCAATGTAAATCTCAATCTCAATCAATGTAAATCTAAATCTCAATCAATGTAAATCTCAATCAATGTAAATCTAAATGTAAATCTAAATCTCAATCAATGTAAATCTAAATCTCAATCAATGTAAATCTAAATCTCAATCAATGTAAATCTAAATGTAAATCTAAATTTCAATCAATGTAAATCTAAATCTCAATCAATGTAAATCTAAATCTCAATCAATGTACATCTCAATCTCAATCAATGTACATCTCAATCTCAATCAATGTACATCTCAATCTCAATCAATGTACATCTCAATCTCAATCAATGTAAATCTCAATCTCAATCAATGTAAATCTAAATCTCAATCAATGTAAATCTAAATCTCAATCAATGTAAATCTAAATCTTAATCAATGTAAATCTAAATCTCAATCAATGTAAATCTCAATCAATGTAAATGTAAATCTCAATCAATGTAAATCTAAATCTCAATCAATTTAAATCTCAATGTAAATCTAAATCTCAATCAATGTAAATCTCAATCTCAATCAATGTAAATCTCAATCAATGTAAATCTAAATCTCAATCAATGTAAATCTCAATCAATGTAAATCTAAATGTGAATCTAAATCTCAATCAATGTAAATCTAAATTTCAATCAATGTAAATCTAAATCTCAATCAATGTAAATCTAAATCTCTATCAATGTAAATCTAAATCTCTATCAATGTAAATCTAAATCTCAATCAATGTAAATCTAAATCTCAATCAATGTAAATCTAAATCTCAATCAATGTAAATCTCAATCAATGTAAATCTAAATCTCAATCAATTTAAATCTCAATGTAAATCTAAATCTCAATCAATGTAAATCTAAATCTCAATCAATGTAAATCTCAATCAATGTAAATCTAAATCTCAATCAATCTAAATCTCAATCAATGTAAATCTAAATGTGAATCTAAATCTCAATCAATGTAAATCTAAATTTCAATTAATGTAAATCTAAATCTCTATCAATGTAAATCTAAATCTCAATCAGTGTAAATCTAAATCGCAATCAATGTAAATCTAAATCTCAATCAATGTAAATCTAAATGTAAATCTAAATCTCAATCAATGTAAATCTAAATCTCAATCAATGTTAATCTCAATCAATGTAAATCTAAATCTCAATCAATGTAAATCTAAATCTCAATCAATGTAAATCTAAATGTAAATCTAAATCTCAATCAATGTAAATCTAAATCTCTATCAATGTAAATCTAAATTTCAATCAATGTAAATCTAAATCTCAATCAATGTACATCTCAATCTCAATCAATGTACATCTCAATCTCAATCAATGTACATCTCAATCTCAATCAATGTAAATCTTAATCTCAATCAATGTAAATCTCAATCAATGTAAATCTAAATGTAAATCTAAATCTCAATCAATGTAAATCTAAATCTCAATCAATGTAAATCTCAATCAATGTAAATCTAAATCTCAATCAATGTAAATCTAAATCTCAATCAATGTAAATCTAAATGTAAATCTAAATTTCAATCAATGTAAATCTCAATCAATGTACATCTCAATCTCAATCAATGTACATCTCAATCTCAATCAATGTACATCTCAATCTCAATCAATGTACATCTCAATCTCAATCAATGTAAATCTCAATCAATGTAAATCTCAATCAATGTAAATCTAAATCTCAATCAATGTAAATCTAAATCTCAATCAATGTAAATCTAAATGTAAATCTAAATTTCAATCAATGTAAATCTAAATCTCAATCAATGTAAATCTCAATCAATGTAAATCTAAATGAAAATCTAAATCTCAATCAATGTAAATCTAAATCTCAATCAATGTAAATCAATGTACATCTCAATCAATGTAAATCTCAATCTCAATCAATGTAAATCTCAATCAATGTAAATCTAAATCTCAATCAATGTAAATCTCAATCAATGTAAATCTAAATGTAAATCTAAATCTCAATCAATGTAAATCTTAATCAATGTAAATCTAAATCTCAATCAATGTAAATCTAAATCTCAATCAATGTAAATCTCAATCAATGTAAATCTCAATCAATGTAAATCTAAATGTAAATCTAAATCTCAATCAATGTAAATCTAAATCTCAATCAATGTAAATCTCAATCAATGTAAATCTAAATCTCAATCAATGTAAATCTAAATCTCAATCAATGTAAATCTAAATCTCAATCAATGTAAATCTCAATCAATTTAAATCTAAATCTCAATCAATGTAAATCTAAATCTCAATCAATGTAAATCTAAATCTCAATCAGTGTAAATCTAAATCGCAATCAATGTAAATCTAAATGTAAATCTAAATCTCAATCAATGTAAATCTAAATCTCAATCAATGTAAATCTCAATCAATGTAAATCTAAATCTCAATCAATGTAAATCTAAATCTCAATCAATGTAAATCTAAATCTCAATCAATGTAAATCTAAATCTCAATCAATGTAAATCTAAATCTCAATCAATGTAAATCTAAATCTCTATCAATGTAAATCTAAATTTCAATCAATGTAAATCTAAATTTCAATCAATGTAAATCTAAATTTCAATCAATGTAAATCTAAATCTCAATCAATGTAAATCTAAATCTCAATCAATTTAAATCTAAATCTCAATTAATGTAAATCTAAATGTAAATCTAAATCTCAATCAATGTAAATCTAAATCTCAATCAATTTAAATCTAAATCTCAATCAATGTAAATCTCAATCAATTTAAATCTAAATCTCGATCAATGTAAATCTCAATCAATTTAAATCTAAATCTTGATCAATGTAAATCTAAATGTAAATCTAAATCTCAATCAATGTAAATCTAAATCTCAATCAATGTAAATCTAAATCTCAATCAATGTAAATCTAAATCAATGTAAATCTAAATCTCAATCAATGTAACTCTAAATCTCAATCAATGTAAATCTAAATCTCAATCAATGTAAATCTAAATCTCAATCAATGTAAATCTCAATCAATTTAAATCTAAATCTCGATCAATGTAAATCTCAATCAATTTAAATCTAAATCTTGATCAATGTAAATCTAAATGTAAATCTAAATCTCAATCAATGTAAATCTAAATCTCAATCAATGTAAATCTAAATCAATGTAAATCTAAATCGCAATCAATGTAACTCTAAATGTAAATCTAAATCTCAATCAATGTAAATCTAAATGTAAATCTAAATCTCAATCAATGTAAATCTAAATCTCAATCAATGTAAATCTAAATCTCAATCAATGTAAATCAATATAAATCTCAATCAATTTAAATCTCAATCTCAATCAATGTAAATCTAAATCTCAATCAATGTAAATCTAAATCTCAATCAATGTAAATCTAAATGTAAATCTAAATCAATGTAAATCTAATTCTCAATCAATGTAAATCTAAATCTCAATCAATTTAAATCTCAATGTAAATCTAAATCTCAATCAATTTCAATCTAAATCTCAATCAATGTAAATCTCAATCAATGTAAATCTAAATGTGAATCTAAATCTCAATCAATGTAAATCTAAATGTAAATCTAAATCTCAATCAATGTAAATCTAAATCTCAATCAATTTCAATCTAAATCTCAATCAATGTAAATCTAAATTTGAATCTAAATCTCAATCAATGTAAATCTCAATGTAAATCTAAATCTCAATCAATGTAAATCTAAATGTAAATCTAAATCTCAATCAATGTAAATCTAAATCTCAATCAATGTAAATCAATGTACATCTCAATCAAGTTAAATCTAAATCTCAATCAATGTAAATCTCAATCAATGTAAATTTCAAATCAATGTAAATCTAAATGTAAATCTAAATCTCAATCAATGTAAAACTCAATCAATGTAAATCTAAATGTAAATCTAAATCTCAAGCAATGTAAATCTAAATCTCAATCAATGTAAATCTAAATCTCAATCAATGTAAATCTAAATCTCAATCAATGTAAATCTAAATGTAAATCTAAATCTCAATCAATGTAAATCTAAATCTCAATCAATGTAAATCTCAATCAATGTAAATCTAAATCTCAATCAATGTAAATCTAAATCTCAATCAATGTAAATCTAAATCTCAATCAATTTAAATCTCAATGTAAATCTAAATCTCAATCAATGTAAATCTAAATCTCAATCAATGTAAATCTCAATCAATGTAAATCTAAATCTCAATCAATTTAAATCTCAATGTAAATCTAAATCTCAATCAATGTAAATCTAAATCTCAATCAATGTAAATCTCAATCAATGTAAATCTAAATCTCAATCTAAATCTCAATCAATGTAAATCTAAATCTCAATCAATGTAAATCTCAATCAATGTAAATCTAAATCTCAATCAATGTAAATCTAAATCTCAATCAATCTAAATCTCAATCAATGTAAATCTAAATCTCAATCAATGTAAATCTAAATCTCAATCAATGTAAATCTAAATGTAAATCTAAATCTCAATCAATGTAAATCTCAATCAATTTAAATCTAAATCTCAATCAATGTAAATCTAAATGTAAATCTCAATCAATGTAAATCTAAATCTCAATGTAAATCTAAATCTCAATCAGTGTAAATCTAAATCGCAATCAATGTAAATCTAAATGTAAATCTAAATCTCAAGCAATGTAAATCTAAATCTCAATCAATGTAAATCTAAATGTAAATCTAAATCTCAAGCAATGTAAATCTAAATCTCAATCAATGTAAATCTAAATCTCAATCAATGTAAATCTAAATCTCAATCAATGTAAATCTAAATCTCCATTAATGTAAATCTAAATGTAAATCTAAATCTCAATCAATGTAAATCTAAATCTCAATCAATTTCAATCTAAATCTCAATCAATGTAAATCTAAATGTGAATCTAAATCTCAATCAATGTAAATCTAAATGTAAATCTAAATCTCAATCAATGTAAATCTAAATCTCAATCAATGTAAATCTAAATCTCAATCAATGTAAATCTAAATCTCAATCAATGTAAATCTAAATCTCAATCAATGTAAATCTAAATCTCAATCAATGTAAATCTAAATTTCAATCAATGTAAATCTAAATTTCAATCAATGTAAATCTAAATCTCAATCAATGTAAATCTAAATCTCAATCAATTTAAATCTCAATGTAAATCTAAATCTCAATCAATGTAAATCTAAATCTCAATCAATGTAAATCTAAATCAATGTAAATCTAAATGTAAATGTAAATCTAAATCCCAATCAATGTAAATCTAAATCTCAATCAATGTAAATCTCAATCAATGTAAATCTAAATCTCAATCAATTTAAATCTCAATGTAAATCTAAATCTCAATCAATGTAAATCTCAATCTCAATCAATGTAAATCTAAATCTCAATCAATGTAAATCTAAATGTAAATCTAAATCTCAAGCAATGTAAATCTAAATCTCAATCAATGTAAATCTAAATCTCAATCAATGTAAATCTAAATCTCAATCAATGTAAATCTAAATCTCCATTAATGTAAATCTAAATGTAAATCTAAATCTCAATCAATGTAAATCTAAATCTCAATCAATTTCAATCTAAATCTCAATCAATGTAAATCTAAATGTGAATCTAAATCTCAATCAATGTAAATCTAAATGTAAATCTAAATCTCAATCAATGTAAATCTAAATCTCAATCAATGTAAATCTAAATCTCAATCAATGTAAATCTAAATCTCAATCAATGTAAATCTAAATCTCAATCAATGTAAATCTAAATCTCAATCAATGTAAATCTAAATTTCAATCAATGTAAATCTAAATTTCAATCAATGTAAATCTAAATCTCAATCAATGTAAATCTAAATCTCAATCAATTTAAATCTCAATGTAAATCTAAATCTCAATCAATGTAAATCTAAATCTCAATCAATGTAAATCTAAATCAATGTAAATCTAAATGTAAATGTAAATCTAAATCCCAATCAATGTAAATCTAAATCTCAATCAATGTAAATCTCAATCAATGTAAATCTAAATCTCAATCAATTTAAATCTCAATCTCAATCAATGTAAATCTAAATCTCAATCAATGTAAATCTCAATCTCAATCAATGTAAATCTAAATCTCAATCAATGTAAATCTCAATCTCAATCAATGTAAATCTAAATCTCGATCAATGTAAATCTCAATCAATTTAAATCTAAATCTCGATCAATTTAAATCTCAATGTAAATCTAAATCTCAATCAATGTAAATCTAAATCTCAATCAATGTAAATCTCAATCAATTTAAATCTAAATCTCAATCAATGTAAATCTCAATCAATTTAAATCTAAATCTCGATCAATGTAAATCTCAATCAATTTAAATCTAAATCTCAATCAATGTAAATCTCAATCAATTTAAATCTAAATCTCGATCAATATAAATCTCAATCAATGTAAATCTAAATCTCAATCAATTTAAATCTCAATGTAAATCTAAATCTCAATCAATGTAAATCTAAATCTCAATCAATGTAAATCTAAATCTGAATCAATGTAAATCTAAATCTCAATCAATGTAAATCTCAATCAATTTAAATCTAAATCTCGATCAATGTAAATCTCAATCAATTTAAATCTAAATCTCAATCAATTTAAATCTAAATCTTGATCAATGTAAATCTAAATGTAAATCTAAATCTCAATCAATGTAAATCTAAATCTCAATCAATGTAAATATAAATCTCAATCAATGTAAATATAAATCAATGTAAATCTAAATCTCAATCAATGTAACTCTAAATGTAAATCTAAATCTCAATCAATGTAAATCTAAATGTAAATCTAAATCTCAATCAATTTCAATCTAAATCTCAATCAATGTAAATCTAAATGTGAATCTAAATCTCAATGTAAATGTAAATCTCAATCAATGTAAATCTAAATGTAAATGTAAATCTCAATCAATGTAAATCTAAATCTCAATCAATTTAAATCTCAATGTAAATCTAAATCTCAATCAATGTAAAACTCAATCAATGTAAATCTAAATGTAAATCTAAATCTCAAGCAATGTAAATCTAAATCTCAATCAATGTAAATCTAAATCTCAATCAATGTAAATCTAAATGTGAATCTAAATCTCAATCAATGTAAATCTAAATCTCAAGCAATGTAAATCTAAATCTCAATCAATTTCAATCTAAATCTCAATCAATGTAAATCTAAATGTGAATCTAAATCTCAATCAATGTAAATGTAAATCTCAATCAATGTAAATCTAAATGTAAATGTAAATCTCAATCAATTTAAATCTCAATGTAAATCTAAATCTCAATCAATGTAAATCTAAATGTAAATCTAAATCTCAATCAATGTAAAACTCAATCAATGTAAATCTCAATCAATTTAAATCTCAATGTAAATCTAAATCTCAATCAATGTAAATCTAAATGTAAATCTAAATCAATGTAAAACTCAATCAATGTAAATCTAAATGTAAATCTAAATCTCAAGCAATGTAAATCTAAATCTCAATCAATGTAAATCTAAATCTCAATCAATGTAAATCTAAATCTCAATCAATGTAAATCTAAATCTCAATCAATGTAAATCTAAATGTAAATCTAAATCTCAATCAATGTAAATCTAAATCTCAATCAATGTAAATCTAAATCTCAATCAATGTAAATCTAAATCAATGTAAATCTAAATCTCAATCAATGTAAATCTAAATTTCAATCAATGTAAATCTAAATTTCAATCAATGTAAATCTAAATCTCAATCAATGTAAATCTAAATCTCAATCAATTTAAATCTCAATGTAAATCTAAATCTCAATCAATGTAAATCTAAATCTCAATCAATGTAAATCTAAATCTCAATCAATGTAAATGTAAATGTAAATCTAAATCCCAATCAATGTAAATCTAAATCTCAATCAATGTAAATCTCAATCAATGTAAATCTAAATCTCAATCAATTTAAATCTCAATGTAAATCTAAATCTCAATCAATGTAAATCTCAATCTCAATCAATGTAAATCTAAATCTCAATCAATGTAAATCTCAATCTCAATCAATGTAAATCTAAATCTCAATCAATGTAAATCTAAATCTCAATCAATGTAAATCTGAATCAATGTAACTCTAAATCTCAATCAATGTAAATCTAAATCTCAATCAATGTAAATCTAAATCTGAATCAATGTAAATCTAAATCTCAATCAATGTAAATCTAAATCTCAATCAATGTAAATCTAAATCTCAATCAATGTAAATCTAAATCTCAATCAATGTAAATCTCAATGTAAATCTAAATCTCAATCAATGTAAATCTAAATCTCAATCAATGTAAATCAATGTACATCTCAATCAAGTTAAATCTAAATCTCAATCAATGTAAATCTCAATCAATGTAAATTTCAAATCAATGTAAATCTAAATGTAAATCTAAATCTCAATCAATGTAAATCTAAATCTCAATCAATGTAAATCTAAATGAAAATCTAAATCTCAATCAATGTAAATCTCAATCAATGTAAATCTAAATCTCAATCAATGTAAATTTAAATCTCAATCAATGTAAATCTCAATCAATGTAAATCTAAATCTCAATCAATGTAAATCTCAATCAATGTAAATCTAAATCTCAATCAATGTAAAGCTAAATGTAAATCTTAATATCAATCAATGTAAATCTAAATCTCAATCAATGTAAATCTCAATCTCAATCAATTTAAATCTCAATCTCAATCAATGTAAATCTAAATCTCAATCAATGTAAATCTCAATCAATGTAAATCTAAATGTAAATCTAAATCTCAATCAATGTAAATCTCAATCAATTTAAATCTAAATCTCAATCAATGTAAATCTAAATCTCAATAATGTAAATCTAAATCTCAATCAATGTAAATCTAAATCTCAATCAATGTACATCTCAATCTCAATCAATGTACATCTCAATCTCAATCAATGTACATCTCAATCTCAATCAATGTAAATCTCAATCAATGTAAATCTCAATCAATGTAAATCTAAATCTCAATCAATGTAAATCTAAATGTAAAGCTAAATTTCAATCAATGTAAATCTAAATCTCAATCAATGTAAATCTAAATCAATGGTAATCTAAATGAAAATCTAAATCTCAATCAATGTAAATCTCAATCTCAATCAATGTAAATCTAAATCTCAATCAATGTAAATCTCAATCAATGTAAATCTAAATGTAAATCTAAATCTCAATCAATGTAAATCTAAATTTCAATCAATGTAAATCTAAATTTCAATCAATGTAAATCTAAATCTCAATCAATGTAAATCTAAATCTCAATCAATTTAAATCTCAATGTAAATCTAAATCTCAATCAATGTAAATCTAAATGTAAATCTAAATTTCAATCAATGTAAATCTAAATCTCAATCAATGTAAATCTAAATCTCAATCAATGTACATCTCAATCTCAATCAATGTACATCTCAATCTCAATCAATGTACATCTCAATCTCAATCAATGTAAATCTCAATCAATGTAAATCTCAATCTCAATCAATGTAAATCTAAATCTCAATCAATGTAAATCTAAATCTCAATCAATGTAAATCTAAATCTTAATCAATGTAAATCTAAATCTCAATCAATGTAAATCTCAATCAATGTAAATGTAAATCTCAATCAATGTAAATCTAAATCTCAATCAATTTAAATCTCAATGTAAATCTAAATCTCAATCAATGTAAATCTCAATCTCAATCAATGTAAATCTCAATCAATGTAAATCTAAATCTCAATCAATGTAAATCTCAATCAATGTAAATCTAAATGTGAATCTAAATCTCAATCAATGTAAATCTAAATTTCAATCAATGTAAATCTAAATCTCTATCAATGTAAATCTAAATCTCAATCAATGTAAATCTAAATCTCAATCAATGTAAATCTAAATCTCAATCAATGTAAATCTCAATCAATGTAAATCTAAATCTCAATCAATGTAAATCTAAATCTCAATCAATGTAAATCTAAATCTCAATCAATTTAAATCTCAATGTAAATCTAAATCTCAATCAATGTAAATCTAAATCTCAATCAATGTAAATCTAAATCTCAATCAATTTAAATCTCAATGTAAATCTAAATCTCAATCAATGTAAATCTAAATCTCAATCAATGTAAATCTAAATCTCAATCAATGTAAATCTCAATCAATGTAAATCTAAATGTAAATCTAAATCTCAATCAATGTAAATCTCAATCAATGTAAATCTAAATCTCAATCAATGTAAATCTAAATCTCAATCAATCTAAATCTCAATCAATGTAAATCTAAATCTCAATCAATGTAAATCTAAATCTCAATCAATGTAAATCTAAATGTAAATCTAAATCTCAATCAATGTAAATCTCAATCAATTTAAATCTAAATCTCAATCAATGTAAATCTAAATGTAAATCTCAATCAATGTAAATCTAAATCTCAATGTAAATCTAAATCTCAATCAGTGTAAATCTAAATCGCAATCAATGTAAATCTAAATCTCAATCAATGTAAATCTAAATGTAAATCTAAATCTCAAGCAATGTAAATCTAAATCTCAATCAATGTAAATCTAAATCTCAATCAATGTAAATCTAAATCTCCATTAATGTAAATCTAAATGTAAATCTAAATCTCAATCAATGTAAATCTAAATCTCAATCAATTTCAATCTAAATCTCAATCAATGTAAATCTAAATGTGAATCTAAATCTCAATCAATGTAAATCTAAATGTAAATCTAAATCTCAATCAATGTAAATCTAAATCTCAATCAATGTAAATCTAAATCTCAATCAATGTAAATCTAAATTTCAATCAATGTAAATCTAAATCTCAATCAATTTAAATCTCAATGTAAATCTAAATCTCAATCAATGTAAATCTAAATCTCAATCAATGTAAATCTAAATCAATGTAAATCTAAATGTAAATGTAAATCTAAATCCCAATCAATGTAAATCTAAATCTCAATCAATGTAAATCTCAATCAATGTAAATCTAAATCTCAATCAATTTAAATCTCAATGTAAATCTAAATCTCAATCAATGTAAATCTCAATCTCAATCAATGTAAATCTAAATCTCAATCAATGTAAATCTCAATCTCAATCAATGTAAATCTAAATCTCAATCAATGTAAATCTAAATCTCAATCAATGTAAATCTGAATCAATGTAAATCTAAATCTCAATCAATGTAAATCTAAATCTCAATCAATGTAAATCTAAATCTCAATCAATGTAAATCTAAATCTCAATCAATGTAAATCTAAATGTAAATCTAAATCTCAATCAATGTAAATCTAAATCTCAATCAATGTAAATCTAAATCTCAATCAATGTAAATCTAAATCTCAATCAATGTAAATCTAAATCTCAATCAATGTAAATCTAAATCTCAATCAATGTAAATCTAAATCTCTATCAATGTAAATCTAAATCTCTATCAATTTAAATCTAAATGTAAATCTAAATCTCAATTAATGTAAATCTAAATGTAAATCTAAATCTCAATCAATGTAAATCTAAATCTCAATCAATGTAAATCTAAATCTCAATCAATGTAAATCTAAATGTAAATCTAAATCTCAATCAATGTAAATCTAAATCTCAATCAATGTAAATCTAAATCTCAATCAATGTAAATCTAAATCTCAATCAATGTAAATCTCAATCAATTTAAATCTAAATCTCAATCAATGTAAATCTAAATGTAAATCTAAATCTCAATCAATGTAAATCTAAATCTCTATCAATGTAAATCTAAATCTCTATCAATGTAAATCTAAATCTCTATCAATTTAAATCTAAATGTAAATCTAAATCTCAATTAATGTAAATGTGAATCTAAATCTCAATCAATGTAAATCTAAATCTCAATCAATGTAAATCTCAATCAATTTAAATCTCAATCAATGTAAATCTAAATGTAAATCTCAATCAATTTAAATCTAAATCTCAATCAATGTAAATCTAAATCTTAATCAATGTAAATCTCAATCTCAATCAATGTAAATCTAAATCTCAATCAATGTAAATCTAAATCTCAATCAATTTCAATCAATGTAAATCTAAATCTCAATCAATGTAAATCTAAATCTCAATCAATGTAAATCTAAATCTCAATCTAAATCTCAATCAATGTAAATCTAAATCTCAATCAATGTAAATCTAAATCTTAATCAATGTAAATCTAAATCTCAATCTAAATCTCAATCAATGTAAATCTAAATCTCAATCAATGTAAATCTAAATCTCAATCAATGTAAATCTAAATGTGAATCTAAATCTCAATCAATGTAAATCTAAATCTCAATCAATGTAAATCTCAATCAATTTAAATCTAAATCTCAATCAATGTAAATCTAAATGTAAATCTAAATCTCAATCAATGTAAATCTAAATCTCAATCAATGTAAATCTAAATCTCAATCAATGTAAATCTCAATCAATGTAAATCTAAATGTAAATCTCAATCAATGTAAATCTAAATCTTAATGTAAATCTCAATCTCAATCAATGTAAATCTAAATCTCAATCAATGTAAATCTAAATCTCAATCAATGTAAATCTAAATATCAATCAATGTAAATCTAAATCTCAATCAATTTCAATCAATGTAAATCTAAATCTCAATCAATGTAAATCTAAATGTAAATCTAAATCTCAATCAATGTAAATCTAAATCTCAATCAATGTACATCTCAATCTCAATCAATGAAAATCTCAATCTCAATCAATGTAAATCTAAATCTCAATCAATGTAAATCTAAATCTCAATCAATGTAAATCAATGTAAATCTCAATCAATTTAAATCTAAATCTCAATGTAAATCTAAATCTCAATCAATGTAAATCTAAATCTCAATCAATGTAAATCTAAATGTGAATCTAAATCTCAATCAATGTAAATCTAAATCTCAATCAATTTAAATCTAAATCTCAATCAATGTAAATCTAAATGTAAATCTCAATCTTAATCACTGTAAATCTCAATCTCAATCAATGTAAATCTAAATGTAAATCTAAATCCCAATCAATGTAAATCTAAATCTCAATCAATGTAAATCTAAATCTCAATCAATGTAAATCTCAATCAATGTAAATCTAAATGTAAATCTAAATCCCAATCAATGTAAATCTAAATCTCAATCAATGTAAATCTAAATGTAAATCTAAATCTCAATCAATGTAAATCAATGTAAATCTCAATCAATTTAAATCTAAATCTCAATCAATGTAAATCTAAATCTCAATCAATTTCAATCAATGTAAATCTAAATCTCAATCAATGTAAATCTAAATGTAAATCTAAATCTCAATCAATGTACATCTCAATCTCAATCAATGTACATCTCAATCTCAATCAATGTAAATCTCAATCTCAATCAATGTAAATCTAAATCTCAATCAATGTAAATCTAAATCTCAATCAATGTAAATCTAAATCTCAATCTAAATTTCAATCAATGTAAATCTAAATCTCAATCAATGTCTGTGAGTGTCTGTGAGTGTCTGTGTCTGTGAGTGTCTGTGTGTGTCTGTGTCTGTGTGTGTCTGTGTCTGTGAGTGTCTGTGTCTGTGAGTGTCTGTGTCTGTGAGTGTCTGTGAGTGTCTGTGTCTGTGAGTGTCTGTGAGTGTCTGTGTCTGTGAGTGTCTGTGAGTGTCTGTGTCTGTGAGTGTCTGTGAGTGTCTGTGTCTGTGAGTGTCTGAGTGTCTGTGTCTGTGTCTGTGTCTGTGTCTGTGAGTGTCTGTGTCTGTGAGTGTCTGTGTGTGTCTGTGAGTGTCTGTGAGTGTCTGTGTCTGTGTCTGTGAGTGTCTGTGTCTGTGAGTGTCTGTGTCTGTGAGTGTCTGTGAGTTTCTGTCTGTGAGTGTCTGTGTCTGTGTGTGTCTGTGAGTGTCTGTGAGTGTCTGTGTCTGTGAGTGTCTGTGTCTGTGAGTTTCTGTCTGTGAGTGTCTGTGTCTGTGTGTGTCTGTGTGTGTCTGTGAGTGTCTGTGTCTGTGAGTGTCTGTGAGTGTCTGTGTCTGTGTCTGTGAGTGTCTGTGTCTGTGTCTGTGAGTGTCTGTGTCTGTGAGTGTCTGTGTCTGTGAGTGTCTGTGAGTGTCTGTGTCTGTGAGTGTCTGTGAGTGTCTGTGTCTGTGAGTGTCTGTGTGTCTGTGTCTGTGAGTGTCTGTGTGTCTGTGAGTGTCTGTGTGTCTGTGTCTGTGTGTGTCTGTGTCTGTGAGTGTCTGTGAGTGTCTGTGTCTGTGAGTGTCTGTGTCTGTGAGTGTCTGTGAGTGTCTGTGTCTGTGAGTGTGTGTGTGTGTGTGTGTCTGTGTCTGTGAGTGTCTGTGAGTGTCTGTGTCTGTGAGTGTCTGTGAGTGTCTGTGTCTGTGAGTGTCTGTGTCTGTGAGTGTCTGTGTCTGTGTCTGTGAGTGTCTGTGAGTGTGTGTGTCTGTGTCTGTGAGTGTGTGTGTGTGTGTGTCTGTGTCTGTGAGTGTGTGTGTGTGTCTGTGAGTGTCTGTGTGTGTCTGTGTCTGTGAGTGTCTGTGTCTGTGAGTGTCTGTGTGTGTCTGTGTCTGTGAGTGTCTGTGTCTGTGAGTGTCTGTGTCTGTGAGTGTCTGTGAGTGTCTGTGTCTGTGAGTGTCTGTGAGTGTCTGTGTCTGTGAGTGTCTGTGAGTGTCTGTGTCTGTGAGTGTCTGTGAGTGTCTGTGTCTGTGAGTGTCTGTGTCTGTGAGTGTCTGTGAGTGTCTGTGTCTGTGAGTGTCTGTCTGTGAGTGTGTGTGTCTGTGAGTGTCTGTGAGTGTCTGTGTCTGTGAGTGTCTGTGTCTGTGAGTGTCTGTGTCTGTGAGTGTCTGTGTCTGTGAGTGTCTGTGTCTGTGAGTGTCTGTGTCTGTGAGTGTCTGTGAGTGTCTGTGTCTGTGAGTGTCTGTGTGTCTGTGAGTGTCTGTGTCTGTGTCTGTGTCTGTGTGTGTGAGTGTCTGTGTGTGTCTGTGTGTGTCTGTGTCTGTGTGTGTCTGTGAGTGTCTGTGTCTGTGAGTGTCTGTCTGTGAGTGTCTGTGAGTGTCTGTGAGTGTCTGTGAGTGTCTGTGAGTGTCTGTGTCTGTGAGTGTCTGTGTCTGTGAGTGTCTGTCTGTGAGTGTCTGTGAGTGTCTGTGAGTGTCTGTGAGTGTCTGTGAGTGTCTGTGTCTGTGAGTGTCTGTGTCTGTGAGTGTCTGTGTGTCTGTGAGTGTCTGTGTCTGTGAGTGTCTGTGAGTGTCTGTGTCTGTGAGTGTCTGTGTCTGTGAGTGTCTGTGTCTGTGAGTGTCTGTGTCTGTGAGTGTGTGTGTCTGTGAGTGTCTGTGAGTGTGTCTGTGTGTGTCTGTGTCTGTGAGTGTCTGTGAGTGTGTGTGTCTGTGAGTGTGTGTGTGTGTCTGTGAGTATGTGTATGTCTGTGTCTGTGAGTGTGTGTGTGTCTGTGTGTGTCTGTGAGTGTCTGTGAGTGTCTGTGAGTGTCTGTGTCTGTGAGTGTCTGTGTCTGTGAGTGTCTGTGTCTGTGAGTGTCTGTGTCTGTGAGTGTCTGTGTCTGTGAGTGTCTGTGTCTGTGAGTGTCTGTGTCTGTGAGTGTCTGTGTCTGTGAGTGTCTGTGAGTGTCTGTGAGTGTCTGTGTCTGTGAGTGTCTGTGTGTCTGTGTCTGTGAGTGTCTGTGAGTGTCTGTGAGTGTCTGTGAGTGTCTGTGTCTGTGAGTGTCTGTGTCTGTGAGTGTCTGTGTCTGTGTCTGTGAGTGTCTGTGTCTGTGAGTGTCTGTGTCTGTGAGTGTCTGTGTCTGTGAGTGTCTGTGTGTCTGTGTCTGTGAGTGTCTGTGTGTCTGTGTCTGTGAGTGTCTGTGTGTCTGTGAGTGTCTGTGTCTGTGAGTGTCTGTGAGTGTCTGTGTCTGTGAGTGTCTGTGTCTGTGAGTGTCTGTGTCTGTGAGTGTCTGTGTCTGTGAGTGTCTGTGTCTGTGAGTGTCTGTGTCTGTGAGTGTCTGTGTCTGTGAGTGTCTGTGTCTGTGAGTGTCTGTGAGTGTCTGTGTCTGTGAGTGTCTGTGAGTGTGTGTGTCTGTGAGTGTCTGTGAGTGTGTGTGTCTGTGTCTGTGAGTGTGTGTGTGTGTCTGTGTCTGTGTGTGTGTGTGTCTGTGAGTGTCTGTGTCTGTGTGTGTCTGTGAGTGTCTGTGAGTGTCTGTGTCTGTGAGTGTGTGTGTCTGTGTCTGTGAGTGTGTGTGTGTGTCTGTGTCTGTGAGTGTGTGTGTGTCTGTGAGTGTCTGTGTCTGTGTGTGTCTGTGAGTGTCTGTGAGTGTCTGTGTCTGTGTGTGTCTGTGAGTGTCTGTGAGTGTCTGTGTCTGTGAGTGTCTGTGTCTGTGAGTGTCTGTCTGTGAGTGTCTGTGTCTGTGAGTGTCTGTGAGTGTCTGTGTCTGTGAGTGTCTGTGAGTGTCTGTGAGTGTCTGTGAGTGTCTGTGTCTGTGAGTGTCTGTGAGTGTCTGTGTCTGTGAGTGTCTGTGAGTGTCTGTGAGTGTCTGTGTCTGTGAGTGTCTGTGTGTCTGTGTCTGTGTCTGTGAGTGTCTGTGTGTCTGTGAGTGTCTGTGTCTGTGAGTGTCTGTGAGTGTCTGTGTCTGAGTGTCTGTGAGTGTCTGTGTCTGTGAGTGTCTGTGAGTGTCTGTGTGTCTGTGAGTGTCTGTGTCTGTGAGTGTCTGTGTCTGTGAGTGTCTGTGTGTGTCTGTGTCTGTGAGTGTCTGTGAGTGTCTGTGTCTGTGAGTGTCTGTGAGTGTCTGTGTCTGTGAGTGTCTGTGTCTGTGAGTGTCTGTCTGTGTCTGTGAGTGTCTGTGAGTGTCTGTGAGTGTCTGTGAGTGTCTATGTCTGTGAGTGTCTGTGAGTGTCTGTGAGTGTCTGTGTCTGTGAGTGTCTGTGTCTGTGAGTGTCTGTGTCTGTGAGTGTCTGTGTCTGTGAGTGTCTGTGTCTGTGAGTTTCTGTCTGTGAGTGTCTGTGTCTGTGTGTGTCTGTGAGTGTCTGAGTGTCTGTCTGTGAGTGTCTGTCTGTGAGTGTCTGTGTCTGAGTGTCTGTGTCTGTGAGTGTCTGTGAGTGTCTGTGTCTGTGAGTGTCTGTGTGTCTGTGAGTGTCTGTGTGTCTGTGAGTGTCTGTGAGTGTCTGTGTCTGTGAGTGTCTGTGTCTGTGAGTGTCTGTGTCTGTGAGTGTCTGTGTCTGTGAGTGTCTGTGTCTGTGAGTGTCTGTGTGTCTGTGTCTGTGAGTGTCTGTGTGTCTGTGTGTCTGTGAGTGTCTGTGTGTCTGTGTGTCTGTGAGTGTCTGTGAGTGTCTGTGAGTGTCTGTGTCTGTGAGTGTCTGTGTCTGTGAGTGTGTCTGTGAGTGTGTCTGTGAGTGTGTCTGTGTCTGTGAGTGTCTGTGAGTGTCTGTGTCTGTGAGTGTCTGTGTGTCTGTGAGTGTCTGTGTCTGTGTGTGTCTGTGAGTGTCTGTGTCTGTGAGTGTCTGTGTCTGTGAGTGTCTGTGTCTGTGAGTGTCTGTGTCTGTGAGTGTGTGTGTCTGTGAGTTAGTGTCTGTGTGTGTCTGTGTGTGTCTGTGTGTGTCTGTGTGTGTCTGTGAGTGTCTGTGTCTGTGAGTGTCTGTGTCTGTGAGTGTCTGTGTCTGTGAGTGTCTGTGTCTGTGAGTGTCTGTGAGTGTCTGTGTCTGTGAGTGTGTGTGTCTGTGAGTGTGTGTGTCTGTGAGTGTGTCTGTGAGTGTCTGTGTCTGTGTGTGTCTGAGTGTCTGTGAGTGTCTGTGTCTGTGAGTGTGTGTGTCTGTGAGTGAGTGTCTGTGTGTGTCTGTGTCTGTGTGTGTCTGTGAGTGTCTGTGTCTGTGAGTGTCTGTGTCTGTGAGTGTCTGTGTCTGTGAGTGTCTGTGAGTGTCTGTGTCTGTGAGTTTCTGTGTCTGTGAGTGTCTGTGAGTGTCTGTGAGTGTCTGTGTCTGTGAGTGTCTGTGTCTGTGAGTGTCTGTGAGTGTCTGTGTCTGTGAGTGTCTGTGTCTGTGAGTGTCTGTGTGTCTGTGTCTGTGAGTGTCTGTGTGTCTGTGAGTGTCTGTGTCTGTGAGTGTCTGTGTCTGTGAGTGTCTGTGTCTGTGAGTGTCTGTGAGTGTCTGTGTCTGTGAGTGTCTGTGAGTGTCTGTGTCTGTGAGTGTCTCTGTGTCTGTGAGTGTCTGTGTCTGTGAGTGTCTGTGTCTGTGAGTGTCTGTGTCTGTGAGTGTCTGTGAGTGTCTGTGAGTGTCTGTGTCTGTGAGTGTCTGTGTCTGTGAGTGTCTGTGTCTGTGAGTGTCTGTGTCTGTGAGTGTGTGTGTCTGTGTGTGTCTGTGTCTGTGAGTGTCTGTGTGTCTGTGAGTGTCTGTGTCTGTGAGTGTCTGTGAGTGTCTGTGTCTGTGAGTGTCTGTGTCTGTGAGTGTCTGTGTCTGTGAGTGTCTGTGTCTGTGAGTGTCTGTCTGTGTCTGTGAGTGTCTGTGTCTGTGAGTGTCTGTGTGTCTGTGTCTGTGAGTGTCTGTGTGTCTGTGAGTGTCTGTGAGTGTCTGTGTCTGTGAGTGTCTGTGTCTGTGAGTGTCTGTGTCTGTGAGTGTCTGTGAGTGTCTGTGTCTGTGAGTGTCTGTGAGTGTGTGTGTCTGTGAGTGTGTGTGTCTGTGAGTGTGTCTGTGTGTGTCTGTGTCTGTGTGTGTCTGTGTCTGTGAGTGTCTGTGTCTGTGAGTGTCTGTGTGTCTGTGAGTGTCTGTGTCTGTGTGTGTCTGAGTGTCTGTGAGTGTCTGTGAGTGTCTGTGTCTGTGAGTGTCTGTGTCTGTGAGTGTGTGTGTCTGTGAGTGAGTGTCTGTGTGTGTCTGTGTCTGTGTGTGTCTGTGAGTGTCTGTGTCTGTGAGTGTCTGTGTCTGTGAGTGTCTGTGTCTGTGAGTGTCTGTGAGTGTCTGTGTCTGTGAGTGTCTGTGAGTGTCTGTGAGTGTCTGTGTCTGTGAGTGTCTGTGTCTGTGAGTGTCTGTGTCTGTGAGTGTCTGTGAGTGTCTGTGTCTGTGAGTGTCTGTGTCTGTGAGTGTCTGTGTGTCTGTGAGTGTCTGTGTGTCTGTGAGTGTCTGTGTCTGTGAGTGTCTGTGTGTCTGTGAGTGTCTGTGTCTGTGAGTGTCTGTCTGTGAGTGTCTGTGTCTGTGAGTGTCTGTGTCTGTGAGTGTCTGTGTCTGTGAGTGTCTGTGTCTGTGAGTGTCTGTGTCTGTGAGTGTCTGTGTCTGTGAGTATCTGTGTCTGTGAGTGTCTGTGTCTGTGAGTGTCTGTGTCTGTGAGTGTCTGTGTCTGTGAGTGTCTGTGTCTGTGAGTGTCTGTGAGTGTCTGTGTCTGTGAGTGTCTGTGTGTCTGTGTCTGTGAGTGTCTGTGTGTCTGTGTGTCTGTGAGTGTCTGTGTCTGTGAGTGTCTGTGTCTGTGAGTGTCTGTGTCTGTGAGTGTCTGTGTCTGTGAGTGTGTGTGTCTGTGAGTGTCTGTGTCTGTGAGTGTGTGTGTCTGTGAGTGTGTCTGTGTGTGTCTGTCTGTGAGTGTCTGTGAGTGTGTGTGTCTGTGAGTGTGTGTGTGTGTCTGTGTCTGTGAGTGTGTGTATGTCTGTGTCTGTGAGTGTGTGTGTGTCTGTGAGTGTCTGTGTCTTTGTGTGTCTGTGAGTGTCTGTGTCTGTGAGTGTCTGTGTCTGTGTCTGTGAGTGTCTGTGTCTGTGAGTGTCTGTGTCTGTGAGTGTCTGTGTCTGTGAGTGTCTGTGTCTGTGAGTGTCTGTGAGTGTCTGTGTCTGTGAGTGTCTGTGTCTGTGAGTGTCTGTGAGTGTCTGTGTCTGTGAGTGTCTGTGAGTGTCTGTGAGTGTCTGTGTCTGTGAGTGTCTGTGTCTGTGAGTGTCTGTGTCTGTGAGTGTCTGTGAGTGTCTGTGTCTGTGTCTGTGAGTGTGTGTGTCTGTGAGTGTGTGTGTCTGTGAGTGTGTCTGTGTGTGTCTGTGTCTGTGAGTGTCTGTGAGTGTGTGTGTCTGTGAGTGTGTGTGTCTGTGTCTGTGAGTGTGTGTATGTCTGTGTCTGTGAGTGTCTGTGTCTGTGAGTGTCTGTGTCTGTGAGTTTCTGTCTGTGAGTGTCTGTGTCTGTGAGTGTCTGTCTGTGAGTGTCTGTGTCTGAGTGTCTGTGTCTGTGAGTGTCTGTGTCTGTGAGTGTCTGTGAGTGTCTGTGTCTGTGAGTGTGAGTGTCTGTGTGTCTGTGAGTGTCTGTGTGTCTGTGAGTGTCTGTGAGTGTCTGTGTCTGTGAGTGTCTGTGAGTGTCTGTGTCTGTCTGTGAGTGTCTGTGTCTGTGAGTGTCTGTGAGTGTCTGTGTGTCTGTGTCTGTGTGTCTGTGAGTGTCTGTGAGTGTCTGTGAGTGTCTGTGTCTGTGAGTGTCTGTGTCTGTGAGTGTCTGTGTCTGTGAGTGTCTGTGAGTGTCTGTGTCTGTGAGTGTGTGTGTCTGTGAGTGTGTGTGTCTGTGAGTGTGTCTGTGAGTGTGTCTGTGAGTGTGTCTGTGTCTGTGAGTGTCTGTGAGTGTCTGTGTCTGTGAGTGTCTGTGTGTCTGTGAGTGTCTGTGTGTCTGTGAGTGTCTGTGTGTCTGTGAGTGTCTGTGTGTCTGTGAGTGTCTGTGTCTGTGTGTGTCTGAGTGTCTGTGAGTGTCTGTGTCTGTGAGTGTCTGTGAGTGTCTGTGAGTGTGTGTGTCTGTGAGTGAGTGTCTGTGTGTGTCTGTGAGTGTCTGTGTCTGTGAGTGTCTGTGTCTGTGAGTGTCTGTGTCTGTGAGTGTCTGTGTCTGTGAGTGTCTGTGAGTGTCTGTGTCTGTGAGTGTCTGTGTCTGTGAGTGTCTGTGAGTGTCTGTGTCTGTGAGTGTCTGTGTGTCTGTGAGTGTCTGTGTCTGTGAGTGTCTGTGTCTGTGAGTGTCTGTGAGTGTCTGTGTCTGTGAGTGTCTGTCTGTGTCTGTGAGTGTCTGTCTGTGTCTGTGAGTGTCTGTGAGTGTCTGTGTCTGTGAGTGTCTGTGTGTCTGTGAGTGTCTGTGAGTGTCTGTGTCTGTGAGTGTGTGTGTCTGTGAGTGTGTGTGTCTGTGAGTGTGTCTGTGAGTGTCTGTGTCTGTGTGTGTCTGAGTGTCTGTGAGTGTCTGTGTCTGTGAGTGTGTGTGTCTGTGTGTGTCTGTGAGTGTCTGTGTCTGTGAGTGTCTGTGTCTGTGAGTGTCTGTGTCTGTGTCTGTGAGTGTCTGTGTCTGTGAGTGTCTGTGAGTGTCTGTGTCTGTGAGTGTCTGTGTCTGTGAGTGTCTGTGAGTGTCTGTGTCTGTGAGTGTCTGTGTGTCTGTGTCTGTGAGTGTCTGTGTGTCTGTGAGTGTCTGTGTCTGTGAGTGTCTGTGAGTGTCTGTGTCTGTGAGTGTCTGTGTCTGTGAGTGTCTGTGTCTGTGAGTGTCTGTGAGTGTCTGTGTCTGTGAGTGTCTGTGAGTGTCTGTGTCTGTGAGTGTCTGTGTGTCTGTGAGTGTCTGTGTCTGTGAGTGTCTGTGTCTGTGAGTGTCTGTGAGTGTCTGTGTCTGTGAGTGTCTGTGTCTGTGAGTGTCTGTGTCTGTGAGTGTGTGTGTCTGTGAGTGTGTGTGTCTGTGAGTGTGTCTGTGTGTGTCTGTGTCTGTGAGTGTCTGTGTCTGTGAGTGTCTGTGTCTGTGAGTGTCTGTGAGTGTCTGTGTCTGTGAGTGTCTGTGTCTGTGAGTGTCTGTCTGTGTCTGTGAGTGTCTGTGAGTGTCTGTGTCTGTGAGTGTCTGTGTCTGTGAGTGTCTGTGAGTGTCTGTGAGTGTCTGTGAGTGTCTGTGAGTGTCTGTGTCTGTGAGTGTGTGTGTCTGTGAGTGTGTGTGTCTGTGAGTGTGTCTGTGTGTGTCTGTGTCTGTGAGTGTCTGTGTCTGTGAGTGTCTGTGTGTCTGTGAGTGTCTGTGTCTGTGTGTGTCTGAGTGTCTGTGAGTGTCTGTGTCTGTGAGTGTCTGTGTCTGTGAGTGTCTGTGTCTGTGAGTGTCTGTGTCTGTGAGTGTGTGTGTCTGTGAGTGAGTGTCTGTGTGTGTCTGTGTCTGTGTGTGTCTGTGAGTGTCTGTGTCTGTGAGTGTCTGTGTCTGTGAGTGTCTGTGAGTGTCTGTGAGTGTCTGTGAGTGTCTGTGTCTGTGAGTGTCTGTGTCTGTGAGTGTCTGTGTCTGTGAGTGTCTGTGTCTGTGAGTGTCTGTGTCTGTGAGTGTCTGTGTCTGTGTGTCTGTGAGTGTCTGTGTGTCTGTGTCTGTGAGTGTCTGTGTGTCTGTGAGTGTCTGTGTCTGTGAGTGTCTGTCTGTGAGTGTCTGTGAGTGTCTGTGTCTGTGTCTGTGAGTGTCTGTGTCTGTGAGTGTCTGTGTCTGTGAGTGTCTGTGTCTGTGAGTGTCTGTGTCTGTGAGTGTCTGTGTCTGTGAGTGTCTGTGAGTGTCTGTGTCTGTGAGTGTCTGTGAGTGTCTGTGTCTGTGAGTGTCTGTGTGTCTGTGTCTGTGAGTGTCTGTGAGTGTCTGTGTCTGTGAGTGTCTGTGAGTGTCTGTGTCTGTGAGTGTCTGTGTCTGTGAGTGTCTGTGAGTGTCTGTGTCTGTGAGTGTGTGTGTCTGTGAGTGTGTCTGTGTGTGTCTGTGTCTGTGAGTGTCTGTGAGTGTGTGTGTCTGTGAGTGTGTGTGTGTGTCTGTGTCTGTGAGTGTGTGTATGTCTGTGTCTGTGAGTGTGTGTGTGTCTGTGAGTGTCTGTGTCTTTGTGTGTCTGTGAGTGTCTGTGTCTGTGAGTGTCTATGTCTGTGAGTGTCTGTGAGTGTCTGTGTCTGTGTCTGTGAGTGTCTGTGAGTGTCTGTGTCTGTGAGTGTCTGTGTCTGTGAGTGTCTGTGTCTGTGAGTGTCTGTGTCTGTGAGTGTCTGTGTCTGTGAGTGTCTGTGTCTGTGAGTGTGTGTGTCTGTGAGTGTGTGTGTCTGTGAGTGTGTCTGTGTGTGTCTGTGTCTGTGAGTGTCTGTGAGTGTGTGTGTCTGTGAGTGTGTGTCTGTGTCTGTGAGTGTGTGTATGTCTGTGTCTGTGAGTGTGTGTGTCTGTGAGTGTCTGTGTCTTTGTGTGTCTGTGTCTGTGAGTGTCTGTGTGTCTGTGTCTGTGTCTGTGAGTGTCTGTGTCTGTGTCTGTGAGTGTCTGTGAGTGTCTGTGTCTGTGAGTGTCTGTGTCTGTGAGTGTCTGTGTCTGTGAGTGTCTGTGTCTGTGAGTGTCTGTGTCTGTGAGTGTCTGTGAGTGTCTGTGTCTGTGAGTGTCTGTGAGTGTCTGTGAGTGTCTGTGTCTGTGAGTGTCTGTGAGTGTCTGTGAGTGTCTGTGTCTGTGAGTGTCTGTGTCTGTGAGTGTCTGTGAGTGTCTGTGTCTGTGAGTGTCTGTGAGTGTCTGTGTCTGTGTCTGTGAGTGTCTGTGAGTGTCTGTGAGTGTCTGTGTCTGTGAGTGTCTGTGTGTCTGTGAGTGTCTGTGTCTGTGAGTGTCTGAGTGTCTGTGTCTGTGAGTGTCTGTGTCTATGAGTGTCTGTGAGTGTCTGTGTCTGTGAGTGTCTGTGAGTGTCTGTGTCTGTGAGTGTCTGTGAGTGTGTGTGTCTGTGAGTGTGTCTGTGAGTGTCTGTGTCTATGAGTGTCTGTGTGTCTGTGTCTGTGAGTGTCTGTGAGTGTCTGTGAGTGTGTGTGTCTGTGAGTGTGTGTGTCTGTGAGTGTGTCTGTGTGTGTCTGTGTCTGTGAGTGTCTGTGAGTGTGTGTGTCTGTGAGTGTGTGTGTGTCTGTGAGTGTCTGTGTCTGTGTGTGTCTGTGAGTGTCTGTGAGTGTCTGTGTCTGTGAGTGTCTGTGTGTGTCTGTGTCTGTGAGTGTCTGTGAGTGTCTGTGTCTGTGAGTGTCTGTGTCTGTGAGTGTCTGTGAGTGTCTGTGTCTGTGAGTGTCTGTGAGTGTCTGTGTCTGTGAGTGTCTGTGTCTGTGAGTGTCTGTGTCTGTAAGTGTCTGTGTCTGTGAGTGTCTGTGAGTGTCTGTGTCTGTGAGTGTCTGTGTCTGTGAGTGTCTGTGTCTGTGAGTGTCTGTGTCTGTGAGTGTCTGTGTCTGTGAGTTTCTGTCTGTGAGTGTCTGTGTCTGTGAGTGTCTGTGAGTGTCTGTGTCTGTGAGTGTCTGTGTCTGTGAGTGTCTGTGTCTGTGAGTGTCTGTGTCTGTGTCTGTGAGTGTCTGTGAGTGTCTATGTCTGTGAGTGTCTGTGAGTGTGAGTGTCTGTGAGTGTCTGTGAGTGTCTGTGTCTGTGAGTGTCTGTGTCTGTGAGTGTCTGTGTCTGTGAGTGTCTGTGAGTGTGTGTCTGTGAGTGTCTGTGTCTGTGAGTGTCTGTGAGTGTCTGTGTCTGTGAGTGTCTGTGTCTGTGAGTGTCTGTCTGTGTCTGTGAGTGTCTGTGAGTGTCTGTGTCTGTGAGTGTGTGTGTCTGTGAGTGTGTGTGTCTTTGTGTGTCTGTGTGTGTCTGTGTCTGTGAGTGTCTGTCTGTGAGTGTCTGTGTCTGTGAGTGTCTGTGTGTCTGTGAGTGTCTGTGTGTCTGTGAGTGTCTGTGTCTGTCTGTGTCTGTGAGTGTCTGTGTCTGTGAGTGTGTCTGTGAGTGTCTGTGAGTGTGAGTGTCTGTGTCTGTGAGTGTCTGTGTGTGTGAGTGTCTGTGAGTGTCTGTGTCTGTGAGTGTCTGTGAGTGTCTGTGTCTGTGAGTGTCTGTGAGTGTCTGTGAGTGTCTGTGTCTGTGAGTGTGTCTGTGTGTGTCTGTGTCTGTGTGTGTCTGTGAGTGTGTGTGTCTGTGAGTGTGTGTGTGTGTCTGTGTCTGTGAGTGTGTGTATGTCTGTGTCTGTGAGTGTCTGTGTCTGTGAGTGTCTGTGTCTGTGAGTGTCTGTGAGTGTCTGTGTCTGTGAGTGTCTGTGAGTGTGTGTGTCTGTGAGTGTGTGTGTGTGTGTCTGTGTCTGTGAGTGTGTGTGTGTCTGTGAGTGTCTGTGTCTGTGTGTGTCTGTGAGTGTCTGTGTCTGTGTGTGTCTTTGAGTGTCTGTGTCTGTGAGTGTCTGTGAGTGTCTGTGTCTGTGAGTGTCTGTGTCTGTGAGTGTCTGTCTGTGAGTGTCTGTGTCTGTGAGTGTCTGTGTCTGTGAGTGTCTGTGAGTGTCTGTGTCTGTGAGTGTCTGTGAGTGTCTGTGAGTGTCTGTGAGTGTCTGTGAGTGTCTGTGAGTGTCTGTGAGTGTCTGTGAGTGTCTGTGTCTGTGTCTGTGAGTGTCTGTGTGTCTGTGAGTGTCTGTGTCTGTGAGTGTCTGTGAGTGTCTGTGTCTGAGTCTGTGAGTGTCTGTGTCTGTGAGTGTCTGTGAGTGTCTGTGTCTGAGTGTCTGTGAGTGTCTGTGTCTGTGAGTGTCTGTGTCTGTGAGTGTCTGTGTGTCTGTGTCTGTGAGTGTCTGTGTGTCTGTGAGTGTCTGTGTCTGTGAGTGTGTGTGTCTGTGAGTGTGTGTGTCTGTGAGTGTGTCTGTGTGTGTCTGTGAGTGTCTGTGTCTGTGTCTGTGAGTGTCTGTGTCTGTGAGTGTCTGTGTCTGAGTGTCTGTGTCTGTGAGTGTCTGTGAGTGTCTGTGTCTGTGAGTGTCTGTGTCTGTGAGTGTCTGTGAGTGTCTGTGTCTGTGAGTGTCTGTGAGTGTCTGTGTCTGTGAGTGTCTGTGTGTCTGTGTCTGTGAGTGTCTGTGTCTGTGAGTGTCTGTGTCTGTGAGTGTCTGTGAGTGTCTGTGTCTGTGAGTGTCTGTGTCTGTGAGTGTCTGTGTCTGTGAGTGTGTGTGTCTGTGAGTGTGTGTGTCTGTGAGTGTGTCTGTGTGTGTCTGTGAGTGTCTGTGTGTCTGTGAGTGTCTGTGTCTGTGAGTGTCTGTGTCTGTGAGTGTCTGTGTCTGTGTGTGTCTGTGAGTGTGTGTGTCTGTGAGTGTGTCTGTGTGTGTCTGTGTCTGTGAGTGTCTGTGTGTCTGTGAGTGTCTGTGTCTGTGAGTGTCTGTGTCTGTGAGTGTCTGTGAGTGTCTGTGTCTGTGAGTGTCTGTGAGTGTGTGTGTCTGTGAGTGTGTCTGTGTGTGTCTGTGTCTGAGTGTCTGTGAGTGTGTGTGTCTGTGAGTGTGTGTATGTCTGTGAGTGTGTGTGTGTCTGTGAGTGTCTGTGTCTGTGGGTGTCTGTGTCTGTGAGTGTCTGTGTGTGTCTGTGTCTGTGAGTGTCTGTGAGTGTCTGTGTCTGTGAGTGTCTGTGTCTGTGAGTGTCTGTGTCTGTGAGTGTCTGTGTGTGTCTGTGTCTGTGAGTGTCTGTGAGTGTCTGTGTCTGTGAGTGTCTGTGAGTGTCTGTGTCTGTGAGTGTCTGTGTCTGTGAGTGTCTGTGAGTGTCTGTGTCTGTGAGTGTCTGTGAGTGTCTGTGAGTGTCTGTGTCTGTGAGTGTCTGTGAGTGTCTGTGTCTGTGAGTGTCTGTCTGTGAGTGTCTGTGTCTGTGAGTTTCTGTCTGTGAGTGTCTGTGTCTGTGAGTGTCTGTGTCTGTGAGTGTCTGTGTCTGTGAGTGTCTGTGTCTGTGAGTGTCTGTGTCTGTGAGTGTCTGTGTCTGTGAGTGTCTGTGAGTGTCTGTGTCTGTGAGTGTCTGTGTCTGTGTCTGTGAGTGTCTGTGTGTCTGTGTCTGTGAGTGTCTGTGTGTCTGTGAGTGTCTGTGTCTGTGAGTGTGAGTGTCTGTGTCTGTGAGTGTCTGTGTCTGTGAGTGTCTGTGTCTGTGAGTGTCTGTGTCTGTGAGTGTCTGTGTCTGTGTGTGTATTAGTGTCTGTGAGTGTCTGTGTCTGTGAGTGTCTGTGTCTGTGAGTGTCTGTGTCTGTGAGTGTCTGTGAGTGTCTGTGTCTGTGAGTGTCTGTGAGTGTCTGTGTCTGTGAGTGTCTGTGTGTCTGTGTCTGTGAGTGTCTGTGAGTGTCTGTGAGTGTCTGTGTCTGTGAGTGTCTGTGTCTGTGAGTGTCTGTGTCTGTGAGTGTCTGTGTGTGTGAGTGTCTGTGAGTGTCTGTGTCTGTGAGTGTCTGTGAGTGTCTGTGTCTGTGAGTGTCTGTGAGTGTCTGTGTCTGTGAGTGTCTGTGAGTGTCTGTGAGTGTCTGTGAGTGTCTGTGTCTGTGAGTGTGTCTGTGTGTGTCTGTGTCTGTGTGTGTCTGTGTCTGTGAGTGTCTGTGTCTGTGAGTGTGTGTGTGTGTGTCTGTGTCTGTGAGTGTGTGTATGTCTGTGTCTGTGAGTGTGTGTGTGTCTGTGTGTGTCTGTGTCTGTGAGTGTCTGTGAGTGTCTGTGTCTGTGTCTGTGAGTGTCTGTGAGTGTCTGTGTCTGTGAGTGTCTGTGAGTGTCTGTGAGTGTCTGTGAGTGTCTGTGTCTGTGAGTGTCTGTGAGTGTCTGTGTCTGTGAGTGTCTGTGTCTGTGAGTGTCTGTGAGTGTCTGTGTCTGTGAGTGTCTGTGAGTGTCTGTGTCTGTGAGTGTCTGTGTCTGTGAGTGTCTGTGAGTGTCTGTGAGTGTGTGTGTCTGTGAGTGTCTGTGTCTGTGAGTGTCTGTGAGTGTCTGTGAGTGTCTGTGTCTGTGAGTGTCTGTGAGTGTCTGTGAGTGTCTGTGAGTGTGTGTGTCTGTGAGTGTCTGTGTCTGTGAGTGTCTGTGTCTGTGTCTGTGAGTGTCTGAGTGTCTGTGAGTGTCTGTGTCTGTGTGTCTGTGTCTGTGAGTGTCTCTGTGTCTGTGAGTGTCTGTGTCTGTGAGTTTCTGTCTGTGAGTGTCTGTGTCTGTGAGTGTCTGTGTGTGTCTGTGAGTGTCTGTGTCTGTGAGTGTCTGTGTCTGTGAGTGTCTGTGTCTGTGAGTGTCTGTGTCTGTGAGTGTCTGTGAGTGTCTGTGTCTGTGAGTGTCTGTGTCTGTGTCTGTGAGTGTCTGTGTGTCTGTGTCTGTGAGTGTCTGTGTGTCTGTGAGTGTCTGTGTCTGTGAGTGTCTGTGAGTGTCTGTGTCTGTGAGTGTCTGTGAGTGTGAGTGTCTGTGTCTGTGAGTGTCTGTGTCTGTGAGTGTCTGTGAGTGTGAGTGTCTGTGTCTGTGAGTGTCTGTGTCTGTGAGTGTCTGTGTCTGTGAGTGTCTGTGTCTGTGAGTGTCTGTGTCTGTGAGTGTCTGTGAGTGTCTGTGTCTGTGAGTGTCTGTGAGTGTCTGTGTCTGTGAGTGTCTGTGTGTCTGTGAGTGTCTGTGAGTGTCTGTGAGTGTCTGTGTCTGTGTGTGTCTGTGTGTGTCTGTCTGTGTCTGTGTCTGTGTGTGTCTGTGTCTGTGAGTGTCTGTGTCTGTGAGTGTCTGTGAGTGTCTGTGTCTGTGAGTGTCTGTGTCTGTGAGTGTGTGTGTCTGTGTCTGTGAGTGTGTGTGTCTGTGTGTGTCTGTGAGTGTCTGTGTCTGTGTCTGTGAGTGTCTGTGTCTGTGAGTGTCTGTGTGTCTGTGAGTGTCTGTGAGTGTCTGTGTGTGTCTGTGTCTGTGAGTGTCTGTGTCTGTGAGTGTCTGAGTGTCTGTGTCTGTGAGTGTCTGTGTCTGTGAGTGTCTGTGTGTCTGTGAGTGTCTGTGTGTGTCTGTGTCTGTGAGTGTATGTGTCTGTGTCTGTGAGTGTCTGTGAGTGTCTGTGTCTGTGAGTGTCTGTGTCTGTGAGTGTCTGTGAGTGTCTGTGTCTGTGTCTGTGAGTGTCTGTGTCTGTGAGTGTCTGTGTGTCTGTGAGTGTCTGTGTCTGTGAGTGTCTGTGTGTGTGTGTGTCTGTGTCTGTCTGTGTGTCTGTGTCTGTGAGTGTCTGTGTGTCTGTGTCTGTGAGTGTCTGTGTGTCTGTGTCTTTGAGTGTCTGTGTCTGTGTGTGTCTGTGAGTGTGTGTGTCTGTCTGTGTCTGTGAGTGTCTGTGTCTGTGAGTGTCTGTGTCTGTGAGTGTGAGTGTCTGTGAGTGTCTGTGTCTGTGAGTATCTGTGTCTGTGAGTGTCTGTGAGTGTCTGTGTCTGTGAGTGTCTGTGAGTGTCTGTGTCTGTGAGTGTCTGTGAGTGTCTGTGTCTGTGAGTGTCTGTGAGTGTCTGTGTCTGTGAGTGTCTGTGTCTGTGAGTGTATGTGTCTGTGAGTGTCTGTGTCTGTGTCTGTGTCTGTGAGTATCTGTGTCTGTGAGTGTCTGTGTCTGTGAGTGTCTGTGTCTGTGAGTGTCTGTGTCTGTGAGTGTCTGTGTCTGTGAGTGTCTGTGTCTGTGAGTGTCTGTGAGTGTCTGTGTCTGTGAGTATCTGTGTCTGTGAGTGTCTGTGTCTGTGAGTGTCTGTGAGTGTCTGTGTCTGTGAGTGTCTGTGAGTGTCTGTGAGTGTCTGTGTCTGTGAGTGTCTGTGTGTCTGTGTCTGTGAGTATCTGTGTCTGTGAGTGTCTGTGAGTGTCTGTGTCTGTGAGTGTCTGTGAGTGTCTGTGTCTGTGAGTGTCTGTGTCTGTGAGTGTCTGTGAGTGTCTGTGTCTGTGAGTGTCTGTGAGTGTCTGTGAGTGTCTGTGTCTGTGAGTGTCTGTGAGTGTCTGTGTCTGTGAGTGTCTGTGAGTGTCTGTGTCTGTGAGTATCTGTGTCTGTGAGTGTCTGTGTCTGTGAGTGTCTGTGAGTGTCTGTGTCTGTGAGTGTCTGTGAGTGTCTGTGAGTGTCTGTGTCTGTGAGTGTCTGTGTGTCTGTGTCTGTGAGTATCTGTGTCTGTGAGTGTCTGTGAGTGTCTGTGTCTGTGAGTGTCTGTGAGTGTCTGTGTCTGTGAGTGTCTGTGTCTGTGAGTGTCTGTGAGTGTCTGTGTCTGTGAGTGTCTGTGAGTGTCTGTGAGTGTCTGTGTCTGTGAGTGTCTGTGAGTGTCTGTGTCTGTGAGTGTCTGTGAGTGTCTGTGAGTGTCTGTGTGTCTGTGAGTGTCTGTGTCTGTGTCTGTGTGTGTCTGTGTCTGTGTGTGTCTGTGTCTGAGTGTGTCTGTGTCTGTGAGTGTGTCTGTGTGTGTCTGTGAGTGTCTGTGAGTGTCTGTGTCTGTGTGTGTCTGTGTCTGTGTGTGTCTGTGTCTGTGAGTGTCTGTGTCTGTGAGTGTCTGTGAGTGTCTGTGTCTGTGAGTGTCTGTGTCTGTGAGTGTGTGTGTCTGTGAGTGTGTGTGTCTGTGAGTGTCTGTGTCTGTGAGTGTGTGTGTCTGTGAGTGTGTGTGTCTGTGAGTGTCTGTGTGTGTCTGTCTGTGAGTGTCTGTGTCTGTGAGTGTCTGTGTGTCTGTGAGTGTCTGTGTCTGTGAGTGTCTGTGTGTGTCTGTCTGTGAGTGTCTGTGTCTGTGAGTGTCTGTGTGTCTGTGAGTGTCTGTGTCTGTGAGTGTCTGTGTGTGTCTGTGAGTGTCTGTGTCTGTGAGTGTCTGTGTCTGTGAGTGTCTGTGAGTGTCTGTGTCTGTGAGTGTCTGTGTCTGTGAGTGTCTGTGTCTGTGAGTGTCTGTGTCTGTGAGTGTCTGTGTCTGTGAGTGTCTGTGAGTGTGAGTGTCTGTGTCTGTGAGTGTCTGTGAGTGTCTGTGTCTGTGAGTGTCTGTGTCTGTGAGTGTCTGTGAGTATCTGTGTCTGTGAGTGTCTGTGTCTGTGAGTGTCTGTGAGTGTCTGTGTCTGTGAGTGTCTGTGAGTGTCTGTGAGTGTCTGTGTCTGTGAGTGTCTGTGTGTCTGTGTCTGTGAGTATCTGTGTCTGTGAGTGTCTGTGAGTGTCTGTGTCTGTGAGTGTCTGTGTCTGTGAGTGTCTGTGAGTGTCTGTGTCTGTGAGTGTCTGTGTCTGTGAGTGTCTGTGAGTGTCTGTGAGTGTCTGTGTCTGTGAGTGTCTGTGAGTGTCTGTGAGTGTCTGTGAGTGTCTGTGTCTGTGTGTCTGTGAGTGTCTGTGTCTGTGAGTGTCTGTGTCTGTGAGTGTCTGTGTCTGTGAGTGTCTGTGTGTCTGTGAGTGTCTGTGTCTGTGTGTGTCTGTGTGTGTCTGTGTCTGTGTGTGTCTGTGTCTGAGTGTGTCTGTGTCTGTGAGTGTGTCTGTGTGTGTCTGTGTCTGTGAGTGTCTGTGAGTGTCTGTGTCTGTGTGTGTCTGTGTGTGTCTGTGTGTGTCTGTGTCTGTGTGTGTCTGTGTCTGTGAGTGTCTGTGTCTGTGAGTGTCTGTGAGTGTCTGTGTCTGTGAGTGTCTGTGTCTGTGAGTGTGTGTGTCTGTGAGTGTGTGTGTCTGTGAGTGTCTGTGTGTGTCTGTGTCTGTGAGTGTCTGTGTCTGTGAGTGTCTGTGTGTCTGTGAGTGTCTGTGTCTGTGAGTGTCTGTGTGTGTCTGTGAGTGTCTGTGTCTGTGAGTGTCTGTGTGTCTGTGAGTGTCTGTGTCTGTGAGTGTCTGTGTGTGTCTGTGAGTGTCTGTGTCTGTGAGTGTCTGTGTCTGTGAGTTTCTGTGTCTGTGAGTCTGTGTCTGTGAGTGTCTGTGAGTGTCTGTGTCTGTGAGTGTCTGTGAGTGTCTGTGAGTGTCTGTGTCTGTGAGTGTCTGTGTCTGTGAGTGTCTGAGTGTCTGTGTCTGTGAGTATCTGTGTCTGTGAGTGTCTGTGAGTGTCTGTGTCTGTGAGTGTCTGTGAGTGTCTGTGAGTGTCTGTGTCTGTGAGTGTCTGTGTGTGTCTGTGTCTGTGAGTGTCTGTGTCTGTGAGTGTCTGTGTGTCTGTGAGTGTCTGTGTCTGTGAGTGTCTGTGTCTGTGTGTGTCTGTGAGTGTCTGTGTCTGTGTCTGTGAGTGTCTGTGTCTGTGAGTGTCTGTGAGTGTCTGTGTCTGTGAGTGTCTGTGAGTGTCTGTGTCTGTGAGTGTCTGTGTCTGTGTCTGTGAGTGTCTGTGTCTGTGAGTGTCTGTGAGTGTGTGTGTCTGTGAGTGTGTGTGTCTTTGTGTGTCTGTGTGTGTCTGTGTCTGAGTGTCTGTGTCTGTGAGTGTCTGTGTGTCTGTGTCTGTGAGTGTCTGTGTGTCTGTGAGTGTCTGTGTCTGTGAGTGTCTGTGTCTGTGTGTGTCTGTGAGTGTCTGTGTCTGTGAGTATCTGTGTCTGTGAGTGTATGTGAGTGTCTGTGTCTGTGAGTGTCTGTGTCTGAGTGTCTGTGAGTGTCTGTGTGTGTGAGTGTCTGTGAGTGTCTGTGTCTGTGAGTGTCTGTGTCTGTGAGTGTCTGTGTCTGTTTGTGTCTGTGAGTGTCTGTGAGTGTCTGTGAGTGTCTGTGTCTGTGAGTGTCTGTGTGTCTGTGTCTGTGAGTGTCTGTGTGTCTGTGAGTGTCTGTGTCTGTGAGTGTCTGTGTGTGTGTGTGTCTGTGTCTGTGAGTGTCTGTGTGTCTGTGAGTGTCTGTGTCTGTGAGTGTCTGTGTCTGTGTGTGTCTGTGAGTGTGTGTGTCTGTCTGTGTCTGTGAGTGTCTGTGAGTGTCTGTGTCTGTGAGTGTCTGTGTCTGTGAGTGTCTGTGTCTGTGAGTGTCTGTGAGTGTCTGTGAGTGTCTGTGTCTGTGAGTATCTGTGTCTGTGAGTGTCTGTGAGTGTCTGTGTCTGTGAGTGTCTGTGAGTGTCTGTGAGTGTCTGTGAGTGTCTGTGTCTGTGAGTGTCTGTGAGTGTCTGTGTCTGTGAGTGTCTGTGAGTGTCTGTGTCTGTGTGTGTCTGTGTGTGTCTGTGTCTGAGTGTGTCTGTGAGTGTCTGTGAGTGTCTGTGAGTGTCTGTGTGTGTCTGTGTGTGTCTGTGTGTGTCTGTGTGTGTCTGTGTCTGTGAGTGTCTGTGTCTGTGAGTGTCTGTGTCTGTGAGTGTCTGTGAGTGTGTGTGTCTGTGTCTGTGAGTGTGTGTGTCTGTGTCTGTGAGTGTGTGTGTCTGTGTGTGTCTGTGAGTGTCTGTGTCTGTGAGTGTCTGTGAGTGTCTGTGTCTGTGAGTGTCTGTGAGTGTCTGTGTGTGTCTGTGTGTGTCTGTGTGTGTCTGTGAGTGTCTGTGTCTGTGAGTGTCTGTGAGTGTGTGTGTCTGTGTCTGTGAGTGTGTGTGTCTGTGTGTGTCTGTGAGTGTCTGTGTCTGTGTGTGTCTGTGAGTGTCTGTGTCTGTGTGTGTCTGTGTCTGTGAGTGTCTGTGTCTGTGAGTGTCTGTGAGTGTATGTGTCTGTGAGTGTCTGTGAGTGTCTGTGTCTGTGTGTGTCTGTGAGTGTCTGTGTCTGTGTCTGTGAGTGTCTGTGTCTGTGAGTGTCTGTGAGTGTCTGTGTCTGTGAGTGTCTGTGAGTGTCTGTGTCTGTGAGTGTCTGTGTCTGTGAGTGTCTGTGTCTGTGAGTGTCTGTGAGTGTGTGTGTCTGAGTGTGTGTGTCTTTGTGTGTCTGTGTGTGTCTGTGTCTGAGTGTCTGTGTCTGTGAGTGTCTGTGTCTGTGAGTGTCTGTGTCTGTTAGTGTCTGTGTCTGTGAGTGTCTGTGAGTGTCTGTGTCTGTGAGTGTCTGTGTCTGTGAGTGTCTGTGTCTGTGAGTGTCTGTGTGTCTGTGTCTGTGAGTGTCTGTGTGTCTGTGAGTGTCTGTGTCTGTGAGTGTCTGTGTGTCTGTGAGTGTCTGTGTCTGTGAGTGTCTGTGTCTGTGAGTGTCTGTGTCTGTGTGTGTCTGTGAGTGTGTGTGTCTGTCTGTGTCTGTGTCTGTGAGTGTCTGTGAGTGTCTGTGTCTGTGAGTGTCTGTGTCTGTGAGTGTCTGTGTCTGTGAGTGTCTGTGAGTGTCTGTGAGTGTCTGTGTCTGTGAGTATCTGTGTCTGTGAGTGTCTGTGAGTGTCTGTGTCTGTGAGTGTCTGTGAGTGTCTGTGTCTGTGAGTGTCTGTGTCTGTGAGTGTCTGTGTCTGTGAGTGTCTGTGAGTGTCTGTGAGTGTGTGTGTCTGTGTCTGTGAGTGTCTGTGTCTGTGAGTGTCTGTGTCTGTGAGTGTCTGTGAGTGTGTGTGTCTGTGAGTGTCTGTGTCTGTGAGTGTCTGTGAGTGTCTGTGAGTGTCTGTGTCTGTGAGTATCTGTGTCTGTGAGTGTCTGTGAGTGTGTGTGTCTGTGTGTGTCTGTGAGTGTCTGTGTCTGTGTGTGTCTGTGTCTGTGAGTGTCTGTGTCTGTGAGTGTCTGTGAGTGTCTGTGTCTGTGAGTGTCTGTGAGTGTCTGTGTGTGTCTGTGTGTGTCTGTGTGTGTCTGTGAGTGTCTGTGTCTGTGAGTGTCTGTGAGTGTCTGTGAGTGTCTGTGAGTGTCTGTGAGTGTGTGTGTCTGTGTCTGTGAGTGTGTGTGTCTGTGTGTGTCTGTGAGTGTCTGTGTCTGTGTGTGTCTGTGTCTGTGAGTGTCTGTGTCTGTGAGTGTCTGTGAGTGTCTGTGTCTGTGAGTGTCTGTGAGTGTCTGTGTCTGTGTGTGTCTGTGAGTGTCTGTGTCTGTGTCTGTGAGTGTCTGTGTCTGTGAGTGTCTGTGTCTGTGAGTGTCTGTGAGTGTCTGTGTCTGTGAGTGTCTGTGAGTGTCTGTGTCTGTGAGTATCTGTGTCTGTGAGTGTCTGTGAGTGTCTGTGTCTGTGAGTGTCTGTGAGTGTCTGTGTCTGTGAGTGTCTGTGAGTGTCTGTGTCTGTGAGTGTCTGTGAGTGTCTGTGAGTGTCTGTGTCTGTGAGTGTCTGTGTGTCTGTGAGTGTCTGTGAGTGTCTGTGTCTGTGAGTGTCTGTGTCTGTGAGTGTCTGTGTCTGTGAGTGTCTGTGTCTGTGTGTGTCTGTGAGTGTCTGTGTCTGTGAGTGTCTGTGTCTGTGAGTGTCTGTGAGTGTCTGTGTCTGTGAGTGTCTGTGTCTGTGAGTGTCTGTGAGTGTGTGTGTCTGTGAGTGTGTGTGTCTTTGTGTGTCTGTGTGTGTCTGTGTCTGAGTGTCTGTGTCTGTGAGTGTCTGTGTGTCTGTGAGTGTCTGTGTCTGTGAGTGTCTGTGTCTGTGTGTGTCTGTGAGTGTCTGTGTCTGTGAGTGTCTGTGTCTGTGAGTGTCTGTGAGTGTCTGTGTCTGTGAGTGTCTGTGTGTCTGTGAGTGTCTGTGTCTGTGAGTGTCTGTGTCTGTGAGTGTCTGTGAGTGTCTGTGTCTGTGAGTGTCTGTGTCTGTGAGTGTCTGTGTCTGTGAGTGTCTGTGTCTGTGAGTGTCTGTGTCTGTGTCTGTGAGTGTCTGTGTCTGTGAGTGTCTGTGTCTGTGAGTGTCTGTGTCTGTGAGTGTCTGTGAGTGTCTGTGTCTGTCTGTGAGTGTCTGTGTCTGTGAGTGTGTCTGTGTCTGTGAGTGTCTGTGTCTGTGAGTGTCTGTGTCTGTGAGTGTGTCTGTGTCTGTGAGTGTCTGTGTCTGTGAGTGTCTGTGTCTGTGAGTGTCTGTGAGTGTCTGTGTCTGTGAGTGTCTGTGTGTCTGTGTCTGTGAGTGTCTGTGTGTCTGTGAGTGTCTGTGAGTGTCTGTGTGTGTCTGTGTCTGTGAGTGTCTGTGTCTGTGAGTATCTGTGTCTGTGAGTGTATGTGAGTGTCTGTGAGTGTCTGTGTCTGTGAGTGTCTGTGTCTGTGAGTGTCTGTGAGTGTCTGTGTCTGTGAGTGTCTGTGTCTGTGAGTGTCTGAGTGTCTGTGTCTGTGAGTGTCTGTGAGTGTCTGTGTCTGTGAGTGTCTGTGTGTCTGTGTCTGTGAGTGTCTGTGTGTCTGTGAGTGTCTGTGTCTGAGTGTCTGTGTGTGTCTGTGTCTGTGAGTGTGTGTGTCTGTCTGTGAGTGTGTCTGTGAGTGTCTGTGAGTGTCTGTGAGTGTCTGTGTCTGTGAGTGTCTGTGTGTCTGTGTCTGTGAGTGTCTGTGTTTCTGTGAGTGTCTGTGAGTGTCTGTGTCTGTGAGTGTCTGTGAGTGTCTGTGTCTGTGAGTATCTGTGTCTGTGAGTGTCTGTGAGTGTCTGTGTCTGTGAGTGTCTGTGTCTGTGAGTGTCTGTGAGTGTCTGTGTCTGTGAGTGTCTGTGTCTGTGAGTGTCTGTGAGTGTCTGTGAGTGTCTGTGTCTGTGAGTGTCTGTGAGTGTCTGTGAGTGTCTGTGTCTGTGAGTGTCTGTCTGTGTCTGTGAGTGTCTGTGTCTGTGAGTGTCTGTGAGTGTCTGTGTCTGTGAGTGTCTGTGTCTGTGAGTGTCTGTGAGTGTCTGTGTCTGTGAGTGTCTGTGTCTGTGAGTGTGAGTGTCTGTGAGTGTCTGTGAGTGTCTGTGAGTGTCTGTGAGTGTCTGTGTCTGTGAGTGTGTGTGTCTGTGAGTGTCTGTGTCTGTGAGTGTCTGTGAGTGTCTGTGTCTGTGTCTGTGTCTGTGAGTGTCTGTGTCTGTGAGTGTCTGTGTCTGTGAGTATCTGTGTCTGTGAGTGTCTGTGTCTGTGAGTGTCTGTGTCTGTGAGTGTCTGTGTCTGTGAGTGTCTGTGAGTGTCTGTGAGTGTCTGTGTCTGTGAGTGTCTGTGTCTGTGAGTGTCTGTGTGTCTGTGTCTGAGTGTCTGTGTGTGTCTGTGTCTGTGTCTGTGAGTGTGTGTGTGTGTCTGTCTGTGAGTGTGTCTGTGTCTGTGAGTGTCTGTGAGTGTCTGTGTCTGTGAGTGTCTGTGAGTGTCTGTGTCTGTGAGTGTCTGTGAGTGTGTCTGTGTCTGTGAGTGTCTGTGTGTCTGTGTCTGTGAGTGTCTGTGTCTGTGAGTGTCTGTGTCTGTGAGTGTCTGTGTGTGTCTGTGAGTGTCTGTGAGTGTCTGTGTCTGTGAGTATCTGTGTCTGTGAGTGTCTGTGTCTGTGAGTGTCTGTGAGTGTCTGTGTCTGTGAGTGTCTGTGAGTGTCTGTGAGTGTCTGTGAGTGTCTGTGTCTGTGAGTGTCTGTGAGTGTCTGTGTCTGTGAGTGTCTGTGTCTGTGAGTGTCTGTGTCTGTGAGTGTCTGTGAGTGTCTGTGTCTGTGAGTGTCTGTGTCTGTGAGTGTCTGTGAGTGTCTGTGTCTGTGAGTGTCTGTGAGTGTCTGTGTCTGTCTGTGTCTGTGAGTGTCTGTGTCTGTGAGTGTCTGTGTCTGTGAGTGTCTGTGTGTCTGTGTCTGTGAGTGTCTGTGTGTCTGTGAGTGTCTGTGTCTGAGTGTCTGTGTGTGTCTGTGTCTGTGAGTGTGTGTGTCTGTCTGTGAGTGTGTCTGTGAGTGTCTGTGAGTGTCTGTGAGTGTCTGTGTCTGTGAGTGTCTGTGAGTGTCTGTGAGTGTCTGTGTCTGTGAGTGTCTGTGTGTCTGTGTCTGTGAGTGTCTGTGTTTCTGTGAGTGTCTGTGAGTGTCTGTGTCTGTGAGTGTCTGTGTCTGTGAGTATCTGTGTCTGTGAGTGTCTGTGTCTGTCTGTGTCTGTGAGTGTCTGTGTCTGTGAGTGTCTGTGAGTGTCTGTGAGTGTCTGTGTCTGAGTGTCTGTGTCTGTGAGTGTCTGTGAGTGTCTGTGTCTGTGTCTGTGAGTGTCTGTGAGTGTCTGTGAGTGTCTGTGAGTGTCTGTGTCTGTGAGTGTCTGTGTGTCTGTGTCTGTGTCTGTGAGTGTCTGTGTCTGTAAGTGTCTGTGTCTGTGAGTGTCTGTGAGTGTCTGTGTCTGTGAGTGTCTGTGTCTGTGAGTGTCTGTGAGTGTCTGTCTGTGAGTATCTGTGTCTGAGTGTCTGTGAGTGTCTGTGTCTGTGAGTGTCTGTGAGTGTCTGTGTCTGTGAGTGTCTGTGTCTGTGAGTGTCTGTGAGTGTCTGTGTCTGTGAGTGTCTGTGAGTGTCTGTGAGTGTCTGTGAGTGTCTGTGAGTGTCTGTGTCTGTGAGTGTCTGTGAGTGTCTGTGAGTGTCTGTGAGTGTCTGTGTCTGTGAGTGTCTGTGAGTGTCTGTGTCTGTGAGTGTCTGTGAGTGTCTGTGTCTGTGAGTGTCTGTGTCTGTGAGTGTCTGTGAGTGTCTGTGTCTGTGTGTCTGTGTCTGTGAGTGTCTGTGTTTCTGTGAGTGTCTGTGTCTGTGAGTGTCTGTGTCTGTGAGTGTCTGTGAGTGTCTGTGTGTGTCTGTGTGTGTCTGTGAGTGTCTGTGAGTGTCTGTGTCTGTGAGTGTCTGTGTCTGTGAGTGTCTGTGTCTGTGAGTGTCTGTGAGTGTCTGTGTCTGTGAGTGTCTGTGAGTGTCTGTGTCTGTGAGTGTCTGTGTCTGAGTGTCTGTGTCTGTGAGTGTCTGTGTCTGTGAGTGTCTGTGAGTGTCTGTGTCTGTGAGTGTCTGTGAGTGTCTGTGTCTGTGAGTGTCTGTGTCTGTGAGTGTCTGTGAGTGTCTGTGAGTGTCTGTGTCTGTGAGTGTCTGTGTCTGTGAGTGTCTGTGTCTGTGAGTGTCTGTGTCTGTGAGTGTCTGTGTCTGTCTGTGAGTGTCTGTGTCTGTGAGTGTCTGTGTCTGTCTGTGTCTGTGAGTGTCTGTGTCTGTGAGTGTCTGTGAGTGTCTGTGTCTGTCTGTGTCTGTGTCTGTGAGTGTCTGTGTCTGTGAGTGTGAGTGTCTGTGAGTGTCTGTGAGTGTCTGTGAGTGTCTGTGTCTGTGAGTGTCTGTGTGTCTGTGAGTGTCTGTGTGTCTGTGAGTGTCTGTGTCTGTGAGTGTCTGTGAGTGTCTGTGTCTGTGAGTGTCTGTGAGTGTCTGTGTCTGTGAGTGTCTGTGAGTGTCTGTGTCTGTGAGTATATGTGTCTGTGAGTGTCTGTGTCTGTGAGTGTCTGTGAGTGTCTGTGAGTGTCTGTGTCTGTGAGTGTCTGTGAGTGTCTGTGAGTGTGAGTGTCTGTGAGTGTCTGTGAGTGTCTGTGTCTGTGAGTGTCTGTGAGTGTCTGTGAGTGTCTGTGTCTGTGAGTGTCTGTGTGTCTGTGTCTGTGAGTGTCTGTGTCTGTGAGTGTCTGTGAGTGTCTGTGTCTGTGAGTGTCTGTGAGTGTCTGTGAGTGTCTGTGTCTGTGAGTGTCTGTGAGTGTCTGTGTCTGTGAGTATCTGTGTCTGTGAGTGTCTGTGTCTGTGAGTGTCTGTGTCTGTGAGTGTCTGTGAGTGTCTGTGTCTGTGAGTGTCTGAGTGTGTGTCTGTGAGTGTCTGTGTCTGTGAGTGTCTGTGAGTGTCTGTGAGTGTCTGTGTCTGTGAGTGTCTGTGAGTGTCTGTGAGTGTCTGTCTCTGTGAGTGTCTGTGTCTGTGAGTGTCTGTGAGTGTCTGTGTCTGTGAGTGTCTGTGAGTGTCTGTGTCTGTGAGTGTCTGTGTCTGTGAGTGTCTGTGAGTGTCTGTGAGTGTCTGTGTCTGTGAGTGTCTGTGTCTGTGAGTGTCTGTGAGTGTCTGTGTCTGTGAGTGTCTGTGTCTGTGAGTGTCTGTGTCTGTGAGTGTCTGTGTGTCTGTGTCTGTGAGTGTCTGTGTCTGTGAGTGTCTGTGAGTGTCTGTGTCTGTGAGTGTCTGTGTCTGTGAGTGTCTGTGAGTGTCTGTCTGTGTCTGTGAGTGTCTGTGTCTGTGAGTGTCTGTGAGTGTGTCTGTGTCTGTGAGTGTCTGTGTCTGTGAGTGTCTGTGTCTGTGAGTGTCTGTGTCTGTGAGTGTCTGTGAGTGTGTCTGTGTCTGTGAGTGTCTGTGTGTCTGTGTCTGTGAGTGTCTGTGTGTCTGTGTCTGTGAGTGTCTGTGTCTGTGAGTGTCTGTGTCTGTGAGTGTCTGTGTGTGTCTGTGAGTGTCTGTGTCTGAGTGTCTGTGTCTGTGAGTATCTGTGTCTGTGAGTGTCTGTGAGTGTCTGTGTCTGTGAGTGTCTGTGTGTCTGTGTCTGTCAGTGTCTGTGTTTCTGTGAGTGTCTGTGTCTGTGAGTGTCTGTGTCTGTGAGTGTCTGTGAGTGTCTGTGTCTGTGAGTGTCTGTGAGTGTCTGTGAGTGTCTGTGTCTGTGAGTGTCTGTGTCTGTGAGTGTCTGTGTCTGTGAGTGTCTGTGTCTGTGAGTGTCTGTGAGTGTCTGTGTCTGTGAGTGTCTGTGTCTGTGAGTGTCTGTGAGTGTCTGTGTCTGTGAGTGTCTGTGAGTGTCTGTGTCTGTGAGTATCTGTGTCTGTGAGTGTCTGTGTCTGTGAGTGTCTGTGTCTGTGAGTGTCTGTGAGTGTCTGTGTCTGTGAGTGTCTGTGTCTGTGAGTGTCTGTGTCTGTGAGTGTCTGTGTCTGTGAGTGTCTGTGTCTGTGAGTGTCTGTGAGTGTCTGTGTCTGTGAGTGTCTGTGAGTGTCTGTGTCTGTGAGTGTCTGTGTCTGTGAGTGTCTGTGAGTGTCTGTGTCTGTGTCTGTGAGTGTCTGTGTCTGTGAGTGTCTGTGAGTGTCTGTGAGTGTCTGTGTCTGTGAGTGTCTGTGAGTGTCTGTGTCTGAGTGTCTGTGAGTGTCTGAGTGTCTGTGAGTGTCTGTGTCTGTGAGTGTCTGTGTCTGTGAGTGTCTGTGAGTGTCTGTGTCTGAGTGTCTGTGAGTGTCTGTGTCTGTGAGTGTCTGTGAGTGTCGGTGTCTGTGAGTGTCTGTGTCTGTGAGTGTCTGTGTGTGTCTGTGTCTGTGAGTGTGTGTGTCTGTCTGTGTCTGTGAGTGTCTGTGTCTGTGTGTGTCTGTGAGTGTGTGTGTCTGTGAGTGTCTGTGTGTCTGTGAGTGTCTGTGTCTGTGAGTGTCTGTGAGTGTCTGTGTCTGTGAGTGTCTGTGTCTGTGTGTGTCTGTGTCTGTGAGTGTCTGTGAGTGTGTGTGTCTGTGAGTGTCTGTGTCTGTGAGTGTCTGTGAGTGTCTGTGTCTGTGAGTGTCTGTGTGTCTGTGAGTGTCTGTGAGTGTCTGTGTCTGTGAGTGTCTGTGTCTGTGAGTGTCTGTGTCTGTGAGTGTCTGTGTCTGTGAGTGTCTGTGAGTGTCTGTGTCTGTGAGTGTCTGTGAGTGTCTGTGTCTGTGAGTGTCTGTGTCTGTGAGTGTCTGTGAGTGTCTGTGAGTGTGAGTGTCTGTGAGTGTCTGTGTCTGTGTGTGTCTGTGAGTGTGTCTGTGTGTCTGTGTCTGTGAGTGTGTGTGTCTGTGAGTGTCTGTGAGTGTCTGTGAGTGTCTGTGAGTGTCTGTGAGTGTCTGTGAGTGTCTGTGTCTGTGTGTGTCTGTGAGTGTCTGTGTCTGTGTGTGTCTGTGAGTGTCTGTGTCTGTGAGTGTCTGTGTCTGTGAGTGTCTGTGAGTGTGTGTGTCTGTGAGTGTCTGTGTCTGTGAGTGTCTGTGTCTGTGAGTGTCTGTGTCTGTGAGTGTCTGTGTCTGTGTGTGTCTGTGAGTGTCTGTGAGTGTCTGTGAGTGTCTGTGTCTGTGAGTGTCTGTGTCTGTGAGTGTCTGTGTGTGTCTGTGTCTGTGAGTGTCTGAGTGTCTGTGTCTGTGAGTGTCTGTGTCTGTGAGTGTCTGTGAGTGTCTGTCTGTGAGTGTCTGTGTCTGTGAGTGTCTGTGAGTGTCTGTGAGTGTCTGTGTCTGTGAGTGTCTGTGTCTGTGAGTGTCTGTGAGTGTCTGTGAGTGTCTGTGTCTGTGAGTGTCTGTGAGTGTCTGTGTCTGTGAGTGTCTGTGTCTGTGAGTGTCTGTGTCTGTGAGTGTCTGTGAGTGTCTGTGAGTGTCTGTGTCTGTGAGTGTCTGTGAGTGTCTGTGTCTGTGAGTGTCTGTGTCTGTGAGTGTCTGTGAGTGTCTGTGTCTGTGAGTGTCTGTGTCTGTGAGTGTCTGTGTCTGTGAGTGTCTGTGTGTCTGTGAGTGTCTGTGTCTGTGAGTGTCTGTGAGTGTCTGTGAGTGTCTGTGTCTGTGAGTGTCTGTGTCTGTGAGTGTCTGTGAGTGTGTCTGTGTCTGTGAGTGTCTGTGTCTGTGAGTGTCTGTGAGTGTGTCTGTGTCTGTGAGTGTCTGTGTGTCTGTGTCTGTGAGTGTCTGTGTCTGTGAGTGTCTGTGTCTGTGAGTGTCTGTGTGTGTCTGTGAGTGTCTGTGTCTGTGAGTGTCTGTGTCTGTGAGTATCTGTGTCTGTGAGTGTCTGTGAGTGTCTGTGTCTGTGAGTGTCTGTGTGTCTGTGTCTGTCAGTGTCTGTGTTTCTGTGAGTGTCTGTGTCTGTGAGTGTCTGTGTCTGTGAGTGTCTGTGTGTGTCTGTGAGTGTCTGTGAGTGTCTGTGTCTGTGAGTATATGTGTCTGTGAGTGTCTGTGAGTGTCTGTGAGTGTCTGTGTCTGTGAGTGTCTGTGTCTGTGAGTGTCTGTGTCTGTGAGTGTCTGTGTCTGTGAGTGTCTGTGAGTGTCTGTGTCTGTGAGTGTCTGTGTCTGTGAGTGTCTGTGAGTGTCTGTGTCTGTGAGTGTCTGTGAGTGTCTGTGTCTGTGAGTGTCTGTGTCTGTGAGTATCTGTGTCTGTGAGTGTCTGTGTCTGTGAGTGTCTGTGTCTGTGAGTGTCTGTGAGTGTCTGTGTCTGTGAGTGTCTGTGTCTGTGAGTGTCTGTGTCTGTGAGTGTCTGTGTCTGTGAGTGTCTGTGTCTGTGAGTGTCTGTGAGTGTCTGTGTCTGTGAGTGTCTGTGAGTGTCTGTGTCTGTGAGTGTCTGTGAGTGTCTGTGAGTGTCTGTGTCTGTGTCTGTGAGTGTCTGTGTCTGTGAGTGTCTGTGAGTGTCTGTGAGTGTCTGTGTCTGAGTGTCTGTGAGTGTCTGAGTGTCTGTGAGTGTCTGTGTCTGTGAGTGTCTGTGTCTGTGAGTGTCTGTGTCTGAGTGTCTGTGAGTGTCTGTGTCTGTGAGTGTCTGTGAGTGTCGGTGTCTGTGAGTGTCTGTGAGTGTCTGTGTGTGTCTGTGTCTGTGAGTGTGTGTGTCTGTCTGTGTCTGTGAGTGTCTGTGTCTGTGTGTGTCTGTGAGTGTCTGTGAGTGTGTGTGTCTGTGAGTGTCTGTGTGTCTGTGAGTGTCTGTGTCTGTGAGTGTCTGTGAGTGTCTGTGTCTGTGAGTGTCTGTGAGTGTCTGTGTCTGTGAGTGTCTGTGTCTGTGTGTGTCTGTGTCTGTGAGTGTCTGTGAGTGTGTGTGTCTGTGAGTGTCTGTGTCTGTGAGTGTCTGTGAGTGTCTGTGTCTGTGAGTGTCTGTGTGTCTGTGAGTGTCTGTGAGTGTCTGTGTCTGTGAGTGTCTGTGTCTGTGAGTGTCTGTGTCTGTGAGTGTCTGTGTCTGTGTCTGTGAGTGTCTGTGAGTGTCTGTGTCTGTGAGTGTCTGTGTCTGTGAGTGTCTGTGAGTGTCTGTGTCTGTGAGTGTCTGTGTCTGTGAGTGTCTGTGTCTGTGTGTGTCTGTGAGTGTCTGTGAGTGTCTGTGAGTGTCTGTGTGTCTGTGAGTGTCTGTGTCTGTGAGTGTCTGTGAGTGTCTGTGTCTGTGAGTGTCTGTGAGTGTCTGTGTCTGTGAGTGTCTGTGTCTGTGTGTGTCTGTGTCTGTGAGTGTCTGTGAGTGTGTGTGTCTGTGAGTGTCTGTGTCTGTGAGTGTCTGTGAGTGTCTGTGTGTCTGTGAGTGTCTGTGTGTCTGTGAGTGTCTGTGAGTGTCTGTGTCTGTGAGTGTCTGTGTCTGTGAGTGTCTGTGTCTGTGAGTGTCTGTGTCTGTGTCTGTGAGTGTCTGTGAGTGTCTGTGTCTGTGAGTGTCTGTGTCTGTGAGTGTCTGTGAGTGTCTGTGTCTGTGAGTGTCTGTGTCTGTGAGTGTCTGTGAGTGTCTGTGAGTGTCTGTGAGTGTGAGTGTCTGTGAGTGTCTGTGTCTGTGTGTGTCTGTGAGTGTGTCTGTGTGTCTGTGTCTGTGAGTGTGTGTGTCTGTGAGTGTCTGTGTCTGTGAGTGTCTGTGAGTGTCTGTGAGTGTCTGTGAGTGTCTGTGTCTGTGTGTGTCTGTGTGTGTCTGTGTGTGTCTGTGAGTGTCTGTGTCTGTGTGTGTCTGTGAGTGTCTGTGTCTGTGAGTGTCTGTGTCTGTGAGTGTCTGTGAGTGTGTGTGTCTGTGAGTGTCTGTGTCTGTGAGTGTCTGTGTCTGTGAGTGTCTGTGTCTGTGAGTGTCTGTGTCTGTGAGTGTCTGTGTCTGTGTGTGTCTGTGAGTGTCTGTGAGTGTCTGTGAGTGTCTGTGAGTGTCTGTGTCTGTGAGTGTCTGTGTCTGTGAGTGTCTGTGTGTGTCTGTGTCTGTGAGTGTCTGAGTGTCTGTGTCTGTGAGTGTCTGTGTCTGTGAGTGTCTGTGTCTGTGAGTGTCTGTGAGTGTTTGTGTCTGTGAGTGTCTGTCTGTGAGTGTCTGTGTCTGTGAGTGTCTGTGAGTGTCTGTGAGTGTCTGTGTCTGTGAGTGTCTGTGAGTGTCTGTGAGTGTCTGTGAGTGTCTGTGTCTGTGAGTGTCTGTGAGTGTCTGTGTCTGTGAGTGTCTGTGTCTGTGAGTGTCTGTGTCTGTGTGTGTCTGTGTCTGTGTGTGTCTGTGTCTGTGAGTTTCTGTGAGTGTCTGTGTCTGTGAGTGTCTGTGAGTGTCTGTGTCTGTGAGTGTCTGTGTCTGTGAGTGTCTGTGTCTGTGAGTGTCTGTGTGTGTCTGTGAGTGTCTGTGTCTGTGTCTGTGAGTGTCTGTGTCTGTGAGTGTCTGTGAGTGTGTGTGTCTGTGAGTGTCTGTCTGTGAGTGTCTGTGTCTGTGAGTGTCTGTGTCTGTGAGTGTCTGTGTCTGTGAGTGTCTGTGAGTGTCTGTGTCTGTGAGTGTCTGTGTCTGTGTGTGTCTGTGAGTGTCTGTGAGTGTCTGTGTCTGTGAGTGTCTGTGAGTGTGAGTGTCTGTGTGTGTCTGTGTGTGTCTGTGTCTGTGAGTGTCTGTGAGTGTCTGTGTCTGTGAGTGTCTGTGTCTGTGTGTGTCTGTGTCTGTGAGTTTCTGTGAGTGTCTGTGTCTGTGAGTGTCTGTGTCTGTGAGTGTCTGTGAGTGTCTGTGTCTGTGAGTGTCTGTGAGTGTCTGTGTCTGTGAGTGTCTGTGAGTGTCTGTGAGTGTCTGTGTGTGTCTGTGAGTGTCTGTGTCTGTGAGTGTCTGTGTCTGTGAGTGTCTGTGAGTGTGTGTGTCTGTGAGTGTCTGTGTCTGTGAGTGTCTGTGTCTGTGAGTGTCTGTGTCTGTGAGTGTCTGTGTCTGTGTGTGTCTGTGTGTGTCTGTGAGTGTCTGTGAGTGTCTGTGAGTGTCTGTGTCTGTGAGTGTCTGTGTCTGTGAGTGTCTGTGAGTGTCTGTGTCTGTGAGTGTCTGTGAGTGTCTGTGAGTGTCTGTGAGTGTCTGTGTCTGTGAGTGTCTGTGTCTGTGAGTGTCTGTGTCTGTGAGTGTCTGTGTCTGTGAGTGTCTGTGAGTGTCTGTGTCTGTGAGTGTCTGTGTCTGTGAGTGTCTGTGAGTGTCTGTGTCTGTGAGTGTCTGTGAGTGTCTGTCTGTGAGTGTCTGTGAGTGTCTGTGTCTGTGAGTGTCTGTGTCTGTGAGTGTCTGTGAGTGTCTGTGTCTGTGAGTGTCTGTGTCTGTGTGTGTCTGTGTGTGTCTGTGTGTGTCTGTGTGTGTCTGTGAGTGTCTGTGTCTGTGAGTGTCTGTGTCTGTGAGTGTCTGTGTCTGTGAGTGTCTGTGAGTGTCTGTGTCTGTGAGTGTCTGTGAGTGTGTGTGTCTGTGAGTGTGTGTGTCTGTGAGTGTCTGTGTGTGTCTGTGTCTGTGAGTGTGTGTCTGTGTGTGTCTGTGAGTGTGTGTGTCTGTGAGTGTGTGTGTCTGTGAGTGTGTGTGTCTGTGAGTGTGTGTGTCTGTGAGTGTGTGTGTGTCTGTGAGTGTGTGTGTCTTTGTGTGTCTGTGTCTGTGTGTGTCTGTGAGTGTGTCTGTGTGTGTCTGTGTCTGTGAGTGTGTGTGTCTGTGAGTGTCTGTGTGTGTCTGTGAGTGTGTGTCTGTGTGTGTCTGTGAGTGTGTGTGTCTGTGAGTGTGTGTGTCTGTGAGTGTGTGTGTCTGTGAGTGTGTGTGTGTCTGTGAGTGTGTGTGTCTTTGTGTGTCTGTGTCTGTGTGTGTCTGTGAGTGTGTCTGTGTGTGTCTGTGTCTGTGAGTGTGTGTGTCTGTGAGTGTGTGTGTCTGTGAGTGTGTGTGTCTGTGTCTGTGAGTGTCTGTGTCTGTGTGTGTCTGTGAGTGTCTGTGAGTGTCTGTGAGTGTCTGTGAGTGTCTGTGTCTGTGAGTGTCTGTGTCTGTGAGTGTCTGTGTCTGTGAGTGTCTGTGTCTGTGAGTGTCTGTGTCTGTGTGTGTCTGTGAGTGTCTGTGAGTGTCTATGTCTGTGAGTGTCTGTGAGTGTGAGTGTCTGTGAGTGTCTGTGAGTGTCTGTGTCTGTGAGTGTCTGTGTCTGTGAGTGTCTGTGTCTGTGAGTGTCTGTGAGTGTCTGTGTCTGTGAGTGTCTGTGTCTGTGAGTGTCTGTGAGTGTCTGTGTCTGTGAGTGTCTGTGAGTGTCTGTGTCTGTGAGTGTCTGTGTCTGTGAGTGTCTGTGAGTGTGAGTGTCTGTGTCTGTGAGTGTCTGTGAGTGTCTGTGTCTGTGAGTGTCTGTGAGTGTCTGTGTCTGTGAGTGTCTGTGAGTGTCTGTGTCTGTGAGTGTCTGTGTCTGTGAGTGTCTGTGTCTGTGAGTGTCTGTGAGTGTCTGTGTCTGTGAGTATCTGTGTCTGTGAGTGTCTGTGAGTGTCTGTGTCTGTGAGTGTCTGTGAGTGTCTGTGAGTGTCTGTGTCTGTGAGTGTCTGTGAGTGTCTGTGTCTGTGAGTGTCTGTGAGTGTCTGAGTGTCTGTGAGTGTCTGTGTCTGTGAGTGTCTGTGAGTGTCGGTGTCTGTGAGTGTCTGTGTCTGTGAGTGTCTGTGAGTGTCTGTGTGTGTCTGTGTGTGTCTGTGTCTGAGTGTGTGTGTCTGTCTGTGTCTGTGAGTGTCTGTGTCTGTGTGTGTCTGTGTCTGTGAGTGTCTGTGAGTGTGTGTGTCTGTGAGTGTCTGTGTCTGTGTCTGTGTGTGTCTGTGAGTGTCTGTGTCTGTGAGTGTCTGTGAGTGTCTGTGTCTGTGAGTGTCTGTGAGTGTCTGTGTCTGTGAGTGTCTGTGTGTGTCTGTGTCTGTGAGTGCCTGTGAGTGTGTGTGTCTGTGAGTGTCTGTGTCTGTGAGTGTCTGTGAGTGTCTGTGTCTGTGAGTGTCTGTGTGTCTGTGAGTGTCTGTGTCTGTGAGTGTCTGTGAGTGTCTGTGTTTGTGAGTGTCTGTGTCTGTGAGTGTCTGTGTCTGTGAGTGTCTGTGAGTGTCTGTGTCTGTGAGTGTCTGTGTCTGTGAGTGTCTGTGTCTGTGAGTGTCTGTGTCTGTGAGTGTCTGTGTCTGTGAGTGTCTGTGTCTGTGAGTGTCTGTGAGTGTCTGTGAGTGTCTGTGAGTGTGAGTGTCTGTGAGTGTCTGTGTCTGTGAGTGTCTGTGAGTGTCTGTGTCTGTGAGTGTCTGTGTCTGTGAGTGTCTGTGTCTGTGAGTGTCTGTGTGTGTCTGTGTCTGTGAGTGTCTGAGTGTCTGTGTCTGTGAGTGTCTGTGTGTGTCTGTGTGTGTCTGTGAGTGTCTGTGTCTGTGAGTGTCTGTGAGTGTTTGTGTCTGTGAGTGTCTGTCTGTGAGTGTCTGTGTCTGTGAGTGTCTGTGAGTGTCTGTGTCTGTGAGTGTCTGTGAGTGTCTGTGAGTGTCTGTGAGTGTGAGTGTCTGTGTGTGTCTGTGTCTGTGAGTGTCTGAGTGTCTGTGAGTGTCTGTGAGTGTCTGTGTCTGTGAGTGTCTGTCTGTGTCTGTGAGTGTCTGTGTCTGTGAGTGTCTGTGTCTGTGTGTGTCTGTGTCTGTGAGTTTCTGTGAGTGTCTGTGAGTGTCTGTGTCTGTGAGTGTCTGTGAGTGTCTGAGTGTCTGTGAGTGTCTGTGAGTGTCTGTGAGTGTCTGTGTCTGTGTGTGTCTGTGTGTGTCTGTGTGTGTCTGTGAGTGTCTGTGTCTGTGTGTGTCTGTGAGTGTCTGTGTCTGTGAGTGTCTGTGTCTGTGAGTGTCTGTGAGTGTGTGTGTCTGTGAGTGTCTGTGTCTGTGAGTGTCTGTGTCTGTGAGTGTCTGTGTCTGTGAGTGTCTGTGTCTGTGAGTGTCTGTGTCTGTGAGTGTCTGTGTCTGTGTGTGTCTGTGAGTGTCTGTGAGTGTCTGTGAGTGTCTGTGAGTGTCTGTGTCTGTGAGTGTCTGTGTCTGTGAGTGTCTGTGTGTGTCTGTGTCTGTGAGTGTCTGAGTGTCTGTGTCTGTGAGTGTCTGTGTCTGTGAGTGTCTGTGTCTGTGAGTGTCTGTGAGTGTTTGTGTCTGTGAGTGTCTGTCTGTGAGTGTCTGTGTCTGTGAGTGTCTGTGAGTGTCTGTGAGTGTCTGTGTCTGTGAGTGTCTGTGAGTGTCTGTGAGTGTCTGTGAGTGTCTGTGTCTGTGAGTGTCTGTGAGTGTCTGTGTCTGTGAGTGTCTGTGTCTGTGAGTGTCTGTGTCTGTGTGTGTCTGTGTCTGTGTGTGTCTGTGTCTGTGAGTTTCTGTGAGTGTCTGTGTCTGTGAGTGTCTGTGAGTGTCTGTGTCTGTGAGTGTCTGTGTCTGTGAGTGTCTGTGTCTGTGAGTGTCTGTGTGTGTCTGTGAGTGTCTGTGTCTGTGTCTGTGAGTGTCTGTGTCTGTGAGTGTCTGTGAGTGTGTGTGTCTGTGAGTGTCTGTCTGTGAGTGTCTGTGTCTGTGAGTGTCTGTGTCTGTGAGTGTCTGTGTCTGTGAGTGTCTGTGAGTGTCTGTGTCTGTGAGTGTCTGTGTCTGTGTGTGTCTGTGAGTGTCTGTGAGTGTCTGTGTCTGTGAGTGTCTGTGAGTGTGAGTGTCTGTGTGTGTCTGTGTGTGTCTGTGTCTGTGAGTGTCTGTGAGTGTCTGTGTCTGTGAGTGTCTGTGTCTGTGTGTGTCTGTGTCTGTGAGTTTCTGTGAGTGTCTGTGTCTGTGAGTGTCTGTGTCTGTGAGTGTCTGTGAGTGTCTGTGTCTGTGAGTGTCTGTGAGTGTCTGTGTCTGTGAGTGTCTGTGAGTGTCTGTGAGTGTCTGTGTGTGTCTGTGAGTGTCTGTGTCTGTGAGTGTCTGTGTCTGTGAGTGTCTGTGAGTGTGTGTGTCTGTGAGTGTCTGTGTCTGTGAGTGTCTGTGTCTGTGAGTGTCTGTGTCTGTGAGTGTCTGTGTCTGTGTGTGTCTGTGTGTGTCTGTGAGTGTCTGTGAGTGTCTGTGAGTGTCTGTGTCTGTGAGTGTCTGTGTCTGTGAGTGTCTGTGAGTGTCTGTGTCTGTGAGTGTCTGTGAGTGTCTGTGAGTGTCTGTGAGTGTCTGTGTCTGTGAGTGTCTGTGTCTGTGAGTGTCTGTGTCTGTGAGTGTCTGTGTCTGTGAGTGTCTGTGAGTGTCTGTGTCTGTGAGTGTCTGTGTCTGTGAGTGTCTGTGAGTGTCTGTGTCTGTGAGTGTCTGTGAGTGTCTGTCTGTGAGTGTCTGTGAGTGTCTGTGTCTGTGAGTGTCTGTGTCTGTGAGTGTCTGTGAGTGTCTGTGTCTGTGAGTGTCTGTGTCTGTGTGTGTCTGTGTGTGTCTGTGTGTGTCTGTGTGTGTCTGTGAGTGTCTGTGTCTGTGAGTGTCTGTGTCTGTGAGTGTCTGTGTCTGTGAGTGTCTGTGAGTGTCTGTGTCTGTGAGTGTCTGTGAGTGTGTGTGTCTGTGAGTGTGTGTGTCTGTGAGTGTCTGTGTGTGTCTGTGTCTGTGAGTGTGTGTCTGTGTGTGTCTGTGAGTGTGTGTGTCTGTGAGTGTGTGTGTCTGTGAGTGTGTGTGTCTGTGAGTGTGTGTGTCTGTGAGTGTGTGTGTGTCTGTGAGTGTGTGTGTCTTTGTGTGTCTGTGTCTGTGTGTGTCTGTGAGTGTGTCTGTGTGTGTCTGTGTCTGTGAGTGTGTGTGTCTGTGAGTGTCTGTGTGTGTCTGTGAGTGTGTGTCTGTGTGTGTCTGTGAGTGTGTGTGTCTGTGAGTGTGTGTGTCTGTGAGTGTGTGTGTCTGTGAGTGTGTGTGTGTCTGTGAGTGTGTGTGTCTTTGTGTGTCTGTGTCTGTGTGTGTCTGTGAGTGTGTCTGTGTGTGTCTGTGTCTGTGAGTGTGTGTGTCTGTGAGTGTGTGTGTCTGTGAGTGTGTGTGTCTGTGTCTGTGAGTGTCTGTGTCTGTGTGTGTCTGTGAGTGTCTGTGAGTGTCTGTGAGTGTCTGTGAGTGTCTGTGTCTGTGAGTGTCTGTGTCTGTGAGTGTCTGTGTCTGTGAGTGTCTGTGTCTGTGAGTGTCTGTGTCTGTGTGTGTCTGTGAGTGTCTGTGAGTGTCTATGTCTGTGAGTGTCTGTGAGTGTGAGTGTCTGTGAGTGTCTGTGAGTGTCTGTGTCTGTGAGTGTCTGTGTCTGTGAGTGTCTGTGAGTGTCTGTGTCTGTGAGTGTCTGTGTCTGTGAGTGTCTGTGAGTGTCTGTGTCTGTGAGTGTCTGTGAGTGTCTGTGTCTGTGAGTGTCTGTGTCTGTGAGTGTCTGTGAGTGTGAGTGTCTGTGTCTGTGAGTGTCTGTGAGTGTCTGTGTCTGTGAGTGTCTGTGAGTGTCTGTGTCTGTGAGTGTCTGTGAGTGTCTGTGTCTGTGAGTGTCTGTGTCTGTGAGTGTCTGTGTCTGTGAGTGTCTGTGAGTGTCTGTGTCTGTGAGTATCTGTGTCTGTGAGTGTCTGTGAGTGTCTGTGTCTGTGAGTGTCTGTGAGTGTCTGTGAGTGTCTGTGTCTGTGAGTGTCTGTGAGTGTCTGTGTCTGTGAGTGTCTGTGAGTGTCTGAGTGTCTGTGAGTGTCTGTGTCTGTGAGTGTCTGTGAGTGTCGGTGTCTGTGAGTGTCTGTGTCTGTGAGTGTCTGTGAGTGTCTGTGTGTGTCTGTGTGTGTCTGTGTCTGAGTGTGTGTGTCTGTCTGTGTCTGTGAGTGTCTGTGTCTGTGTGTGTCTGTGTCTGTGAGTGTCTGTGAGTGTGTGTGTCTGTGAGTGTCTGTGTCTGTGTCTGTGTGTGTCTGTGAGTGTCTGTGTCTGTGAGTGTCTGTGAGTGTCTGTGTCTGTGAGTGTCTGTGAGTGTCTGTGTCTGTGAGTGTCTGTGTGTGTCTGTGTCTGTGAGTGCCTGTGAGTGTGTGTGTCTGTGAGTGTCTGTGTCTGTGAGTGTCTGTGAGTGTCTGTGTCTGTGAGTGTCTGTGTGTCTGTGAGTGTCTGTGTCTGTGAGTGTCTGTGAGTGTCTGTGTTTGTGAGTGTCTGTGTCTGTGAGTGTCTGTGTCTGTGAGTGTCTGTGAGTGTCTGTGTCTGTGAGTGTCTGTGTCTGTGAGTGTCTGTGTCTGTGAGTGTCTGTGTCTGTGAGTGTCTGTGTCTGTGAGTGTCTGTGTCTGTGAGTGTCTGTGAGTGTCTGTGAGTGTCTGTGAGTGTGAGTGTCTGTGAGTGTCTGTGTCTGTGAGTGTCTGTGAGTGTCTGTGTCTGTGAGTGTCTGTGTCTGTGAGTGTCTGTGTCTGTGAGTGTCTGTGTGTGTCTGTGTCTGTGAGTGTCTGAGTGTCTGTGTCTGTGAGTGTCTGTGTGTGTCTGTGTGTGTCTGTGAGTGTCTGTGTCTGTGAGTGTCTGTGAGTGTTTGTGTCTGTGAGTGTCTGTCTGTGAGTGTCTGTGTCTGTGAGTGTCTGTGAGTGTCTGTGTCTGTGAGTGTCTGTGAGTGTCTGTGAGTGTCTGTGAGTGTGAGTGTCTGTGTGTGTCTGTGTCTGTGAGTGTCTGAGTGTCTGTGAGTGTCTGTGAGTGTCTGTGTCTGTGAGTGTCTGTCTGTGTCTGTGAGTGTCTGTGTCTGTGAGTGTCTGTGTCTGTGTGTGTCTGTGTCTGTGAGTTTCTGTGAGTGTCTGTGAGTGTCTGTGTCTGTGAGTGTCTGTGAGTGTCTGAGTGTCTGTGAGTGTCTGTGTGTGTCTGTGAGTGTCTCTGTCTGTGAGTGTCTGTGAGTGTCTGTGTCTGTGAGTGTCTGTGTCTGTGAGTGTCTGTGAGTGTGTGTGTCTGTGAGTGTCTGTGTCTGTGAGTGTCTATGTCTGTGAGTGTCTGTGTCTGTGAGTGTCTGTGTCTGTGAGTGTCTGTGAGTGTCTGTGAGTGTGAGTGTCTGTGTGTGTCTGTGAGTGTCTGTGAGTGTCTGTGTCTGTGAGTGTCTGTGAGTGTCTGTGAGTGTCTGTGAGTGTCTGTGAGTGTCTGTGAGTGTCTGTGTCTGTGAGTGTCTGTGTCTGTGAGTGTCTGTGTCTGTGTGTGTCTGTGTCTGAGTTTCTGTGAGTGTCTGTGTCTGTGAGTGTCTGTGTCTGTGAGTGTCTGTGAGTGTCTGTGTCTGTGAGTGTCTGTGTCTGTGAGTGTCTGTGAGTGTCTGTGTCTGTGAGTGTCTGTGTCTGTGAGTGTCTGTGTCTGTGAGTGTCTGTGAGTGTGTGTGTCTGTGAGTGTGTGTGTCTGTGAGTGTCTGTGTCTGTGAGTGTCTGTGTCTGTGAGTGTCTGTGAGTGTCTGTGTCTGTGAGTGTCTGTGAGTGTCTGTGAGTGTCTGTGTCTGTGAGTGTCTGTGTCTGTGAGTGTCTGTGAGTGTCTGTGAGTGTCTGTGTCTGTGAGTGTCTGTGTCTGTGAGTGTCTGTGAGTGTCTGTGTGTGTCTGTGAGTGTCTGTGTCTGTGAGTGTCTGTGTCTGTGTGTGTCTGTGAGTGTCTGTGTCTGTGAGTGTCTGTGTCTGTGAGTGTCTTTGTCTGTGAGTGTCTGTGTCTGTGAGTGTCTGTGAGTGTGTGTGTCTGTGAGTGTGTGTGTCTGTGAGTGTCTGTGTCTGTGTGTGTCTGTGTGTGTCTGTGAGTGTCTGTGTCTGTGAGTGTCTGTGTCTGTGAGTGTGTGTGTCTGTGAGTGTCTGTGTCTGTGTCTGTGAGTGTCTGTGAGTGTCTGTGTCTGTGAGTGTCTGTGAGTGTGAGTGTCTGTGTGTGTCTGTGTGTGTCTGTGAGTGTGTGTGTCTGTGAGTGTGTGTGTCTGTCTGTGACTGTGAGTGTGTGTGTCTGTGAGTGTCTGTGTGTGTCTGTGTCTGTGAGTGTGTGTCTGTGTGTGTCTGTGAGTGTGTGTGTCTGTGAGTGTGTGTGTCTGTGAGTGTGTGTGTCTGTGAGTGTGTGTGTGTCTGTGAGTGTGTGTGTCTTTGTGTGTCTGTGTCTGTGTGTGTCTGTGAGTGTGTCTGTGTGTGTCTGTGTCTGTGAGTGTGTGTGTCTGTGAGTGTCTGTGTGTGTCTGTGTCTGTGAGTGTGTGTCTGTGTGTGTCTGTGAGTGTGTGTGTCTGTGAGTGTGTGTGTCTGTGAGTGTGTGTGTCTGTGAGTGTGTGTGTGTCTGTGAGTGTGTGTGTCTTTGTGTGTCTGTGTCTGTGTGTGTCTGTGAGTGTGTCTGTGTGTGTCTGTGTCTGTGAGTGTGTGTGTCTGTGAGTGTGTGTGTCTGTGAGTGTGTGTGTCTGTGAGTGTCTGTGTCTGTGAGTGTCTGTGAGTGTCTGTGAGTGTCTGTGAGTGTCTGTGTCTGTGAGTGTCTGTGAGTGTCTGTGTCTGTGAGTGTCTGTGAGTGTCTGTGTCTGTGAGTGTCTGTGAGTGTCTGTGTCTGTGAGTGTCTGTGTCTGTGAGTGTCTGTGAGTGTCTGTGAGTGTCTGTGAGTGTCTGTGAGTGTCTGTGTCTGTGAGTATCTGTGTCTGTGAGTGTCTGTGTCTGTGAGTGTCTGTGAGTGTCTGTGTCTGTGTCTGTGAGTGTCTGTGAGTGTCTGTGAGTGTCTGTGAGTGTCTGTGTCTGTGAGTGTCTGTGTCTGTGAGTCTGTGTCTGTGAGTGTCTGTGAGTGTCTGTGTCTGTGAGTGTCTGTGAGTGTCTGTGTCTGTGAGTGTCTGTGTCTGTGAGTGTCTGTGTCTGTGAGTGTCTGTGAGTGTCTGTGAGTGTCTGTGTCTGTGAGTGTCTGTGAGTGTCTGTGTCTGTGAGTGTCTGTGTCTGTGAGTGTCTGTGTGTGTCTGTGTCTGTGAGTGTCTGTGAGTGTCTGTGTCTGTGAGTGTCTGTGTCTGTGAGTGTCTGTGAGTGTCTGTGTGTGTCTGTGTCTGTGTGTGTCTGTGTGTGTCTGTGTCTGTGAGTGTCTGTGTCTGTGAGTGTCTGTGTCTGTGAGTGTCTGTGTCTGTGAGTGTCTGTGTCTGTGAGTGTCTGTGAGTGTCTGTGAGTGTCTGTCTGTGTCTGTGTGTGTCTGTGAGTGTCTGTGTCTGTGTCTGTGAGTGTCTGTGTCTGTGAGTGTCTGTGTCTGTGTGTGTCTGTGTGTGTGTGTGTCTGTGAGTGTGTGTGTCTGTGTGTGTCTGTGTCTGTGAGTGTCTGTGTGTGTCTGTGTCTGTGAGTGTCTGTGAGTGTCTGTGAGTGTCTGTGTCTGTGAGTGTCTGTGTCTGTGAGTGTCTGTGAGTGTCTGTGTCTGTGAGTGTCTGTGAGTGTCTGTGTCTGTGAGTATCTGTGTCTGTGAGTGTCTGTGTCTGTGAGTGTCTGTGAGTGTCTGTGTCTGTGAGTGTCTGTGAGTGTCTGTGTCTGTGAGTCTGTGTCTGTGAGTGTCTGTGTCTGTGAGTGTCTGTGAGTGTCTGTGTGTCTGTGTCTGTGAGTGTCTGTGAGTGTCTGTGAGTGTCTGTGAGTGTCTGTGTCTGTGAGTGTCTGTGTGTGTCTGTGTCTGTGAGTGTCTGTGAGTGTCTGTGTGTGTCTGTGTGTGTCTGTGTCTGTGTATGTCTGTGTGTGTCTGTGTCTGTGAGTATCTGTGTCTGTGAGTGTCTGTGTCTGTGAGTGTCTGTGTCTGTGTGTCTGTGTCTGTGAGTGTCTGTGAGTGTCTGTGTGTGTCTGTGTGTGTCTGTGTCTGTGAGTATCTGTGTCTGTGAGTGTCTGTGTCTGTGAGTGTCTGTGAGTGTCTGTGTCTGTGAGTGTCTGTGTCTGTGAGTGTCTGTGAGTGTCTGTGTCTGTGAGTCTGTGTCTGTGAGTGTCTGTGTCTGTGAGTGTCTGTGAGTGTCTGTGAGTGTCTGTGTCTGTGAGTGTCTGTGTCTGTGAGTGTCTGTGTCTGTGAGTGTCTGTGAGTGTCTGTGTCTGTGAGTGTCTGTGTCTGTGAGTGTCTGTGTCTGTGAGTGTCTGTGTCTGTGAGTGTCTGTGAGTGTCTGTGTGTGTCTGTGTGTGTCTGTGTCTGTGAGTGTCTGTGTCTGTGAGTGTCTGTGAGTGTCTGTGTCTGTGAGTGTGTGTGTCTGTGTGTGTCTGTGTGTGTCTGTGTCTGTGAGTGTCTGTGAGTGTCTGTGTCTGTCTGTGTGTGTCTGTGTCTGTGAGTGTCTGTGTCTGTGAGTGTCTGTGTCTGTGAGTGTCTGTGAGTGTCTGTGTCTGTCTGTGTCTGTCTGTGTCTGTGTGTGTCTGTGTCTGTGAGTGTGTGTGTCTGTGAGTGTGTGTGTCTGTCTGTCTGTGTGTGTCTGTGTCTGTGAGTGTGTGT
>NC_134501.1:28524393-28754393 GCF_040206685.1 Ascaphus truei | reverse complement strand
CTGTGTCTGTGAGTGTCTGTGTCTGTGAGTGTCTGTGTCTGTGAGTGTCTGTGAGTGTCTGTGTCTGTGAGTCTGTGTCTGTGAGTGTCTGTGTCTGTGAGTGTCTGTGAGTGTCTGTGTCTGTGTGTGTCTGTGTGTGTCTGTGTCTGTGAGTGTCTGTGTCTGTGAGTGTCTGTGTCTGTGAGTGTGTGTGTCTGTGTGTGTCTGTGTCTGTGAGTGTCTGTGAGTGTCTGTGTCTGTGTGTGTCTGTGTCTGTGTGTGTCTGTGTGTCTGTGTCTGTGTTTGTCTGTGTCTGTGAGTGTCTGTGTCTGTGTGTGTCTGTGAGTGTCTGTGTCTGTGAGTGTCTGTGAGTGTGTGTGTCTGTGAGTGTGTGTGTCTGTGAGTGTCTGTGTCTGTGAGTGTCTGTGAGTGTCTGTGTCTGTGAGTGTCTGTGTCTGTGAGTGTCTGTGTCTGTGAGTGTCTGTGTCTGTGAGTGTCTGTGTCTGTGTTTGTCTGTGTCTGTGAGTGTCTGTGTCTGTGTGTGTCTGTGAGTGTCTGTGTCTGTGAGTGTCTGTGAGTGTGTGTGTCTGTGAGTGTGTGTGTCTGTGAGTGTCTGTGTCTGTGAGTGTCTGTGAGTGTCTGTGTCTGTGAGTGTCTGTGTCTGTGAGTGTCTGTGTCTGTGAGTGTCTGTGTCTGTGAGTGTCTGTGTCTGTCTGTGTCTGTGTGTGTCTGTGTCTGTGAGTGTGTGTGTCTGTGAGTGTGTGTGTCTGTCTGTCTGTGTGTGTCTGTGTCTGTGAGTGTCTGTGAGTGTCTGTGTCTGTGAGTGTCTGTGAGTGTGAGTGTCTGTGTGTGTCTGTGTGTGTCTGTGTCTGTGAGTGTCTGTGAGTGTCTGTGTCTGTGAGTGTCTGTGAGTGTCTGTGTCTGTGAGTGTCTGTGAGTGTCTGTGTCTGTGAGTGTCTGTGTCTGTGAGTGTCTGTGTCTGTGAGTGTCTGTGAGTGTCTGTGTCTGTGAGTGTCTGTGTCTGTGAGTGTCTGTGAGTGTGAGTGTCTGTGAGTGTCTGTGTCTGTGAGTGTCTGTGAGTGTCTGTGTCTGTGAGTGTCTGTGTCTGTGAGTGTCTGTGAGTGTCTGTGTCTGTGAGTGTCTGTGTCTGTGAGTGTCTGTGAGTGTCTGTGTCTGTGAGTGTCTGTGTCTGTGAGTATCTGTGTCTGTGAGTGTCTGAGTGTCTGTGAGTGTCTGTGAGTGTCTGTGTCTGTGAGTGTCTGTGAGTGTCTGTGTCTGTGAGTGTCTGTGAGTGTCTGTGTCTGAGTGTCTGTGAGTGTCTGTGTCTGTGAGTGTCTGTGAGTGTCTGTGTCTGTGTGTGTCTGTGTCTGTGAGTGTCTGTGTGTGTCTGTGTCTGTGTGTGTCTGTGTGTGTCTGTGTCTGTGAGTATCTGTGTCTGTGAGTGTCTGTGTCTGTGAGTGTCTGTGAGTGTCTGTGTCTGTGTCTGTGAGTGTCTGTGTCTGTGAGTGTCTGTGTCTGTGAGTGTCTGTGAGTGTCTGTGAGTGTCTGTGAGTGTCTGTGAGTGTCTGTGAGTGTCTGTGTCTGTGAGTGTCTGTGAGTGTCTGTGTCTGTGAGTGTCTGTGTCTGTGAGTGTCTGTGTCTGTGAGTGTCTGTGAGTGTCTGTGAGTGTCTGTGTGTGTCTGTGTCTGTGTGTGTCTGTGTGTGTCTGTGTCTGTGTGTGTCTGTGAGTGTCTGTGTCTGTGAGTGTCTGTGTCTGTGAGTGTCTGTGTGTGTCTGTGTGTGTGTGTGTCTGTGAGTGTGTGTGTCTGTGTGTGTCTGTGTCTGTGAGTGTCTGTGTCTGTGTGTGTCTGTGTCTGTGAGTGTCTGTGAGTGTCTGTGAGTGTCTGTGAGTGTCTGTGAGTGTCTGTGTCTGTGAGTGTCTGTGAGTGTCTGTGTCTGTGAGTGTCTGTGAGTGTCTGTGTCTGTGAGTGTCTGTGAGTGTCTGTGAGTGTCTGTGTCTGTGAGTATCTGTGTCTGTGAGTGTCTGTGTCTGTGAGTGTCTGTGTCTGTGAGTGTCTGTGAGTGTCTGTGTCTGTGAGTCTGTGTCTGTGAGTGTCTGTGTCTGTGAGTGTCTGTGTCTGTGAGTGTCTGTGAGTGTCTGTGAGTGTCTGTGTCTGTGAGTGTCTGTGAGTGTCTGTGTCTGTGTCTGTGAGTGTCTGTGAGTGTCTGTGTCTGTGAGTGTCTGTGTCTGTGAGTGTCTGTGAGTGTCTGTGTCTGTGAGTGTCTGTGTCTGTGAGTGTCTGTGAGTGTCTGTGTCTGTGAGTGTCTGTGTGTGTCTGTGTCTGTGAGTGTCTGTGAGTGTCTGTGTCTGTGTGTGTCTGTGTGTGTCTGTGTCTGTGTGTGTCTGTGTCTGTGAGTGTCTGTGTCTGTGAGTGTCTGTGAGTGTCTGTGAGTGTGTGTGTCTGTGTGTGTCTGTGTCTGTGTGTGTCTGTGTGTGTCTGTGTCTGTGTCTGTGAGTGTCTGAGTGTCTGTGTCTGTGAGTGTCTGTGTCTGTGAGTGTCTGTGTCTGTGAGTGTCTGTGAGTGTCTGTGTCTGTGAGTGTCTGTGAGTGTCTGTGAGTCTGTGTCTGTGAGTGTCTGTGTCTGTGAGTGTCTGTGAGTGTCTGTGTCTGTGAGTCTGTGTCTGTGAGTGTCTGTGTCTGTGAGTGTCTGTGAGTGTCTGTGAGTGTCTGTGAGTGTCTGTGAGTGTCTGTGTGTCTGTGTCTGTGAGTGTCTGTGTCTGTGAGTGTCTGTGTCTGTGAGTGTCTGTGAGTGTCTGTGTGTCTGTGTCTGTGAGTGTCTGTGAGTGTCTGTGAGTGTCTGTGTCTGTGAGTGTCTGTGTGTGTCTGTGTCTGTGAGTGTCTGTGTCTGTGAGTGTCTGTGAGTGTCTGTGTGTGTCTGTGTCTGTGTGTGTCTGTGTGTGTCTGTGAGTATCTGTGTCTGTGAGTGTCTGTGTCTGTGAGTGTCTGTGAGTGTCTGTGAGTGTCTGTGTCTGTGAGTGTCTGTGTGTGTCTGTGTCTGTGTCTGTGAGTGTCTGTGTGTGTCTGTGTGTGTCTGTGTCTGTGAGTGTCTGTGTCTGTGAGTGTCTGTGTCTGTGAGTGTCTGTGTCTGTGAGTGTCTGTGTCTGTGAGTGTCTGTGAGTGTCTGTGTCTGTGAGTGTCTGTGAGTGTCTGTGTCTGTGAGTGTCTGTGTGTGTCTGTGTCTGTGAGTGTCTGTGTGTGTCTGTGTCTGTGAGTATCTGTGTCTGTGAGTGTCTGTGTCTGTGAGTGTCTGTGAGTGTCTGTGTCTGTGAGTGTCTGTGAGTGTCTGTGTCTGTGAGTGTCTGTGTCTGTGAGTGTCTGTGTCTGTGAGTCTGTGTCTGTGAGTGTCTGTGTCTGTGAGTGTCTGTGAGTGTCTGTGAGTGTCTGTGAGTGTCTGTGTCTGTGAGTGTCTGTGAGTGTCTGTGTCTGTGAGTGTCTGTGAGTGTCTGTGTCTGTGAGTGTCTGTGAGTGTCTGTGTCTGTGAGTGTCTGTGTCTGTGAGTGTCTGTGTCTGTGAGTGTCTGTGAGTGTCTGTGTCTGTGAGTGTCTGTGTGTGTCTGTGAGTGTCTGTGAGTGTCTGTGTCTGTGAGTGTCTGTGTCTGTGTCTGTGTGTGTCTGTGAGTGTGTGTGTCTGTGTGTGTCTGTGTCTGTGAGTGTCTGTGAGTGTCTGTGAGTGTCTGTGTCTGTGAGTGTCTGTGAGTGTGTGTGTCTGTGAGTGTCTGTGAGTGTCTGTGAGTGTCTGTGAGTGTCTGTGAGTGTCTGTGAGTGTCTGTGAGTGTCTGTGTCTGTGTGTGTCTGTGTCTGTGTGTGTCTGTGTCTGTGTGTGTCTGTTTCTGTGAGTGTCTGTGTCTGTGAGTGTCTGTGTCTGTGTCTGTGTGTGTCTGTGAGTGTGTGTGTCTGTGAGTGTGTGTGTCTGTGAGTGTGTGTGTCTGTCTGTCTGTGTGTGTCTGTGAGTGTCTGTGAGTGTCTGTGAGTGTCTGTGAGTGTCTGTGTCTGTGAGTGTCTGTGTCTGTGAGTGTCTGTGAGTGTCTGTGAGTGTGTGTGTCTGTGAGTGTCTGTGAGTGTCTGTGAGTGTCTGTGAGTGTCTGTGAGTGTCTGTGAGTGTCTGTGAGTGTCTGTGAGTGTCTGTGAGTGTCTGTGTCTGTGAGTGTCTGTGTCTGTGAGTGTCTGTGTCTGTGAGTGTCTGTGTCTGTGAGTGTCTGTGTCTGTGAGTGTCTGTGTCTGTGAGTGTCTGTGTCTGTGAGTGTCTGTGTGTGTCTGTGTCTGTGTGTGTCTGTGAGTGTCTGTGTCTGTGAGTGTCTGTGAGTGTCTGTGTCTGTGAGTGTCTGTGTCTGTGAGTGTCTGTGTCTGTGAGTGTCTGTGAGTGTCTGTGAGTGTCTGTGAGTGTCTGTGAGTGTCTGTGTCTGTGAGTATCTGTGTCTGTGAGTGTCTGAGTGTCTGTGAGTGTCTGTGTCTGTGAGTGTCTGTGAGTGTCTGTGAGTGTCTGTGAGTGTCTGTGTCTGTGAGTGTCTGTGAGTGTCTGTGTCTGTGAGTGTCTGTGAGTGTCTGTGTCTGAGTGTCTGTGAGTGTCTGTGTCTGTGAGTGTCTGTGTGTGTCTGTGTGTGTCTGTGTCTGTGAGTGTGTGTGTCTGTCTGTGTCTGTGTCTGTGAGTGTGTGTGTCTGTGAGTGTGTGTGTCTGTGTGTGTCTGTGTGTGTCTGTGTGTGTCTGTGTCTGTGAGTGTGTGTGTCTGTGAGTGTGTGTGTCTGTGTGTGTCTGTGTGTGTCTGTGTGTGTCTGTGTCTGTGAGTGTGTGTGTCTGTGAGTGTCTGTGAGTGTGTGTGTCTGTGTCTGTGAGTGTGTGTATGTCTGTGTCTGTGAGTGTGTGTGTGTGTGTGTGTCTGTGAGTGTGTGTGTCTGTGAGTCTGTGTCTGTGAGTGTCTGTGAGTGTCTGTGTCTGAGTGTCTGTGTGTCTGTCAGTGAGTGTGTCTGTGTGTCTGTCAGTGAGTGTGTGTGTGTCTGTGTCTGTGAGTGTGTGTGTCTGTGAGTGTCTGTGAGTGTGTGTGTCTGTGTCTGTGAGTGTGTGTATGTCTGTGTCTGTGAGTGTGTGTGTGTGTGTGTCTGTCAGTGAGTGTGTCTGTGTGTCTGTCAGTGAGTGTGTGTCTGTGTCTGTGTGTCTGTCAGTGAGTGTGTGTCTGTGTGTCTGTCAGTGAGTGTGTCTGTGTGTCTGTCAGTGAGTGTGTGTCTGTGTGTCTGTCAGTGAGTGTGTGTCTGTCTGTCAGTGAGTGTGTCTGTGTGTCTGTCAGTGAGTGTGTGTCTGTCAGTGAAGTCCCATGAAGTCTTATATTCTATTCCCCCAAACTCTCTGAAAATTCACCTTTTCAAGGAAGCCTATCTGGCCTATCTCTAACATTGTGCTTCAGATCCGCTCCAGACACCTGTCCAAAAATCATGCACAGCCGAAATAGCTCAGTTGGGAGAGCGTTAGACTGAAGATCTAAAGGTCCCTGGTTCGATCCCGGGTTTCGGCAGATGATTTTGTCAATAGCAGTTTATTGAGCAACCTTTACATTATTTAGAATCATAATAATAATAATAATTTGTCACCATATGACTTCTGATTCCGTTCAACCATTTTATAAGAGATACCAAAGAAAGAATGCAACGTATGAAACAATAGCATTAAAAATCAGTGTTGCACATATTGTATCATTTTGCCAATACCTATAAGTGAGAGCAAGCAAAGTGCATTGTGTGCTGTATTTTGTTTATATGAGGCGGGCATCAAAATAACTAAACTAGTGCTAGGTTTTTTACTCTCTGAAAGCTCTGAAACAACAAGACAGGTGAATAGTTCCTCCACCAGAGCTCCAAGAGACACCCGCTTCAGCGCGACGAAGAAGAAGAAGACATACATAAAACCTTCTTGCATTATTGGCGATACTGCTGTGATTTTGACCATAGCATTAAACATCAACAGTTCACAGACTGGTGTTGGTCAAAAAGTTTAATGAGCAAATGCCAGCAAAGTTGGATGTGTTCTGCATGTTTCTATTTTCTGATGACAGATATGGTCACAAAATGGATACATATTGTATCTTGTTATGTATAGACTTAAACTGTAAGCTTTTCGGGGGAGCAGCAACTCTTTTTCCGGATGTTTCCTTTTATGTCTGTAGTGCTTTTTACCATTATGTTTCCTATCATTTCCCCATAATGTCTCATTATTATATCCATGACAGATGTACTGTAGGATACTATATCCCTAGCCATATATTTATTATATTCAAGTTTTGTCACTTGTATTATTGCTGTGAAGTGCTATGTATATTCCCCTTATGGTGACAAACTGGATAATATTTCCATTATGTCTCCTATTATTTTCCCATGGTATCTATTATTATTATTAATATTATTAATATTATTATTATATCCATGCAGAATGTAGGATAGTGTCATCTAAAAGCACATATTGATTAAATGGTTGATAATGATGCCTCTGTTTTTTGCCAAGATTTTCTTGACACTTACACCCCAAGACTTCAATAGAGCCACACTTAAAAGACATCATCATTCTTTTTGATTCAAATGTACTTTTATGGTGCAGAAGCTGCATGCTGCCTGTGCCTTCAGTGTATGCATTTGTCAGTGTGTCTCTATGTGCCTTTCTGTCTCTTAAAGCTGCAGTTCCGTCAATATCCTGCATGTGTGTTTTTTTTAATAAATCAGTTCTGTAGTAAGAAAAAAATACTTTTAGCATTTTCTGTTTTCAAAAAAACAACTTTGAAAGACCAATTTTCTTGTATTCTATTTTAACAGCCATTTACTAAGGCACTGCCCCTTCATGTCCTGTCACAAGCTCTGGCACACCCCTTTGTCAGCCCTGCCCTCCCTCTAGCACATGTCAGTGCAGGAGTGCTCATGAATATTCATGAGCTTCTACTGAGTGACAGAAGCAGAAGAAAAATAGATCCCTTCACTAATTATGTCACCAAATTTCGCCTATCGATACATGGAGAATGAATTGACCTGCAGCTATACAGTTCTTTAGGTAATTAGAGATTGCACACATGAAACTATTGCAGTAAAAAAAAAAAAAAGACTGAACTGCAGCTTTAATGAGGTGGGATCACCTCCTGTGCCAGGTCCCTGGACACAGTGCAGGCCCAGCCAACTGGCTGCTGCTGCTTAAATGCACGTCTCCTTTAATCCACACCTTGACCTTCACTCTGAACTTGGTCAAGGAGAACACACTAACTTTGGGCAGTGCTGTGCCTTATATGAAAAAAAAGACAAAAAGAACAGCGCAAAACGCAATAGTGAAGTAAATAGGTACAAATTATATTTGTGAAAAAATGGTGAGTATTAAGCGTACATTTAAGCAGAAGAATAAAAGCATATCTGTGCAAACATCAGCACAATGTTACCACAATGGAAAGCCTCTGGATGGAATGGTGAAGCCCTCTGGTGCAGCAGCTGTCTTCTGGCAAGTCACAGTGATATCTCTCACTTATCCTGGACCCCTGCAAGCGGCAGCTGCAGCCCTTGAGCTGTTCAGAGTTCCCCCACTGGTAGTGGCATCTGCTGGGCTCGTGGCAGCTCGTTTTTAGCTGTCCTTGGGAAACAGTGATGCCTCAGGGCTCTCCTCTCACTGTACACACCGCGCGGCCCACGTGGGATCTTCTTCCGGCGCTCGCGCACTCCCGTGACGTCACGGATGACGCGCGATGTGAATTTCAATGGAGAAAGTCCCAAAAATAGTTGCACATTCAGAAAATCGCTAAAAATAGGTTAGGGAGGCTAGGATGGGGAACCAGACCCTGCCAATCTCTATCTTTTGTATCACTGTGCCTTATATACCTTAGGAACAGGCACATCTCTGATGTCACTAACAGTGGACTCAGAGCATGTTACCACTCCCCTTGAACACATATTACACCTCATCAGGGTGTGAGGACAAACCTCCATGATTGGTGCTGGCAACCCTGTAACTTACCAGGCTTACTGCCAGCATGAGAGAAAACTGTATGCCATTTTATAGCATGGCTACATTTATATATATATATATGTGTGTGTGTGTGTGTGTGTGTCCGAGGCGGGGGGTGAGACGGAAGGAAGGGAAATACATGGGATGGGGGGGGAAAGAGGGGGCTCGTGAGGTGGGAAATGGGGGAGGAGGGGTGGCAGGCAATACTGCCGACACGGGGGGGGGGGGCTGCTTAAAATGTTTGTCCCGGGCCCCAGGATTTCTGTTGGCAGCCCTGGGTGTGTGACCTGACCGGCTTGGGGGGCCGCGGGATTTCCCTGAGCGGGGAGAGAGCAGGCTGTTGCTTGAGGGCTGGGCAGCTTCTGCCATCCTGATTGCTGCTGGGTAATGCAGCAAATCAGGAGGTGTCAGGAGCCTGGGGGTGGGACCAAAGAGAGGAGGAAACAGCATGGAGCGGTAAGAGGGTGGGTGTGTGTCTCAAGCGCATCACACCTTTCACCATTGTGTCCAGTATTTTTGGAGAAGCCACCTGGCAACCCTACATGTGGGCCACAAGGAACTCAGGATTTGAGGTTAGCATTATACTAAGGCCCTTTAGCTTAGAAAATACAAGTCTTTATATGTATAGACAGTTATCCTCCGACCACAACAAGCCAAAACCTGCAGAATTATTGTGTAAATCATAAGGCTGCGCTTATAGTGCGGATGACGGCGACAGTGCGTCAAAACAAATGCATTGCAGCCATCGCGTGCGCTTATAGTAAGCGCGACGTGACGGCGGCACAATAAGCGCGGCCTAACAAGTTAAATCAGGTAAAGGGGGGAAGGTGCTTTTAGTAATAGAGCTGCAGGATCCTCTTACACATGAGTCTAAAAAAAAAAAAAAGTACTTTTTTGTTGGAAAAAGAAAACCTCAGAGCACATTACTTTGCCGTTGAATAATAATAACAGTAACACAGTGAGGTGATGTGGGCCTAGTTTTCCCATAGACCTATGTGTTTCCTGCCACCCTGCCCCCAGCTGCTCTGTGTGCTCCTCAGCAGGAACAATACACTGGCACAGCTCTTAGCCCGCCCCATCCCATACCCGCTCTTCCAATTGGACGGTGCCTGCGGTGTTCTTGATTGACAGCTGCTTTATCACATGTACAATCAGGACCCCCTTCCCAAAGCATCATGGGAAGTGTAGTTCAACCCCCTCGGTGTCGTGACATCAACAACTTGAGCTCAGGATGTGGGCCTATCCCAGTCAGCGAGAAGAGCAGCAGCTACATGTAAATATCCTGGCTAAACATGCAGGGTGTCAGCAGGAGTTACACACAGGCCTCCAGCTGCACCTATTTGGTAGGCTCTGTTTATCAGTAGGTACAGGACATAAAACAGACAAACTGGTTATAGGGAATTATTATCCCTCCTATTGTGTGTGTGCAAATATTATTAATAATATGATCTTTGCATATAGCAAATTACATGTTATTCACAGCCTCCAAATGTACCTGTTTTTTTATGTCCTGTACCTATTAAATTAATCTTTACCCATTTAGCAGGTACTGTACCTCTCATGTCCTGGTCCTATTAAATTCTTATTTACCTATTTTACCTATTTAGCTGGTTCTCTACCTGTTATGTTATATGCCTATTAAATTAATCTTTACCCATTTAGCAGGTACTGTACCTGTTGTATCCTGTGCCTATTACATTCGTCTTTACCTATTTTACCTACTGTATTGATGCCAGTGGCTGAAGCTGCAGCTAATTCAGGGCTGTTCTACAGTGTGTGCGCTTGCTGCGCTGTGCGCGCGGCATTTATAGTTGGCTGAGGTTAGTCAGCCATTCTATAATAGGAGCGCGCGTGTGCACGGCAGTGAGCGTGGGACCAGCCGACGGGGGAAGATGAAGAAAATAAGGAATTCACGCTGCTACTGCCGCTGAAATGTGTGTGTGTATAAGTGCACAAATACATTTTTTTTATTTATTAAACATGTTATTTTTTCTTTTAAAAATCTTATTTAAGTAATTATTCACTCACAATCTATAGTATACACACACACGCGCACACACTACCTTCCCAGCATGTCACTCCCGGCAGCACGGACTCTATACACACAAAACGTGTGCGGCACATGCACACGCGTTCGCACAGGCGTGCGCACGGCCACATAGTATATTACGAGCCTAAAGCAGCTGGGAGATTGATGACTTACCTGCTAACGATCAACTGGTTATGGTGGATATATACACACAATAGAAGTGTTATTAAAAGTATATACAAATCCATAGATATGTATATTTTATTGGTTATATGATCTTTGCATGTAAGTAAATGGTTCATGTTATTGAGCTTCGTACAGTGGGGTCACTTTCCTGCCAGCTCCTCTCTCCCACAGCGAGATACTGCAGCAAATAAAGTTACCTCTTCTGTTTGACAGACATGATTTACAGACCTTCCAACATTTGGCACAAAGTTCAAGGACGTAAGTGATTTAATGAAGTTTGGTAATGCCAATAAATTGCATTTTTATAGGAAAGTTTTCACTTGAAAAGGTGAGAGACTCCACTGAAGTATAAGTAAAGTCAATGTTATTAGTATTATTATTGTTATATTGTGTGTGTGTGTGTATATATATAGAAATACTAGCTGAGAGACCCGGCGTTGCCCGGGGGGGGAAGGGGAGCGGGGGGGGAAAGGGGAGCGGGGGGAGAAAGGGGAGTGGGGGGGAGAAAGGGGAGCGGGGGGGGAGAAAGGGGAGCGGGGGGGAGAAAGGGGAGCGGGGGGGGAAGGGGAGCAGGGGGGGGAAGGGGAGCAGGGGGGGAAAGGGGAGCAGGGGGGGAAAGGGGAGCGGGGGGGGGAAAGGGGAGCGGGGGGGGAAAGGGGAGCGGGGGGGAAAGGGGAGCGGGGGGGGAAAGGGGAGCGGGGGGGAAGGGGAGCAGGGGGGGGAAGGGGAGCAGGGGGGGAAGGGGAGCAGGGGGGGGAAAGGGGAGCGGGGGGGGAAGGGGAGCAGGGGGGGAAGGGGAGCAGGGGGGGGAAAGGGGAGCGGGGGGGGAAGGGGAGCAGGGGGGGAAGGGGAGCAGGGGGGGGAAAGGGGAGCGGGGGGGAAAGGGGAGCGGGGGGGAGAGGGGGAAAGAGGAGCAGGGGGGGAAAGGGGAGCGGGGGGAAAGGGGAGCGGGGGGGAAAGGGGAGCGGGGGGGAAAGGGGAGCGGGGGGGAGAAAGGGGAGCGGGGGGGGGGAAGGGGAGCGGGGGGGGAAAGGGGAGCGGGGGGGGGAAAGGGGAGCGGGGGGGGGGAAAGGGGAGCGGGGGGGGGAAAGGGGAGCGGGGGGGGAAAGGGGAGCGGGGGGAAAGGGGAGCGGGGGGGGAAAGGGGAGCGGGGGAAAGGGGAGCGGGGGACATGGAAAGGGGAGTGGGGGGAGTGGAGAGCAGTGGGCATATGTATTGTCATAATTCATGTATGGGCATTTCCCCCCCCTCCTCCGTGCGTCCGTCCCCCTGCGGTTCGGCTGGTGCCCCCCCCCCCGTTCCCCGTGACTCCCCCCCCGTTCCCCGTGACTCGCGCTCCCCCGCCCCCCCTCCCCCGGCACCCGCTTGGTCCCCCGATGTGCCGTCCTGCTGAGTGAGGTGTGCAGGCGGTGGCAGGAAGCGCCCTGTGTGGGCCTGAGGCTGAGGCGGCATGCGCAGTGGGCCTGAGGCTGAGTCGGGACGCGCAGTGGGCCTGAGGCTAAGGCGGGACGCGCAGTGGGCCTGAGGCTGAGGCGGGACGCGCAGTGGGCCTGAGGCTGAGGCGGGACGCGCAGTGACTTACCTGAGCGGGTGGTAGCGCCAGGGAAGTAAGGGAGCGACTGGGGTAGGAGGGCCGCGCTTCCCGTCCGGAGCCAGTGCAGGGCGGCGCACGTGATGGGGGGGGGCGGACAGAGGGGGTGTGTGTGTATAGAGTTGCTGTGTTGTGTGTGTGTGTGTGTGTGTGTGTGTGTGTGTGTGTGTGTGTGTGTGTGTGTGTGTGTGGCCTGTCACTCCGCCTCAGGCCAATGAGAGGTGTGCGGGGGCGGGCGGCCCAAGGGACCAATGAGATTTCCCCTAGGGACACCGGACATGCAGGCAGGCAGGCATACAGTGCTTTCACTAATATAGTATATAAATATATATATATATATATATATACATATATACAGTGTTCGACAAACCTATACATTTGCACGCCCCGTGCGAGTGGATTTAACATCGTGGCGAGCTCCTATTGGCCCAAGCAACACACGTGTGGTACTAGGTGGCGTGTAGATTTTTTTGTTCGGCGAGTAGATTTTTGGGTGATTTGTCGACCACTGTATATATATATATATATAATCAAAAAATAAATAGATGATACCGTTCTGTGGCTAACGAAATGCTTTTATTTGTGCGACCTTTCAAGTTAAACTGATCTCTTCTTCCGGCGATGTTACAATGAATGAAGCAAGCAAAGGGTATGCTTCAAAACAGTGTCTCTTGGAATGTTATCTGTGCTTGTCCTCCCCCGGTGTGGATGTGATTCATGGCTAGAGGTGTTAAATGGTTCCTGTAGAAGTGTGTGTAGATGCTATGTGGTCCCTATTGGTGTATAGGGATGGAAAAACAAGGAGTATTGGTATGTGTAAGAGACAGCTGTGTGTACATACATATAGCACAGTATGTGCAGACATGGCCTTTGCGCTCATGGGAAGAGAGTTCACTTGTGTCAGTAATGACTCATATAATTTCGATCTCTGTTTAGGCCACCGTTAAGTATCCCGAACAGTTGCATAAATTTGTATTCATGCAACCGTCTACCTTTCGGTGTTTTAAGATTACCTTTGAGTATGGCAACCCTCAGATCGTTCATCTTATGGCCAGAGTCAGAGAAATGTTCGCCGACAGGACCGTCTCTTGTTCCGCGTGTGATGCTGTGGCGATGCAGGTTCATTCTCTTGTTAGCCCCTGCCCTGTCTCCCCTATGTAGTAGCAGCCCCCTGGGCATTTCATGCACATGATGAGGTACACGACATTGCTGGAGGAACAGGTGAACCTTCCTCTGATTTTGTATTCCCGATTCCTGTGTGGTATTTGTATTGTGTCCGCTGTGTAGAGCATTGCGCAGGTTTTGCATCTTGCGTCCTGGCATGGTTTTGTCCCGCATTCAGTGATACTGCTGAATACTTTACTCCTCACCAAAATATTCTTGAGATTATGGGGTTGTCTGTATGATAATAAGCAGTGTTCGACAAACCTATACATTTGCTCGCCCCGGGCGAGTGGATTTAACCCCCGGGCGAGTAAATATTGGCCCAAGCAGCACACGTTTGGTACTAGGTGGCGAGTAGATTTTTTTGTGTGGCGAGTAGATTTTTTGGTGATTTGTCAACCACTGATAATAAGGGTGCTTCAGGGAAGACCTGTTGCAGTCTTGTATCTTCCTGTAGGATGGGTTGTAGTTCCCTGGCGATCTTGCGTAGGGCTCCTAGGTATGGGTTATATGTGACCACCAAAGGTACCCTGTCGCTTGTCTCCTTATGTTTGTATTAAAGGAGATCACTTCTTGGTATTTTGGTCACAGACCCCCAAACAATTTAAATCTGCACACACAAACCCATGTAAACTCAACCCCAGACCCACCTCACTATATATATTTGTCTTAAGGAGTGCTACTGGGTATGTGACATTGTACAGTATAAACACAAGGAAGAGAAGCCCAATGCAACATGATCCTCCGCCGACTTAAATTTAACATGTCAAAAACAGAACTCCTTATATTTCATGCCAAACCTGGCCCTACTACCACCTTCCACATTACTGTTGGAAGAACTACTATACATGCAGTAGCCCAAGCACGCTGCCCTGGGGGTCACAGCCTCCTCTCTCACATTCAAAAGGTAGCTAAATCTGTCGTTTTTTCCTCCGCAATATTACAAAGATACGCCCTTCCACTGTTGCTCGACAGCTAAAACTCTGACACAGACCCTCATTCTCTACCATCTCAAATACTGGAACCTTCTGCTGTCCGGTCTTACTGCTTCTCACCTGTCTCCACTACAATCTATCCTAAACGCTGCTGCCAGAATCACTCTACTCTTTCCTAAATCTGTCTCAGCGTCTCCCCTGCTGAAATCCCTCTCCTAGCTTCCTATCAAATCCCGTATCTCACACTCAATTCTCCTCCTCACTTTTAAAGCTTTACACTCTTCTGCCCCTCCTTACAGCTCAGCTCTAATTTCTCGCTATGCACCATCCCGACTCTTGCGATCCGCCCAATGATGTCTTCTATCTACCCCTCTTGTATCTAAAGCCCTCTCTCGCCTTAAACCTTTCTCACTGACTGCCCCTCACCTCTGGAATGCCCTTCCCATCACTACCCGACTAGCACCCTCTCTATCCACCTTTAAGACTCACATTCTAACACATCTGCTTAAAGAAGCATGTGAGTAGCTCCGAGGCTGATACTATAGACCGCATACAAAAAGCTTGGCCCATTGCAGACACACTTACCAGAACGCCCTCCTACTGTCTCTGTGTGTTCTACCTACCAATTAGATTGTAAGCTCTTCAGAGCAGGGACTCCTTTTCCTAAATGTTACTTTTATGTCTGAAGCACTTATTCCCATGATCTGTTATTTGTATTATTTATATGATTGTCACGTGTATTACTGCGGTGAAGCGCTTTCTACATAAATGGCGCTATATAAATAAAGACATACAGTACATACATACATACAACATCCAACATGACAAAGCATATAGTTAAATATTTATCTGTTTCTCTCTCATATGTGGGGTCTGACTTACTTATCTCTCTCTCTCTCTCTCTCTCTCTACCCTCTTGATGATATGAGAGAGAGAATCTAAAATTAATTTGCAGAATTTCAATAACCCTTGGCATTTGTAAATAGTTTCTTTAGTAAATAAAGAGTTCAATTGAAAATAGATACATTTTATTGAAGAGTTTTAAATATATTCTTAGTAAAATATGTTACAAACTGACTTATACATATAAATCTTATTTACAGATAGTCACAGAGCTTGTCATCAGTTACAGATTAGTCAGGGTTTTTTTTTTTGTTTTGTTTTTTAGGGCCTAAGTAGCTCATGGGGGAAATAAGTCTGGATGGTGGGTATCCGTAACGTTTAGAGATGTTATGATCCTCCTGCCTCTGAACAAAGCACTGTAGCCTCCCATTGGAGGTATGTTGACAGGCTTACTCCCTCTCCAGTTGTGCTTTCCTTTTCATAGCCTCTCTCTCCTCTCTCTGTTCTGGTGGAATAGGTATGGAGACCTCAAGCTCTTGGAGAGGCTGTTGACAGAAGGATGGAGTGAAGTTGTCCACTCTACTGGGTACATTGATAGGAAGCTGCAGGTTAGAAAGCTGGTGCTGCAGGTTAGAAAGCTGGTGCTTCTGGTTGAAAGGAGCTTGAATGGGGATAGTGGTTTGGCTGACCTTTTCAATGCATCTTACTGCAGCTTCCTGTTCTATGGATATCACTGGGAAGTGTTTGGGATTCTCTATAACTGAAGCTTTGTTTTCCCCATGTTGTTTGATTTCACTGGTTTTAATGTCAGGTCTTGTGTACTCATGTATTTTAAATAGCCTAGGCCTGGCATTAATACCGACTCCTTTAATTCCAGAAATACTGTCCTGTTTTTTGGCCATGAACCTTTTAATCGCATCAGTAAGAGACCACTGAACATGAGAAGCAGAAGTCTGGCTTTGACGTCCTTGCATTGGTCCAAGCTTATTTCCAAGTGTAATGGATTCTGCGGGTGCCCCTGGACCTGTGGGACCTGCTTTTTTAACCAATGGGTGAAATACTTGAACAGAGTTAATCATTTGGAGGCTGAGGTTGCTGTGATGGGCTTTCACCTTTCCTTGTTCAGAAGGTTCCAATGACTTCTTGCCCTTCCCAATGACTTCTGAATTCACTCCAGGCTGATTAGCACTTTTTCTTTTGAGAGCTTTGGGGTTATTATCAGTACCACAAGCCAGCGCTTGCTCAAAACTGAAAACGCTGGTCTGGTTCTTTGTTTTCTTCACTAGCTGCTTGATATTGCTGTTTTGTTTACGTTTGATCCCCATCTCTTGAGGTGTCTTTCGCTCAGGACTATGAGTAACTGCAGGAGACTTTGCATCTTTACATTTGATCCCCATTTCCTGAGGTGTCTTCCGCTCAGGACTATGAGTAACTGCAGGAGTTTTTGCATATTTACGTTTGATCCCGATCTCCTGAGGTGTCTTCCGCTCAGGACTATGAGTAACTGCAGAAGTCTTTGCATTTTTAAGTTTGACCCCCATCTCCTGAGGTGTCTTCCGCTCAGGACTATGAGTAACTGCAGGAGTTTTTGCATATTTACGTTTGATCCCCATCTCCTAAGGTGTCTTCCGCTCAGGACTATGAGTAACTGCAGGAGTCTTTGCATCTTTACGTTTGATCCCTATCTCCTGAGTTTTCTTCAGTTTAGGATTAATATGAGTAACAGCAGGTGTCTTTTAATCCATTGTACCTTCGCGGCTTTGCTGCATCTTTTCAGATACCTTATTGGAAATGTGGGCACCTGAGAGACAAACACATTTCATCTTTTTTAACAGAACAGCCTCGTCACCAGATTGTGGGCCATGGGGTTACTTCCCTGGTATAGGAGCAGAAGAATGATTTACTGGCTTTGACATTGGTTTTACTTTCTTTTGCAGTGCAGTTTGAGGGACTTGATCCTTTGCAGCTGAAGAAAGGATCTTTTTCTTCTTTGTTTCCACTGTGGAGCACTTTGGTACTCCCTCAGACTTTGATGGACACTCAGTCTTCACTGAACTCAGCACGTTATTACGAACCTTCTGAGCAATATGTGAAGGGGCCTTCACCTCTGAAGATCTCTTCTCCATATCTTTTAACCCATCCCTTTTCCACACTGGCACACATTACTCTTTGTTACTTTGCACATCAATATGTAACTTTGGGAGGTGGCTCAGCTTCCGAGCTGGTTGAGTTGGGTACATTAGAAGCGGTTTTTTCATTAGCAGCAAGCTGAACTGCTCCTTGTGTAATTAAACTGGCCTGGGAAATATGTTGGGCTCCAAGCGAGGTCTGACACACTGTAACAAAATCAAAAAGGAGAAATAATCAATTATCATAAATACCAACACATTGTACATAATAACACAAAGGAAGAAAAGCAAACACATGCTTAATCCCTTCAGTATTGGCGAGGACTACATACTGTAGAGTTCTATATATTTGTAACACTACAGTGGCGAATGACCGTAATTAAAGATCTTTATAACAGGTAATGGTATCGGTCAAGGAGAAGATTTTGAACAATGATTAGTAAAGATTCTCCATATCTCATCTTGTAAGGTCTGCAACACAATGCAGTGGGGAAAAGGAATTAAGCTAATTACACATGGAACTCAGTGCAAAGAACTACTGTACACAATGCAAAATTATGAGAGATATCCATGTTTTATCACAATAATGATGGTGGAGTGATGAAGACGAAGAGAAGTAGGTTTTATTGGTGGGGATATCATTAGTGATAAAGAGGGCAGATTATGATAAAAGGCCAACAAGAGTTTCACAAGTCCCTGTGTGTTATTTGTCAATGGGAAAACCAATACACTACAGTAGATACTCAGTTTGTTCATAAATTGATAATATGCAAAAGCGGCATTCAACTTAAGGAACATCCACAAACGTTTAGCTGCAATAGCAACAACTGGGGGAAATGCTATGATTTGGGCATCTAGATCTCTCCTTTTTTGCCCCTTGTGCTCCCCCAACTGAACCTGGTTTGCCTTACCCACCTGACACTCCTCCTACTTTTACATTTTCGGCTATCCTGGTTGCTTGGGGATCAGGGGCTGCCGAATAATGAGCCAGTGGATAGGACGGTCTTGGGCTTTTCCCCCTGGGGGAGGTTATTGGCAGCCCAGTGGGTGTCTGTAAGAAGGAGCCAATCTGTGCTGTGTTGCCACCAGTTGGAGCATATTGGCCAGGAACTGGGTGGTATGTCCTATCCTGAACGTGCATTTCTCTAAGGGGTATGAATGTTGGCTGCTGAAGTTGTGCATACTGGGTGGCCATAATACAAGGCCCTATTGTAGCACGTCTTTCCAAATGTGTGTTGGGACGGAAAGTAACAGGCTGCGTTGTGGCTTCACCCCTAACCTGGTCTGCAAATCCTGTGTATCCTCCTGTAGCAGTGTGGTAGAATCCTCCGTTCATGTCCGATACACGAGGGTAAGCGCGTGTTGCCTGTGGGATCTGCTGTAGATACATTGGTGTTCCTGCAGACCCGTGCAAAATCATGCCTTGGGACCCATGTCTGTAGACTTCTGTATTCCTCCCTACAGGGTGGAAGCTGTTGCTCCATGAAGGGTAAGCAGTGGTGACTGCAGGGGCACTGCAGGTCGGTGGAGGGTTCACAGCAGAGGAATTTAAAAACTGATCTGTAAGGAAGAAAGGTAAAAGTGAAGGGCCTGAAAAGCACAATCAAGGCACATTTCTTTAACACACGGGGACTCCACTCCAGTCATCAAACCCCCCACAATAGGTCAACTTTTGAGGACTGATTGAGCGAGCTGTGCTGAAGCAGGGACGGATTGAGCCACCTCCGCTGAAGCTGGGATATCCTGAAAGCCTGACTTTGGGGGGTTAGGACTGCTTTAACAGACTTACTAAAAGATATTCTTGATATCAAATACATATGAAATACATAGAGATGCTCACTTGGCTTGGTATTTTTATTTTGCCTTTAAAATATTTGGGGTTCTGGTTTTGAATAAAGTTTTTGGTGGTCTTTGTTTTGTTATGAATAGCAAGCACTAACAGGGATAATGGCTTGCTGGGAAAACACATTTATTTGATTATCAATGTTACAGACCACTACTCTGATCAATAGTGGTCAGAAGTTTCAATATTTAAATACATTTTTAAGCAAGCTCCATGATTGCCTTCTATTCATAGCATTGCTATGTGTTGAAACACCAGAGCACCCGTACATTTTAGCTCAATATATGGGGTTTAATCTATATATATATATATATATATATATATATGTAACGGTGTTTCTGGCCCGGCCTGACCCACCCAATCTCACATTGGCCCCTGTGGTCTAACCGGACCCCATTACAGTGTGGATATGTCATATGGTGCACCTGCTGGCTACAGGACTCCTGAGTCTCCCGCATGATGGTGTGTGGGGAGAACCCGTCAGACAGGCAGCTGAGGTAGTGTGCTGAGTCTCACCTAGTTCCAGTGCAGCGCCTCCACCTCACCAGGGTCCCTGCGTCCGCAAAGGGATGATCCTGGCGAGGAACTCCTCCGTGGTGCTCCTCTCTGTACACTCATTCTTGATAGATACACGAGAGGGTTTCTGGCTGAACTCATCTTTATTGACACGGCAGGGCAACTGCCCTCCACAAGGAGTATCTTCAGCCGCTCATCTCGCCAGTGCTCCCTTTAGTTAGGTATGTCACCCAGATCAGGGATTCACTATTCCCGCAGGAATCACTGTCCTGTGCCAGGTCCCTGGACACAGCCTCCCATGGAGTTACTATAACATAACTGACACTCTGATAGAACTTTAACTCCTTCCTCAGCTCTGACAAGAGCTTTCCAGCAACACTCACAGAACTCAGAACTAACAACTTTAGAACACTGTGCTGTGCCTTATGTAAGCTTCTGAGGCTGACACATCTCTGACATCACTAACCATGGAGTCAGAGCATGTGACCAGTCCCAGCCATACACAGAGCACCCCACCAGGGTGTGAGGGGAAACCTCCATAATTACTGCTGGCATGCCCACACTTACCAGGCCTTACTGCCAACAGGAGAGATGACTGTAGGCATTTTACATGACCGCTACATATATATATATATATATATATATATATATATATATATATATATATATATACATATACATATATACATATATACATATATGATGTGTTGGGATGTAACACAGACAGAAAACTATTTCTAGGTAGTTTTCAACACAAAGTGGCAACTGGCATATAGAACTTGTGCAGTCCATCACCTGCTTTCATGTCCACCTATGAACACAATGACAAATATAGATGTACCATAGCTTTCGGAACTGGATCTTTAAAAATAAAAACATAAAAATTGCCTGTTCCTACTGTGGTATTTTGTGGTAATATTATGGTGTGGTATTCTGAGACGTCTGGTATATTGAGGTATCTGGAGGAGCACTCAGGTCAGTTATATCTGTAAATCAAGTGGCAGATTCTGCCCTCGTTTTGTGGCTTTGTCTTTTTTGGGGCCTTTGTATTACTGTAGAGTAGTGGTTTCCAACCTTTTTTTGGTTAAGGAACCATATGTGAAATTCTGAGGGACCCCAACCCTCTCTAACAACGAGTCTAAGATGAGATGCATTGTAATATACCCCAACCCTATCTAATAGTGCGTCTGAGATCAGATGAAGTGTGAGGAACCCCAATCCTCTCTAATAGCGCTTCTGAGATCAGATGCATTGTAAGAAGCCCCAACCCTCTCTAATAGCGCGTCTGAGATCAGATGCATTGTACTGTAAATTCTTCTGTATTAAGTACAATTTTAAAATGACCTGAAAATTACAGCGAACCCTTTAGGGATGCCCGTGGAATCCTAGGGTTCCTAGGATCCGTGGTTGAAAAACACTGCTGTAGACAATAATTTAAGGATATGGCTGAAAGTAGTGGAACATTACACCCCACGGTGTAGAATTGGTCCAATAGTTTTTGACCTAAACTTAGGGCAAGGAAAAAGCATGCCTTATACATAACTAATCCTACTGTATACACTAAGGTTCCTGTGTCTTTTTTTACTATCCCATAGATCCCATAGACGTTTGCCGCTTTGACATTTATGTATACAGTACATGTGTTCTTTTCTATACATTACTGTTCAAATCATTTAAGATTTTGAATTACAAGCCAGATATGAAAGTAAATACAATAAAACAAATATGTGTGTATGTATCTATAATAAATCAGTTTTGACATTTATAAAAAAAAATATTATCCAATAAAGGCCAGGTACCTAACCCCCCTGGGTGTTGTCTACCTCCGTCCCTCAACCCCGCTCCCCCACCCCATCCGTCTTCTTTCTCCCATCCATTGATAGGAGTCATGTTATCTGTTCTGTACCCCATAAAACATTGTGAAAGTAAACAGTTCAGAAATATAGATATTATCCATTTCTTTTTGGGTATGTAAAGGTCACGTTGCTTCCTACCTGCCATGATACAGAGTTAAGGTGGAGATAATTAGTCTCTCCGTACAGCGCCACACTTTTCCTATCTCTGAGATGTCCACAAAACTAACGGTTTCCTTCGGGAACTAATTCAAGTCACGCACAAACAAGTTTACATTTGTGTATTTATCTCAGTCTCTAAGGCGATTCCATGATGTCATTACAGAACACTGCTGCTGGCATCTCCTTGGAGGCTCAATGATACTGTCTCGTGATGTCATAATAGAGAAATCAGCTACTGTTGACATTTAATTTCAAGTGGTTGAGAAGTGGTTAACTTGAGTAGCAGTCATAAAAATCACAGCTGCTGTGATACATTGTATTACATACATTGGGTGACACAAGTACACATATGGACAGTGCCACTGACAGCAGTGGGATCAACATACTGTATCACTGGGTTCAAATGCATTGACTTCATGGCAAGATAAAGTATCACAGATTATAATGAGATGTATCACATTTTGCGTCTCTGCCCCAGCATGCACCTTGGGGAGAGTCAGTAGGAGGAGTTGGGGAGGAGTTACATGGCACACAGATTATAATGAGATGTATCACATTCTGCGTCTCTGCCCCAATTTGCACCTTGGGGAGAGTGAGTAGGATGAGTTGGGGGCAGTTACATAGTGCACAGATTAAAATGAGATGCGTCACAAGTTGCATTTCTCTGATACTTTTTTTTAACCTTTTATTTGCCCAAAACAATCCTCCATATCTGAAGTGCCATAAGTCTAACATACCGCGTCAGAAGTAAGAAACTGTTCTTACAGTATATATGCTGCGGCTCTGCTCCAAAAAATAGAGCCATGCGTCTAAACACAACTACTCTATGTTGCTGCATAGACCTTTTATGTCTAATTCCAGCACTGGGGAAGTGTTCAACTCCATTCAAGGGCAGTCTAAACTAAACTACTACTTTGGTACAGCACTGCACTTTGCTTTAATGCTTCAGACATATGCATTATGGGCTTTGAATGGGTCCCCCTGCTTATTTGTGGGGGGATAAAGATGAGTCTTTTACAATGAGAGTGCTACTGGATCTATGTTCTATATACAGTGACACCTCGCGGCCTTAATTACAATTTATTTTTGGGATGTTTTTTGTCAGTACACTAAAACCTCCTCTTGGATAGACACAGGGGGATATTCTAGTAGCTGGGAGTTGTGCAAAAGCGTGCAGAAAGAGCCTTATCCGATTGGATTTCTAGAACAGCGGTGCGCAAACTGGGGGGTGCGACCCCCATGGGGGGCGCAAGACTGCCGGCTGGGGGGCGTGGTGTTTACAGAGGCCCCGCGCGCTTCCTGAAGGCACTTAAATTAAGTGCGGGAGAGCTGCAGGGCTTCTGTAAACCTTCACTTACCTAGGCTCCGGCGGCTTCCTTCCTGCGTCGCCATGGGCATCAAAATGACGCTGTGAGGTCATGTGACGTCACGTTACTAGGGCAACGTGACGTCATGACGCCGGAGCGCAGGTGAGTGGGGGTTCTGCTTTAGATATTGTGAAGCGAGGGCATCCAGACACTGATTAAGGGGTGCAGGAAACTAGTCATTCACACCTGGCTTTTATTTCTAGATCGACATTTACACAGACACACACACACGTAACAAGGGCTAATTGTAGTACAGCTAAACCCCGTTATAACGCGCCTCGCTATACCGCGATTCGGTTATAACGCGGTTTTCCCGTGGCTCCCGTTTAAAAAATAAATAAAAAAAAACACTGCACACTGCACACACACTGCTCTCACTGACACACACTGTTCACACTGACACACACTGCACACTGCACACACACTGCTCACACTGACACACTGACACACACTGCTCACACTGACACACACTGCACACTGCACACACACTGCTCACACTGACACACACATTGCTCACACTGCACACACTGCTCATTGCTCACACTGCACACACTGACTAAGTAATCTACAATAACCCCATGTATTTAAATCCACCCCTACAACAATCCTGCATACATGTTTGGTACCAAGTGAAAATGCGAGAATTTTACAGCATGAAGGACCCCCAATGCATTCCTCCTTTGCAAACCGATAAAGAATGAGTTTGTGCACTATAGGGGACTGCTAAACATTACAGGATAGTAAGTTGCATGCCTTCTCAGTAGTCACAGGACTGACCTGTTTTTTTTTTCTACCAGCTGTGTCTTTCCACAAAAATGTGTAACCTTTAACCAACCCCCCCCCCAATCATGAAGGCCCCTCCTCTTGATCCCCACCCTACCGTGTTTATCTGCAACTTGTCTCAAGCTTCGTTCAACAGGCTGTTTAAGGAATCCACAGCTCTCTGAAAGCTCAGATAGGAAAGGCAGGGCAAAGAAGCTGGGAGGATTTTGCTCCTCCCAATGGTTTACCTACTATGTACTCTGCCTCCTGAAAATAAACACATCTGCAGGTTTGACCGAGCACAGCAAGAACGCTTTACAGCTTCCAAAAAACAGCACTTCCAAATGTTCAGCAACCCATTCCAGTGCAAAGGTCTGATGCTCCACCTCAACGCTGTTGTGCAGCGGCAGTAGAGTAACAGCACAGAGCTCTGTCACCACTTCCTAGAGCTGCCCTTCTATTCAAGGAGACGGCTGCTTTGCCTTTTGCTACTCTAGTACTACTCCAATGAATAGCATTGCCACATCTGCCCTGTAACATGAGCTGTCAGTCCAGTACTAATCACAGCACTTTAACGTTGCATTGAGGTCCAATCTTCTTAATGCTGGCTTAAAGAGCTCTATCAAGGCTTAAATCTGCGGTGCAGCACAACTAGACACACACACACACACACACACACACACACACACACACACACACACACACACACACACACACACACACACACACACACACACACACACACACACACACACACACACACAGCCCCAGTACTAAGCCTCTCCGGAAGAAAAAAAACACTCCGGAAGAAAAAAAAAACACATGGCTGCCGGGGGCTGAGAGAGAGGAGCCTATGAGAGGGAGGGGAGAGGGAGGGGGCTGTGAGAGGGAGGGGACTGGGAGGGAGGAGAGATGAATCGTGCCGTTTTTTTTAAACATTTTATTTCTTTAATTAACTGGCGCCCGTCATTGCGGGCCCCACAGAGAGGCCAGACGGGCCCGCATGTTGTGCAGGCCTCTTCCTTCCTTCCCTCCTTCCCTCCTCACTCCCTCCCGATCAGGTGCGCGGCGGCCATTTTTTTTTTTTTAAATTAGCGCGACCCCGTTACTAACGCGGTGGTCTCGGGGTGGACCCCGAGGACCGCGTTATAACGGGGTTTAGCTGTATAATGTAATAAAATAAATATATTTGTCATTTAATTGGATTTTATTCATATGTTTTATTTTAAAGCGGGGTTGGGGGCGGATTTGGGGGCGGGACTAGGGGCGGGGTTGGGGGCGGGACTAGGTGGCGAGTAGATTTTTTGGTTGGGCGAGTAGATTTTTGGGTGATTTGTCGAACACTGTATATATTTATATAGATATTAGTATGTACCATTGACTTTTATACACCAAGTGCAATCCATTTCTGTGCGCTAAACATCATTTTGGGGCTGGGCGCAGATGGAGAAATTTGAACTTAGTACACGAGTGCAATTAAAGTTTGACATGCGCCGAAACCCTCCACCCCTCCCCCTGCTCAGTTTGCGATGCTTAGTATATTGGCCTCAGTAGGTCTCTCCCTTCCACTTCAAAGTAACGTTTTGACAACCAAAGGGGACCTTCTACAGTAGTTTTTGGTGATTTCATCAGTCCCACTTGGCAAATAGTATATTGGAGATTCAAAAAAAGAGAAAGTGCTCGTTAAAGTAACACAATCTTTGATATTTTTAATCGAAAACAATGATATTCTTCCAGTGTATTAGTCAAGCACCTTACAGTTCACAAATACACACTAGAGAGGGTTGGAGTTCCATACAATGCATTGATCAAATACATTGTAAGGAGCCCCAACCCTCTCTAACAGCGCGTCTGAAATCTGCATTGTAAGGAATCCCAACTTTCTCTAATAGCGCGTCTGAGATCAGATGCATTCAAAGGAACCCCAACCCTCTCTAATAGCGCGTCTGAGATCAGATGCATTGTAAGGAACCCCAACCCTCTCTAATTGTGACCCTTGCACTCACCACGAACAAGGCGGACCCCCGGTACTGAGGTGGGAAAGTAGAAACTGCGCTCCCACAGCAGTGGAGGCACGCCTGGATTGTCAGCGTAGCCGGGTCGGGTTGGAGAGAGAGGGTAGTCCAGATACTTGCCGCGGTCATGAGGAGGAGCCAGTAACGGTAGATGTCCGTTGTGCCGAGGTCGAGGGTTGGAGCTGGTGGGTTAAAAGAATGTCCTATATCCGTGGTCAGGGATGGAGAGATGCAGGTAGTCGAGGGCAAGCTGGGGTCGTTATACAGAGAGCGTCCAAGAGTCTAGCCGGGTCGGTACACATGAGGTCAAACTGAAAGCAAGAGAGACAAGGCACAAGGCAAGGCAAAGCAGGAATGTAGGAACACAAGGCTACTATGGTCTATGCTCAGCAATGTGTGACTGAGCAAGCAGAGATTAAATAGGAGGACTGGAGCAATGAAAGTGAGAGGCGGAACGGAGGTGTGGCCCCCGCGGGAGCTGTGATTGGACGCAGAGCGCAGGAGACAGGTGGGCATTGTTACAGGTGTTGTGTCGCAGCTGGGGAGTGGTGCACGATCGTCCCGTGAGCGCGCCGCGCGTGAGTGACACGTGACGCGAACGGGGGGTGGGACCAAGCTCCATAGAGATGTTTGAAAACCTCTGTGTGCGCGCGCGTTTTGTTGCCGGTCATTTGATTAGATGAGTTATTAAAAGCAAATTGTGTAGTTACTGTACCCTCTCTCCAGTTCATTTATTTTTTCGTTCCGGTTGTGCATCGCACATTTTTCACTTTGTACTATCTACCTAGCGAGCAACACACCAAAAGGTGCCCTGCAGCAACCCACAGGAGCAGGATTGAACTGATGCACCCTTTGATAACCGTGAGTCTCCACTTTGTTATTATTGAGGATAGAGTCTATGATATTGGCCGACTAGCAAGTCTACAGTTATTGATTTAAAAAGTTAACTAGGTGCCATTCCATGTGAACATTTACAGCTGATTTGTGATAGCTCAATAACAGAGCAGAACCAGCTAGGCGCCATCTTTTCTACATGTATATACTGTAAACCCCTAGACTGATCATTTACACCATTTATAAGTGGAGTTGGTAAGGATACCTTTCTATTTATGAGACAAAGAATTGGACATTACTGTAGTGTTTTTGATTTAAACAAACAGGGCCCCAAATCTACTGTTGGGATTGTTTTTTGGAGCCCCAGATTTGGTCTTTGGACTTGTTTTTGTCATAGTTTATAGACTGCTTGCTCACTGGATTGATTGTACTTAATATGTCATACCAAAATATTACACAACATATGAATTTATAGTCACAAATACATTTTGCGAGAGTGTACGCAACAGCTATAATCTGGGGGCCATGATGTTCACTTTTAAATGTCACATCTTCTTTAATATACACTAACGCAACATAGAGCGCTCCCAGATGGTATCGAATTGGTCTAACTGCATCAATACGAGACTCCCAACGTGTTTCACAAACTCTCTTTAGTGTTAAATTGGGTAAGGATTTTAAAAGAATGATCTATCTGTTGGTGGACCTGGGGAAGAAATTATACAACGGTTGAATTAAGCCCAAAAATTAAATGGCACCTATATTGGGTTTGGCAGTGTTGTTAACCACTAGGTTCAAATAATGAGAACTACATGGTAGATAAAACGCACGTGGGTTCATGTTCAACATGTCTTTGAACTCCATTATGCTTTCCCCGCATATTTGCAGCATTGTCATAGCTTTGGCCCTGCATATTTTCTACATTTATATTGAGATCCAATAGTTCCTTTATTATCCAATCACTTAAGATGATGTAATTTCTGCCAAAAAATAAAATGGAAGCCATCACATGGTACATCCACCAATTAGATTGGTGGATATATCATTTGTCAGTCAAATGTGATGTCACAGGCCTTATATAAGGTCTGTCATGTCTTATTTGACCCAAAGAAGCCGTCCGATCAACATCTCCCGGACCTGTGAAGAAGAAAAGCTACTCACCCGGGCCTACTCTTCAAGCAACTGAGGATCATGGACCCACCCTCCCCATGGCTTTCTTTCACTCCCCCCATGTCTTTTTTTCACCCCCCCTCCCAATGTCTCTTTCATCCCCCCATGTCTCTCTATCGCCTCCCTCCTCATGTCTCTCTATCGCCTCCCTCCCCATGTCTTTTTCATCCCTCTCCCCATGTCTCTTTTTCACTCCCTACCCCATGGCTCTCTTTCACCCCCCTCTCTATGTCTCTTGCACCCCCTCCCCGTGTTTATCTATCATCCCCCCCCTCCCCATGTCTCTTTCACCCTCCCCTCCCAATGTCTCTTTCAACCCCTCTCCCCATGTCTCTTCACCCCTGCTCACCATGTCTCTTCACCCCTGCCTCCATGTCTCTTCACCCCTGCTCCCCATGTCTCTTTACCCCTGCTCCCATGTCTCTTCACCGCCGCTCCCCATGACTCTTTCACCCACTCCCCATGTCTCTTTCACCTGCTCCCCATGTCTCTTTCACCCCTCCCCATGTCTCTCTTTTAAACCCACTCCCATGTCTCTATTTCAACCCCCTCCCTATGTCTCTCTTTCACCCTCCTCCCCTCGCCATGTCTCTTTCACCCCCCTCCCCTCGCCATGTCTCTCCTACACCCCCCTCCCCTCGCCATGACTCTCACCCCTCCACCTTCCTTCCACATGTCATAAACTCACACACACACACTCACACTTAACAATTCTTGGTATATCTATAGAGGGTATTACTGTGCATCTGTATTATTTTTTAGTATAATGCTACTAGTAGTAGTACTTTTTTTTAAACAACTCTGAATTAAAATTTTAATGTATCATAATATAACAATCATTTTTTTTTCTATAGCAACCATTTACAAAGTCGCACCCCCTTCCTCTTTTGAAACAGGCTCTGGCAACCCCCCCCCCCTTTTTGAACACTGCCCTCTCCCTAGCTGTGCAAAACTCAATTGTATCCCAGTGACTGCCTGGTCACATGATCACCCCAGAGAACTTTGCATTTTTGGTCCTCTTCTGCTACACTGGCAACCATTTAGTGAACCCCCGAGCCGAATCTTCATCGATCAATTGCAACTTAGCTAATTACTTATCAATGTGTGGATTGTATTAATGCACATATCAAAGGGATTTTTTTTTTAAACGACAGCTTGGACTGCTGCTTTAAAGGTGGGCAGAGTAAGTTTGGAAACGGGGAGGAGTCACAGACCTCCAAACAATTTAAATCTGCGCACACAAACCCATGTAAACTCAACCCCAGACCCACCTCACCATATATATTTGTCTTAAGGAGTGCTACTGGGTATGTGACATTGTACAGTATAAACACAAGGAAGAGAAGCCCAATGCAACATGATCCTCCGCCGACTTAAATTTAACATGTCAAAAACAGAACTCCTTATATTTCATGCCAAACCTGGCCCTACTACCACCTTCCACATTACTGTTGGAAGAACTACTATACATGCAGTAGCCCAAGCACGCTGCCCTGGGGGTCACAGCCTCCTCTCTCACATTCAAAAGGTAGCTAAATCTGTCGTTTTTTCCTCCGCAATATTACAAAGATACGCCCTTCCACTGTTGCTCGACAGCTAAAACTCTGACACAGACCCTCATTCTCTACCATCTCAAATACTGGAACCTTCTGCTGTCCGGTCTTACTGCCTCTCACCTGTCTCCCCTACAATCTATCCTAAACGCTGCTGCCAGAATCACGCTACTCTTTCCTAAATCTGTCTCAGCATCTCCCCTGCTGAAATCCCTCTCCTGGCTTCCTATCAATCCGGTATCTCACACTCAATTCTCCTCCTCACTTTTAAAGCTTTACACTCTTCTGCCCCTCCTTACAGCTCAGCTCTAATTTCTCGCTATGCACCATCCCGACTCTTGCGATCCGCCCAATGATGTCTTCTATCTACCCCTTTTGTATCTAAAGCCCTCTCTCGCCTTAAACCTTTCTCACTGACTGCCCCTCACCTCTGGAATGCCCTTCCCCTCAATACCCGACTAGCACCCTCTCTATCCACCTTTAAGACCCACATTCTAACACATCTGCTTAAAGAAGCATGTGAGTAGCTCCGTGGCTGATACTATAGACCGCATACAAAAAGCTTGGCCCATTGCAGACGCACTTACCAGAACGCCCTTCTACTGCCTCTGTATGTTCTACCTACAGTACCAATTAGATTGTAAGCTCTTCAGAGCAGGGACTCCTTTTCCTAAATGTTACTTTTATATCTGAAGCACTTATTCCCATGATCTGTTATTTGTATTATTTATATGATTGTCACGTGTATTACTGCGGTGAAGCGCTTTCTACATAAATGGCGCTATATAAATAAAGACATACAGTACATACATACATACAACATCCAACATGACAAACCATACTGTATAGTTAAATATTTATCTGTTTCTTTCTTATATGTGGGGTCTGACTTACTTATCTCTCTCTCTCTCTCTCTCTCATATCATCAAGAGGGTAATCTAAAGTTAATTTGCAGAATTTCAATAACCCTTAGCATTTGTAAATAATTTCTTTAGTAAATAAAGAGTTCAATTAAAAATAGATACATTTTATTGAAGAGTTTTAAATATATTCTTAGTAAAATATGTTACAAACTGACTTATACATATAAATCTTATTTACAGATAGTCACAGAGCTTGTCATCAGTTACAGATTAGTCAGGGTTTTTTTTTTTGTTTTGTTTTTTAGGGCCTAAGTAGCTCATGGGGGAAATAAGTCTGGATGGTGGGTATCCGTAACGTTTAGAGATGTTATGATCCTCCTGCCTCTGAACAAAGCACTGTAGCCTCCCATTGGAGGTATGTTGACAGGCTTACTCCCTCTCCAGTTGTGCTTTCCTTTTCATAGCCTCTCTCTCCTCTCTCGGTTCTGGTGGAATAGGTATGGAGACCTCAAGCTCTTGGAGAGGCTGTTGACAGAAGGATGGAGTGAAGTTGTCCACTCTACTGGGTACATTGATAGGAAGCTGCAGGTTAGAAAGCTGGTGCTGCAGGTAAGAAAGCTGGTGCTTCTGGTTGAAAGGAGCTTGAATGGGGATAGTGGTTTGGCTGACCTTTTCAATGCATCTTACTGCAGCTTCCTGTTCTATGGATATCACTGGGAAGTGTTTGGGATTCTCTATAACTGAAGCTTTGTTTTCCCCATGTTGTTTGATTTCACTGGTTTTAATGTCAGGTCTTGTGTACTCATGTATTTTAAATAGCCTAGGCCTGGCATTAATACCGACTCCTTTAATTCCAGAAATACTGTCCTGTTTTTTGGCCATGAACCTTTTAATCGCATCAGTAAGAGACCACTGAACATGAGAAGCAGAAGTCTGGCTTTGGCGTCCTTGCATTGGTCCAAGCTTATTTCCAAGTGTAATGGATCCTGCGGGTGCCCCTGGACCTGTGGGACCTGCTTTTTTACCCAATGGGTGAAATACTTGAACAGAGTTAATCATTTGGAGGCTGAGGTTGCTGTGATGGGCTTTCACCTTTCCTTGTTCAGAAGGTTCCAATGACTTCTTGCCCTTCCCAAGGACTTCTGAATTCACTCCAGGCTGATTAGCACTTTTTCTTTTGAGAGCTTTGGGGTTATTATCAGTACCACAAGCCAGCGCTTGCTCAAAACTGAAAACGCTGGTCTGGTTCTTTGTTTTCTTCACTAGCTGCTTGATATTGATGTTCTGTTTACGTTTGATCCCCATCTCTTGAGGTGTCTTTCGCTCAGGACTATGAGTAACTGCAGGAGACTTTGCATCTTTACATTTGATCCCCATCTCCTGAGGTGTCTTCCGCTCAGGACTATGAGTAACTGTAGGAGTTTTTGCATATTTATATTTGATCCCGATCTCCTGAGGTGTCTTCCGCTCAGGACAATGAGTAACTGCAGGAGTCTTTGCATTTTTAAGTTTGATCCCCATCTCCTGAGGTGTCTTCCGCTCAGGACTATGAGTAACTGCAGGTTTTTTTTTTTTTTTTTTTAAACTTTGATTTTATTGGGTGCAATAAAACATACATGTTATCACTTCCCGTTGGCATCAGTAATTTCACCCTTTTTTGTTTTTTAACAATCGTCCAAAGACTAGACATACTAGACTCACAAGACAAAGAAAAGGTAGCGCTAATCTAAAGGAAGACCCGCAGCCTTTGATGTAACTCTGACCCCCCGGGTCAGATATAGAACAGGAAAAAACGTTATATCTATGGCGCTGGGTCACAGGCATAAAGAAATTAGTAAAAAAGTGTTATACAACCAGTGAATGGATGTGCTCCGCTGGAACTCTTCCAATGAAGGCAGTGAATCATGTAAGAAAAACAAAAACAGACATAGTGTAATACAGTAACTATACAAAACACTTAACACTAAACAGACATCAGCTGAGACAAGGACAGTAATAAAAAGTATCACATTTAATAAAACAACATTAAAAAGATGGGTCACGTCTGCATCGAAGCCACAGAAGAAATGCCCGCTTACCAGACATTCATTAAATGCTTGCAGTGGATATATTGGAGAGTATCCCCTCTCTTACAGGCCACACCACGTGTTCTGGCGTCCGACCGGAGCTCCAGGGGAAAACCCTTTCCTGCTTGTGCTGCCGTGGGTCTCTGCACCTCAGGTATGCCGGCTGGTGTGTGCTGGAGAATCTGCAGTCAAGTGTGCTGCTTGGTGGCAGGATACGTGCCGGTATCTGCAGCCCAGCAATAGGATGTGCAGCCAGATCTATGGGGCAGCCGCCAAAACCAGAAACCGCAACTGCGGAGTAGCTGTGGAGGAGGTCCAGGCAGTGTAGTGGATCCTGCAGTGGCAGCTGTGCAAACGTAGACCACCCTACGCGTTTCGGAAGACTGCGCTTCCTTCCTCAGGGGTAAAAAAAAGTAGTCCCTTTGCCCTGCAATGTCCTCATATATATAGTCCCGGTTTAAAGGTATATACACTACCAATACAAGTGTGGACATGCGCAATGGTTCTACTAATGTATCCTGTGTCTCAGCAACAACAATACAGGACTGCACAATACACAAACATACAAAAATTACAAAAAACTACATAATAATTAAACAATCATATGATATTACCTAAATGGAACAAAGGAAGAAGAAAAACAAAATTACACACAACATAAAAATTATTATGAGGTTATAGTAGTTCCCTTATAGGGATATGCAACCCCTAAAATCATAGAATGTGTCTATGCATAAACTATCTCACAACAGTATAAATGATATCTCATCACTGATGTTCTGATGAGTGAATCAATATGCTAAGGACAGTGTGCAAACGGAGCTGGCCTGACATTGCACAAGCGAATACATAAAGAAGCAGACAGGACTAGCTAGCCCTCAAGCTGCTCCAAGCAGGACGCAAATATCCAGTTTGACAAATGTTGTCAAGGATGGCTGTCAGAAAAATAATAAAAAATGAATTAAAAAAAAAAAAAAAAAAGGATATAAAAAAAGGATATAAAAAAAGGATATAAAAAAAAAAATTTAAAAATGTTAAAAAAAAGTGCAAAGGGGGGGGGCGTGGCTTGGAGCCTAACAGCAAAGGCTGCGTTTGTTTGGAGCTCCTCCAGGCAAAGATTTAATCAAATAAAAAACGAACTATAATTTGGCCAAAATACCACAAACTAAGTACCCCTGGAGAAAGTAGGTGACGGGGGAGATTGGGAAACAAAAAACAAAGTAATTGGACAACATTTCGACCCTGCAAGTGAAACCTAAAATAAATTTTAAAAAAAGCAAGCAAGGCAGAGAGCTGGCACGGCGGCCATCTGGTTTTGGCGGGCAGCCAGACTGCGGGCTGATCCTGCGTGCTCCGAGGGTCGGGCGACCGTGGTTGGGGTTGGGGAGGTAAGCGGAGACCCTGCCTGCCTGTCAAGTGATCGACAGTGGCCCGGGGACCAGTGCTGTCCCATAAAGAAAAGAAATAAAAATCAATAAAGCAGAGGGACAGCTTCTAAAATGGCCGCCATTGCCCTGTGACAGGGGAGAGAGGAGGGAGAACTGTACACAGAGGCTTACCTTGATCCCTGCTGCGGGTCCGGTTGGGCACACTCCCCCCGCACCCCTGCACCCCTGCACCCCCGCTTTGCCCTCCTGCACCCCTGCTGAGGAGGGAGAACGGGAAGGGGCTGCCACCTGCATCGGGGCTGCCTTGCTCTGTGCGTTCCAGCCTGCGTTTCAGCCGGATCCAAGATGGCCGCCGCCGGCCTGATTTAAAGGTACAGTGTCCCCAGATTAGAAAAAAAAGCAAAATACATTACAACACAGCTGGACCCTAACCAAGGTGCTACTGAAGCATTACAGGATAAGAAGCAACATCTAAAAGCACTCATGAACATTTAAAAATAACTATACAGGGGGCGTGTCGATGACGTCACACAGGACGGTCGGCTGAAGGAAGAGCTCCAGAGAGCCTTCCGACTAAATCTTATTTTAAAGAAGTTTTAGCCCACCAAAAAAAAAAAAAAAAAAAAAACTTCAAAAAACCCATAAATCAACCCCTGAACCTGTCAGGATGACATCTAAAGGGAAAAAACCCTCAACTCAGGGCGTTGGGAACTTCTTTACGCCCGCAAAGCGGCCCGCTGAGGCGGGGAATAAGAGGCAAGATGGCGCCCAGGCCTGGCCAGAAAAGCAAACAAGGCCCCCACGACCCACCGAGCCCCGCTGAGGCCACCCCACTCGTGGACGGAGGCATCACTAAAGAATACTTAGAGGGTTTACTCACTAAGCTCCAACGGTCCCTGCAAACCAACCTAAAAGAGGCTGTAGCTGAGATCAGGCAGGACATCCACGGCCTGCAGGAAAGAACTACCACGCTGGAGACCAAGCTAGATGAGGCTGCGCACCACCAGACTGACGCAGACGAAGAAATTATTCGCCTGGGCCAGGAGATCAATGCCTTAAAGGATAATCAGGAGGATCAGGAGAACAGGGATCGCCGCCAAAATTTGCGTATACGTGGCATCCCTGAGACTGTACTGCCCTCACACCTACGGGACTACCTGTCTGACTTTTTCCTCCTCCTCTGCCCCGAGCTTGAACCACGGGACCTGGAGATGGACAGGGCGCATCGGGCCCTAGGCCCCCGCTCTGAGGACCCTAAACGCCGGCGGGACGCGATCGTGCGCCTACACAGCTATACAGCTAAAGAAAAGCTGAGTACAGCAAGTAGAGGGAAGAACACGATCGCGTTCAGAGGCGAGCAGCTGCAGGTTTATAATGATCTGTCCAAGCGGACCGTGGACCGTCACAAGGCCCTCCGCCCCCTGACCCTACTCCTCCGTGAGAAGGGGATCTCCTACAAATGGGGGTTCCCCTTCAAGCTTGTGGTCTCCCATAAGGGCAAATTTCTTACCTTGCGCCATCCAGAGGACATGGAGCACCTGGCCAAAGTCCTGGGACTACCGCTGGAGCCCTTCCAGCCGGAACACCGCCCGGATGGCCGGCCACGAGATAGAGACAGAGAAGATATCCCCGTCCGAGCTTCAGAGAGGATTGCGGAGCAAAGACAGTCCCGGGACAAATAGAGGACTATCCAGTACAAACCTCGGTCCACATTGGAAGAGCCACTCATGCGCACACCACAAATGCAAACACAACAACGTCTAAAGGGAAATCATGCACCCCCCCCAAAATGGCGACGGGAACCCTCAGACCCCCACACGTGGCCACCCCTCTCTCTGCCCGCGAGGAACATCCGGCTCCACCCGACGCCCAACTACTGGCCGCTCCCCCTCCGCCTATGCTTGGCCCCACGTACCCGAGACTGGTCCCCCCCTGCACCCTCACCCCCCGCGTCCGCGGGGAACCCCTATGGCACACCTCCCCGTGCCAACGGCACCCGGTCCCCTGACCTCCCACCCCCTACCCCCCCCCCCACGCAAGACCCCGATCAGAGCATACCTGGACCGGCCCCCCACAGATGATCAACGGAGGTCTGAACTGGTACAGATGCAGCCCCCCAAGGCTCTCACCACTTGGTAACTCCTCATTATAACATACTACTCTAGGTGCAGCCCCAACCTACCTCCCCCTCTCCTCTCCCCCTCCCTGTCCCCCTCACCTCCCCCCCTCCCCCCTCACACGCCGATCTCCCCCTCACCCCCCCCGCCTTCCTGACCTCCCCTCCCCCCCTCCCCCCTCCACCTTTCCACTCCCCCCCTCCTATGAAAGACGTCCCACCTACTTAGGCGAGGAACACTCCCAGGTGGAAACGACCTGGAACTCACCTGCCCTCCAGGACCCGAAAGAGACACTGGGCCTCCCGCTGCACAGTATAGAAAATGACATGCCTAAATGATCGGTCGATGCATGCACTGTGTTCACCCCCTCCCCACTCACCCCCCCCCTGCCCCCCCCCCTCCCCACTCACCCCCTCCCCCCCGCCACCCCCCCCCGCCCCCCCGCTCCCCCCTGCCTCCCCAAACTCTCCCCTACCACTACCTCCCCCCCTCCCCCCCGGCCTCCCTGGCCTCCCCAAGCACCCCCTACCACTATCTTCCTCCCCTCTTTCCCCCCCTCCCCCCCCGCCGATGAAAGACGCCACTCTCACTCAGACGTGGAGCACGCCCAGGTGGAGTCAACCTGGATCTCACCTGCCCCGCAGCATCCAAAGAGAAGTGGGACTTCCCCCTATACTATGTAGGAGCTGATATATGCCTAGGTGATCTAGCAATGCGCACATTACACTCGCCTGAAACATTAAACATTGCATGAACTGTACCCACTGCAGAACACACATGCGAAATACCTCCCCGCCTCCCCCTTCCCCCACCCCCCCCACCCGCCCCCCCCCCCCCTCCACCCTCCCCCCCCCTCCCGCCCCCCCCCCTCCTCCCTTGTGGATTGCTTCAGTTCAGTATTGTATGTAACCAATCTGTCAAGTATTGTATGCACACAATCTATCTAATACGAGGTACAATGTTGGTATTGAATGCTATGCTTATGATATGTCAGAACTGTTCTCCCCCCTTCTACCCCTTATCTCCCCCCCAACCCCCTCCCTCCTCCCATATCATCCCCCTTCTCCTCCCACTCCCTCCCCCAACTCCTCCCCTCCACCCCCCCACCCTCCTCTCTTTCCCCTCTTCTCACACCAAGGACCACTCCACGGAGGGGACGCACCCGAACCTCACAGCCCCGGGAGGGCCCAAGAGACCCCAGGCTCATTCAACCCTTATAGACACCTACCCAAGCGGTCAAGGTACACAACATGAGCGCCTGTAAACTCAGTATAGAAGCCAGGTACACAGTAATCGGACTCTTCCCAGAAGCGGTCCCCTATCCAGCCTACCCCTGAACCCCCCACCCACTCACCTCCCCCCCACCGCCCACCTTCAGAACTGAGCAGCCCAGCGCCTGCCCTCTCCCCTTCCCACTCCCCACATTGCCCTTACAGGAGAGCAACCCAATCTTCTGGGACACCCACGGTTTGCATGTTTTGGCTGTAACTTCCAATAGCTAAGGGTCTCTACTCGGCCCACCCTTACTGGAGACAGTCGTCGGACCCGCCCCCCTAGGGTCTTAAACCACCCCAACCGATCTTTAAACCAGATCGGTTTCAAACTTTACAGACCCCAATAGGGTCTACCTTCCCTCTTTTCTACCTCCGCTGATCCCATTCCAGCGGTTCCCCTCCCACCCTACCTCCCGTCCCACTTGGCTGTCCAGCTACCATCTTAACTCAAAGTTTACAAATAGTCAACGCTCATTCCAAACAGAATGTCACGCCAACAAGCTCTAAAGTTTATTTCCCTAAATGTCAAGGGCCTCCACAACACCAGAAAAAGACGGCTGGCCCTACAGGAGCTTAAGAGGTTGGGAGGCGATGTTGTTTTCCTCCAGGAGACACACTTCACATCTCGGGAGCCGCCTAAAACATTCCAGCATGTGTATCCGAGGAGCTACTTTGCCTCATATAGTAGTAAACGCAGAGGGGTCGCCATTCTGATTCGTCAGGGCACCCCATTTAATCTTACTAAAATCCAGGCAGATCCAGAGGGAAGATTTATTGTGGTCTACGGTTCGCTCTCAGGCTCGGCAATCGCCCTTATTAACCTATATGCCCCAAACGAGAACCAGACAGACTTCTTAAAAACAGTTCTGGCAGAAATTGACCCCCAATACCTATCATCGCTACTTATTGCAGGCGATCTAAATATGGCTCACAACCCTAAAGAAGATAAATCGAGCCTCCCAGGGCGACAACACTCCACTCAGTCACAAAGACTGGGGAAAAAATTCAAGGACATAATGGGGGACTTTTCACTCTTAGACATCTGGAGAACACAACACCAGGGGCAACGGGATTATACCTTTTACTCGGCCCCTCACCAGACATATTCCCGTATAGACTACTTTCTTGCTACCAAGAACATCCTAGAAGCCGCCCTAGATACTGACATCGGCCCAATCACGTGGTCAGATCATGCTCCCATCACCCTGACCCTATCCATTCCATTCGTGAAAACAACCTCGTATTCCTGGAGACTGAACGACTCCCTACTGAATCACTCGGAGACAGTACGGGAGATCAAAAAATCCCTTAAGGAATATTTCCGGACAAATATAGGCACTGTGACCTCTCCAGCGAGCCTGTGGGAAGCCCATAAGGCGACAATTAGAGGACATTTCATCTCGATTGCCTCCCATAGGAAAAAAAACTAAACTTAAACAAACCAAAGAGCTAACAGACAAAATAATAAGTTTAGAACAACAGCATAAAAATAACCCTTCCCGGAAAATTTATAAACAGTTGACTTCAACCAGAAGCGACTTAAGAATAATTCAAATGGACAATGTCGAAAAAGCTCTTAAATGGACGGGTCAGAGGTATTACGATAAAGGGAACAAGGCCGACAGACTTCTTGCTAGCAAGTTACGAGGCATACACAAAAGATCGCAAATAACGGCGATTCGGAATAGTGCTGGTGAGCTCCTATACAATGAAAAAAAAATTGCAGAGGAATTCACTAAATTTTACTCTACATTATATAACCTAAGGGCTCACTCTGCTAGCCCAGACCCGAAGGAGCTATCGGCTACCATTGACTATCTAGCTGATTGCAACCTCCCCTCATTAACAGAGGAGGAAATCCTTCTCCTGAACGCCAAAATAACGGCGGAAGAACTAGAATGGGCCGTTAAGGCCTCCAAAATTTCTAAAGCGCCGGGCCCTGATGGTTTCACAAATGCCTACTATAAGAAGTTTCTCCCCATTCTGTCCACCCACCTTTTACAATTGTTCAACTCATTTTTAGAAGGATGTCCTATCCCATCTTCAATGTCGTCCGCCAATTTGGCCATAATCCTTAAAGAAGGGAAGGACCCCACACAATGCGGTAGCTATAGACCAATCTCACTGTTGAACAATGATCTAAAACTATACAGTAAAATACTGGCGAACAGACTTAATCCAATTCTCCCGAGACTAGTACACATGGACCAGGTCGGGTTTGTCCTGGGCCGTCAGGCCTCAGACAATACCCGTAAAATCATTAATCTTGTTGACCATGCCCACCTTACAGACTCACAAGCTATGTTACTAAGCTTAGACGCAGAGAAGGCATTTGACAGAATTGACTGGCTGTTCCTAGACCAAACATTAAAAAAATTCGGATTCAGGGACTCCTTTCTCACGGGTGTCCAGGCGCTCTACCAAACTCCATCCGCCTCAGTTAGACTATCGGGTGGAGGAGCGGAACAAATCCACATACGAAATGGTACCCGACAGGGTTGCCCCCTCTCCCCTCTCCTTTTCGCTCTCACGATTGAACCACTGGCGGCCAAAATAAGACAAAACCCAAACATCCAGGGTATACCTATGGCCACTGAACAATACAAAATTTCCCTATTCGCTGACGATATTATCCTGACCTTGACCAGACCCCTAACTTCCCTCCCCAACCTCCAGATGGAACTGACGGAGTTTGGAAATGTATCAGGATATAAAATAAATAGCGACAAATCTGAGGCCCTAAATATTAGTCTTCCCGATCCCACAATCAAACTCCTCAAGCTAAATTTCAGCTACCGATGGTGCCCCTCATGCATTAAGTATCTGTGAATTAATGTATCTAGGCACTATCGGGACCTATATAGGGATAACTACCCGAAACTATGGGATCAGATCAAAAGGGATCTAGATCGGTGGGAAGGTTATCAGATCTCATGGATTGGGAGGATGATCTCTACCAAAATGAATATACTCCCAAGAATGTTGTATCTATTCCAGACGCTCCCAATCCAGGTCCCGGCCGCCGATCTAAAATATATACAGAATAGACTACTCCACTTCATTTGGCAGGGTAAGAGACCCAGGGTAGCCAGATCAGTCCTGATGACCACGAGATCCAGAGGAGGGATGGGGGTGCCTGACCTATATAAATATTATCTAGCCGCTCAGCTCAGGCAGGTAGTAATGTGGAACTCAGACCCGACCCGATGTTGCTGGGTGGGAATGGAAACTCGGTGTGCCAAACTGCCTTCTCTGCAAGCCTGCCTCTGGAGCCTGAACAGAGGAGACGGCCACTTACACAATCTTAAGCTACAGGCCTCACGATTCACGTGGGACACCTGGTCCAGTTGCAAACTTAAATTTAACCTCACATCCATAAACTCACAACTCACCCCCTTCGTTAATAACCCTAAATTCCCTCCAGGATGCGGATCTAAGCTGTTCGCCCACTTTCACACATGGGGTATAGAAGCGATTGCCGACGTACTGAGCCTAGGGAAGCTCCTGAGCTACCAAGAACTGAGGAACAAATTTAAAATTACAAAATTGGACACCTTTAAATATCTACAAATTAGAAACTTTGTCAGAACTACGTGCCCTCATCCAGAATACCCCACTCTCACGACGTTTGAACTCTTGTGTGAGGACAAGTCTTACCAGAAGGGACTTATCTCAGACATATACAATATTCTAATGCGCTCAACGTCCCCTACACAGCACGACTACATGCTGCGATGGTCAGCTGACCTAAACGTTGATATAGAAAGAGAGACTTGGGAGGAAATCTGGCAGGCAGCCTCAGAAACTTCCCTTTGCACCACAATTAAGGAAAACATCTATAAGATCATGTTTGGCTGGTATCTTACCCCAGCACGATTAAACCAGATCTACCCTCTGGCATCAGACCAATGTTGGAGAGGCTGTGGTAATAGAGGGGACATGGCCCACATCTGGTGGACCTGTCCAGAAATTGTGAAATACTGGGCCAAGGTCCAAATTCTTATAAAAGAGGTCACAGGCCTAGAAATCCCTATTGAACCACTGACCTTCCTGTTGGCAGCACCCATGCCGAATATAGTTCGGCCCACCAGGAAATTAATATCCTTCATTCTCACTGCGGCGAGATGCTGTATTGTGGCCTCCTGGAGGAAAACAGCTACGCCAGCGCTCAATACAATAAAGAAAAGGATTGGGGAAGTAATGACCATGGAAAGGCTCACAGCCAACATCAGACAAAAAACCCCGGCCTTTGAGGATATATGGGAACCCTGGTTCCACTTTACCAGAGCGCCCCGACCAACCCAGGGAGGTGGGAGACTAACTCCCCCCCCATAAGGAAAAATCAGTACGAAATTCACCAGCTACACCCTATCAGCCCAGTAGGACGACAATACCCTCCCCCCCCCATCCCCCTCCCCCCCTCCTCCCACCCCCTCAACTACCCCACCACCCTCCCTCCCTACCTTCTCTCTATGAAGGCTCCCCTCCCTTTTTTCATGGACAACTTAGGTTGCCTTTCTTTCCCCCCCTTTAAAAAAAAAATATGTTTTGGAAAATATTAGGCTACAAAATATGTCAGAAATGTTGTATTCTCTAAAAATGCCTAATAAAAACATTGAAAAAAAAAAAAAAAAAAAAGTGCAAAGGGTATATAGTATTATTATAGTAATCGTTTACTATGCCTAATTAGTGCAAAAAACCCTGTAATAGGGAACTATATTATAGTGTGTAAGGTGAATAATATTAATGAATACAGTATCTAAGTATGAATCAGAAAAAGGGGATTAGTGTGTAAACCATAGGTACCACATTAAATCCTTTAATTTTATGTTATAATATTTAATTTTATTTGTTAACTAGAAAAGCCCTGAGGTCGAACTCGATGTTGAGACCCAGTGGAGTCAGGGTCTTCAGCTCATATATCCAAAAGGACTCTTTCCTCCCTAGGAGACTACTGATGTTGCCACCTCTCCAGTTGGGTGTGAGTGCCTCTATGGCCACACATTTCAGTCCCGTGGGGTCCTTATTATGCACCTGGAGGAAGTGATTCGATACATTATGTGTGGTCAAGCCTTTGGTAATATTGTACACATGCTCGTACAAGCGGCGTTTGATTGGCCTTGTGGCCATATATGTATATATATAGATAATAACACTGTACACACAAAAACCTTCTTTAAAACGGTTCAAGCCAATAATTATTTGCACGCCAATAGCCATCACAACCCTGTGTGGATCAGTAACATACCAAAAGGCCAATTCATTAGGTTAAAAAGAAACAGTTCCAAAAACAGCACATTTCAGACACAAGCTCAAGAATTAAAAAATAAATAAATAAGGACCCCACGGGACTGAAATGTGTGGCCATAGAGGCACTCACACCCAACTGGAGAGGTGGCAACATCAGTAGTCTCCTAGGGAGGAAAGAGTCCTTTTGGATATATGAGCTGAAGACCCTGACTCCACTGGGTCTCAACATCGAGTTCGACCTCAGGGCTTTTCTAGTTAACAAATAAAATTAAATATTATAACATAAAATTAAAGGATTTAATGTGGTACCTATGGTTTACACACTAATCCCCTTTTTCTGATTCATACTTAGATACTGTATTCATTAATATTATTCACCTTACACACTATAATATAGTTCCCTATTACAGGGTTTTTTGCACTAATTAGGCATAGTACACGATAACTATAATAATACTATATACCCTTTGCACTTTTTGTAACATTTTTTAATTTTTTTTTTTTTTTTTTTATATCCTTTTTTTTTTTAATTTATTTTTTATTATTTTTCTGACAGCCATCCTTGACAACATTTGTCAGACTGGATATTTGCGTCCTGCTTGGAGCAGCTTGAGGGCTAGCTAGTCCTGTCTGCTTCTTTATGTATTCGCTTGTGCAATGTCAGGCCAGCTCCGTTTGCACACTGTCCTTAGCATATTGATTCACTCATCAGAACATCAGTGATGAGATATCATTTATACTGTTGTGAGATAGTTTATGCATAGACACATTCTATGATTTTAAGGGTTGCATATCCCTATAAGGGAACTACTATACCCTCATAATAATTTTTATGTTGTGTGTAATTTTGTTTTTCTTCTTCCTTTGTTCCATTTAGGTAATATCATATGATTGTTTAATTATTATGTAGTTTTTTGTAATTTTTGTATGTTTGTGTATTGTGCAGTCCTGTATTGTTGTTGCTGAGACACAGGATACATTAGTAGAACCACTGCGCATGTCCACACTTGTATTGGTAGTGTATATACCTTTAAACCGGGACTATATATATGAGGACATTGCAGGGCAAAGGGACTACTTTTTTACCCCTGAGGAAGGAAGCGCAGTCTTCCGAAACGCGTAGGGTGGTCTACGTTTGCACAGCTGCCACTGCAGGATCCACTACACTGCCTGGACCTCCTCCACAGCTACTCCGCTGTTGCGGTTTCTGGTTTTGGCGGCTGCCCCATAGATCTGGCTGCACATCCTATTGCTGGGCTGCAGATACCGGCACGTATCCTGCCACCAAGCAGCACACGTGACTGCAGATTCTCCAGCACACACCAACCGGCATACCTGAGGTGCAGAGACCCACGGCAGCACAAGCAGGAAAGGGTTTTCCCCTGGAGCTCCGGTCGGACGCCAGAACACGTGGTGTGGCCTGTAAGAGAGGGGATACTCTCCAATATATCCACTGCAAGCATTTAATGAATGTCTGGTAAGCGGGCATTTCTTCTGTGGCTTCGATGCAGACGTGACCCATCTTTTTAATGTTGTTTTATTAAATGTGATACTTTTTATTACAGTCCTTGTCTCAGCTGATGTCTGTTTAGTGTTAAGTGTTTTGTATAGTTACTGTATTACACTATGTCTGTTTTTGTTTTTCTTACATGATTCACTGCCTTCATTGGAAGAGTTCCAGCGGAGCACATCCATTCACTGGTTGTACAGTATAACACTTTTTTTACTAATTTCTTTATGCCTGTGACCCAGCGCCATACTAGACTCACAAGACAAACAAGGGGGACTGGTTACTGGGTAAGCCAGGTAGGGGGGGGGTAGGGGGGAAGGGGGAGGGGGGTGGGGTGCGTTAAAGGATCTTTCGCCATAGCGGAGAGAGTTTCCGGACTTCCAATCTCCCATCTCTCCCGGTGATTGTGCGCCTCCTCGAGATCCCCGTGGGGTTATATGTATATGCCCCTATGCCCAGCGCTCTGTGGCCCTATTTGTTCCTTCCCTGTTTCTTAGGACGGTCGTTGACTGGCGCTTTCCCGCCCGCTCCCCTTGTTCTACTGTCTTTCTCCTGTCATGGATCCCTTTCGTTACCGGAAAACGCCTTTCTTAACTATCATTGCAATATTGTGGCACTATCTATTCCCGGGATGTCCGTCTGTTCCAGCCAAGGCGACCAGACTTTTAGAAAATTTTGGCCGGTGTCGTTAACCATACTTGTTAGCTGTTCCATCCGGCAAACAAACCAAATTCTGTTTCTAATCTTGGGGATGCTTGGGAGAATTGGTTGCTTCCATAGTGCTGCATTCTCGCACCTGGTGGCGGTTGCCAAATGTGTAATTAGCTTATGCGAGGCGTTAGATAGTCCCCCGACCCATCTGCCCAGCAGGAACAGCCATGGGTCCAGGGGGATCTCCACCTCCAGTAAACGTTGAAGCCAGTCTCTAATTTCTGCCCAAATCGGCGCCACCCTTGTGTAAGACCACAGCATATGGCATAAGTCCGCTCTGTCTCCGCACTGTTTGGGGCAGAGCGGAGAGTAGCCTTTGACAAATGTAGATAATTTAGTGGGAGTGTAGTACCACCGCATCAGGACTTTATAGGCGTTCTCCTTTAACGTGGTACAGATAGAGCTTTTGTCTGCTGCCTGCAGGATCCTATCCCAGTCCTCGTTTTCTAATGTCTCCCCTAGGTCTGCTTCCCACTGTCTCATGTAACTAAGTCTGGGTCGGTCATCCGGCTCCGGACAGACCACCTCCCTGTACATTCTAGAGGTTAGTCCCCTCGTGTCCGTGTCTCTTGAACAGAGCTGCTCAAAATTTGTTCTCCGTGGCCGAATTGGAGCTTCGTTATAGAAAGCTCTGATCTGGAGGTACCTGAATAATTCAGCATTAGGAATTGCTTTTTCCTCCTTTATATGATCGAATGTCTTAATATATTGCCTACCCTCCAGATCATTTAGACGGAGATACCCTGCTCGAATCCAATTTGAGAAATTAGAGCTATCCAGTCCAGGAGCAAAATCTGGGTTCCCCCAAATCGGGGTCATCAGAGAATTCGGGGATGTAAGAGAGCATTTAAATTTGGTCGCCTCCCACGTTTTCAAGGAGCTGGCTACTGCCTGCAGAGGTGTCCGCATGGCAGGCCTGTTTTTTTTGGACAACCAAATTAGATTTTGAATTTCTATTGGTGCGCAGCACGCTTTTTCTAACGCTACCCACCTCCGGAGGCTTGGGTCTAAATGCCATTGCACAATCTGGCTCAGCTGGGCTGCTTCGTGATAGGCGAACAAGCATGGCACCCCCAACCCTCCTCTCAAGGTCGGCCTCCTCAAGATTTCTATTTTAATTCGTGGGCTTTTCTTATCCCAGATAAACTTTGTTATTAGGGACTGTAACGCAAGGATGTCGCCTTTTACTAGGGATCGGGAGGGCCTGGAAAAGGTATAGCACCCGCGGGGGGAGATTCATTTTTATGCTATGAATGCGACCTATCCATGAGATGCTACACTCCGCCCACCGCCGGAGATCCTCTCGCAAAGTCCGGAACAACCTGGGATAGTTTGCTTTATACAAAGCTTTGTACTCTTTCGTGATATATACCCCTAGATATTTAAGCATGGAGGGTTGCCACTTAAAGTTGAAATTTAGTCCAATTAATTTTTCCACCGGCTTCGATAAATTGATATTGAGGGCTTCAGATTTGGCCTGATTAATTTTGAACCCTGAGATTTGTTTGAAGGTCCCCAGAATTGAGAAGACATTGGGCAGGGAGGTAAGGGGCTTTGATAATGTCAGGATCACATCATCCGCGTAGAGCGCCACTTTGTGTGGCTGCTCCTTTACAGATATTCCCGTAATATCTGGGTTGTTTCTTATATGTGCCGCCAGAGGTTCTACGCACAAGGCGAACAGCAAGGGAGACAGCGGGCAACCCTGACGAGTGCCGCTCTTTATTGGGAACTGATCCGATGGGAACCCTTGGTGCCGTACCCTTGCCGTTGGCCCCTCGTACAGGGCCATGATGGCCTCCAGAAGACGTCCTCTAAAGCCAAATGCTTCAAGCGTTCCTCTCAGATAGGGCCAATCAATCCTATCGAAGGCCTTTTCGGCATCCAGACTCAATACCATTGACGGGGTGTTCTGTTTTTGTGCCAGATCAATCAGGTCAATGATCCGCCTGGTATTGTCGGCCGCCTGCCTTCCTCCGATGAACCCTACCTGATCTGGATGAACCAACCTGGGAAGGACAATACCCACTCTATTGGCTAACAATTTGGAGAAAATTTTGAGATCCGTGTTTATCAACGAGATGGGCCGGTAGCTCTTACAGTCTGCCGGGTCCTTGCCAGGTTTATGGATCAGGGAGATGGATGCCTGAAGCATCTGTGCTGGAAACGAGGCCCCCTGCATGACCGAATTAAACATTCTTAATAGATGTGGGGCTAGAATTTTTAGATATTTTTTATAGTATAGATTGGAGAAGCCATAAGGGCCGGGCGCCTTGGCAGGCTTAAGTGACTTTACAACTGTCGTTAACTCTTCTAAAGAGAAGTCCGTCTGTAACGCTTCCCCTTCCGCCCGGGTCAATGTTGGTAGTTTTGCTTCCCTTAAGAAATCCCTGAGATTGTCCCTCGTTTTTTGATTATGTATGACCTTCCCTCCATCGTAGAGTGCCTCATAGTAGCGTTTAAATTCCGCTAAGATCCGCTTAGAATTCGAGGTAAGGTCTACCCCTTGGGTGTGGATGGCTTGTATGTTATAATTAGGAATTCTGTGGCAGAGTCGATTAGCTAATAGGGTGTCCGGCTTGTTCGCCTTCTCAAAGTACCTGCGCCTAGACCAGCTCATTTCCTTTTCCGCCTGGGAGGTTAGTACGACATTTAACTGCTGCTTGGTGTCTGAAAGTGCTTTTAAGGAGCCATCACTTTTATCTCTCTTATGCTCCTCTGTTTGGGCTGCCAATTTCTCCTGTAAGAGTTTTATCTGGCATTCTTGATCTCTCTTTCGTCTAGCTGCTAGGCTCATGAGCGTACCCCTAAGAGTGGCCTTATGGGCCTCCCATAATGTGGTGTGTGATGACACACTACCTAAATTTTCTGAGAAAAATTCCACTATTTTCGCTCCAATTTCTTTTTGGGTATTTGGGATTTTCAACAGCAGTTCGTTTAATCTCCAGTTTGCTCCTGGCCTGTCTAGTGAATTTAGTGTGCACCGCAGCTCTATGGGTGCGTGGTCTGACCACGAAATATCGTGTATACCCGTATGGGAGACCACTGGGACCAGTCTATTGGATACCAGGAAGTAGTCTAGCCGGCTGTAACGGTTATGGGGATGGGAGAAGAAGGTGTAATCTCTACTCTGTGGGTGCTGCTCCCGCCAGATATCGACCAATTGGCAGTCCTTTAAGCCCTGGGTGATTTGTTGGATGTCTAACTTCGGTGGGAGCCCCGACTCAGTGCACCGGTCTAATTTGGAATTTATCGTCCTGTTGAGGTCTCCCGCTACTATCAGCGTTCCCTTGGCCTCTCTATGTAATTTCCGAAAGAAAATGGCGAAAAAGTCCTCTGATATCTCGCAAGGTGCGTATATGGATGCCAGTGTAAGAGGTCTCCCTTGGAGCGAGCCCACTAAGATAAGATATCTACCTTCTCTATCAGCTACTTTTTTCTCTACCGTGAAGGCTATTCTGTTGTGAATCGCTATGGCCACCCCCCTCTTCTTTACCTGTGCGGACGCCAAATGTACCGTTCGGAAGTTTTTATCTATGAATTTTGGGTAGCTGTCTCTGGAGAAGTGAGTCTCTTGGAGGAATAGTAAATCAGCTTTGTGTCTTTTATAATCTCTTAGGGCTAGTTTGCGCTTCGCTGGGCTATTCAGGCCTTTAACATTATGTGAAATGCAACTGACCTCAATACTCATAGTGTTTTAAAATGAACCTGATTCTCTCGGTGTCCTGCTGGGCCATTCTGTTGCCGCCAGGTAGTTGTGGATCCCTCCTTTGTCTTCTCACGTGCTGTCGCCATCTCTTGCTCTTGCACCCCCAGGGGGGGGGACAGGTAGGGGGGGGTGATACATGAGGAAAGTACACGGGGGGAGACAAAAAAGGAGAAACATGAATACATATAACCAAAAAACACTGTGTTATCGGCCCTAGGACACCCCAGTCCTATAGCCAAGTCCAATGCCCTTGGTCTGGGGGCTCTCGCGGGTACTCCACCGCACCCCTTACCCCATATCCAAAGGACTTTGCCTGGCGTAGGGGGCCCACCCCCTCCCCCGGCCCAGTCGAGACACATGCCGACCCCGAGGTAGTACCCTTGGTACCCACCCCGTGTCCGCGCTCTGCGTTCCTCTTGCCTTAACAAAACACTCTCAAACCTCTAACTCAGGCTTATAACTGCCTGTCTTTCCGCCCATCTTCTTTTGCTTCGACGTCTCCTGCCGCCTGCCCTGACTGCTGTTTTCCATCGGTGAGTGCTCCTACCCCCTGTGTGCTATCTGCTTCCCTCTACTATCTGCTCCGTGGAGGTCGCTCCTTCTCTTTCCTCCTCTGTGCTCATCAACTTTCTCTGGCTTTCCATCTGTTCTACTTTATTAACCCCTTCTCTCACAACCCCCTTCCATCCACTGTGCCTCTACCTGTCTCTTACCCTCTAACTTCCCTTACCCACTTATTTACTCCACATCTTCCTTCCCCTCCTCTGACTGTCTTCTCCCTTCTCCATCCCCTTTCCTGTCGTTCGTCGTCCTTCCCCCTATCCTGCCAACCTATTTCACATACTTTAACTCTCTGTCTTATTCCATCCATTTTCCGTCCTATCCTCCTACTCGCCTCAGCCCCTCTCCGCCATCTATCATCTTCCTCTCCTACTTCCCCCTACTTTCTGATACCTCTACCTCCCTACTTCTGTTCCTAACTTGCCCAGGCGACCTGTCAGATTCTCTCCCCATCCTCTCGAACCTATCCCTTTCCTTGCCGTTGCCCCTTCTTGCGGTCAAAGCCCCCTTTACCACTCCTGTCCCCATCCTCTCCTAGCTCCTTCTCTGTCTTTTGATCCTCCACCGATGGCCCCTCACGCCTGCGCGATGATTTCCCCCCCTGTTGCTATCGCTGCCTGTCCTCGCAGCTGTCCGGCCCCTAGGTGTGTGTTCCGGAGTGACGGAGTAGGCCCCCCGGCAACCACCGGCGCTTTGCGGTGCCCCTCGATGATGTCCGCGCCTGGCTCTTCCGATCCAGTTGCCCCCTCCAAGATGGCGTCGTCTGATGCGTCCCCGCTGTTATGGATTACAGGTATTTTCTGGCATATAACGCATAATGAATACAGGTCACAGGTACATATATACATAGTATCATTATAAGGCCTAGTATAGCTTAGAGTATACTGTTAAAATCCTGGTTTTCTTGTCTTAGAAATAATAGCTTGTTTTGCTCAGAAGTGGCAGGATATTGGGACAAGTTACATAGACCTAAAAAGGGGAACTAACACCGGTAAACAGGCTGCGGTCTGAACGGTAACTTATGAAATATCATATGTCACTAACTGTAATTCCTAGATCGTAAACATCATACGTCACTAACTGTAATTCCTATATCGTAAACATCATACGTCACTAACTGTAATTCCTAAATCATAAACATCATACGTCACAAACCACAGAGCATGGACACATGACACGTGACGCACGTACGCAGCAAATAATGCACCCTATAATAGGTTTGCCCGACTCCATGTTAGAGAGAGAACCGAACTTAGGTGTGAAGTCACACAGATGAGACTTGAGCTGGGACTGGCTGACCTATCGTAATATCTTTTGGTTTGTGAGTATTGACAATGGATATCTAGTTATAATCTCTGCATAGTTAGGAATGGATTGGTAACATACTGTAACTGCTAGCCATCAGCTTATAAGAAGCTTGTTGTGATATTTCTGATATTTCTGATATTTCTGAATATTGTTGTGATACAATAAATGATAAACCTTTTCTTATACAAACTCTGAGTAACCTTTCTTTATAATAATCTCACGATACCCTCCATAATATCATAATATGTGAGAGTGTGGCCGAGACTTTTCAAGTGCAACATTGTGGTCTGTGCTCTCTGCTTAGTGCAGGACATAACTTACCATAATGCGATACTTGATAAAGGAAGGTAGGCTTTTGAGCCCAGGTTATGGCGCCCAACGTGGTTAATTACTCATGAGTTGTATAATAAATCTTACGTTACCCATTTAATCTTGAAAGTACACGTGTATGCTATTTCCTCTTTATAAAAGAGAAGGTACAATTTTCATTATATATATATATATATATATATATATAGTATATAATGGCTGTTACAGATTTTGCACGAGCTGCAGATCTGAATGTTTTAATGAGGAATCAGTATCAGAGAGATCTGATTAACGGTGAAACTCTGGCATTTGAAATTCAATTTGGCCCGTGGGGACCTGGGGCAAGATACTGCTATCTAACAATAGACACCACAGCTGATCCAAACACATATCAGTACATACAACAGGCATATGATCCGTTGACACACACGATCATTAATTTGACACATAATGCAGCGACTGTCATTTTGGGACAACAGCCTGTGATTGCTACAGGCGTGGACAGACATGGTCCTATTAATTCTGGTGCGAAATATGGGGAGAATCGCACACACTTATTTACACCAGTTACATTACCTGAGTTAACACAAGCAGCACGCGACGTTCTGACAGAGCGCGGAAATGCAACTGCAGAAATCACGCTGTTAAGAGAAATTGTTAATGCCCTCTTAGCAACAAGAGGAGTTGCTCCAGCGTTAATTGACGTACCAGCTCGGGTACAAGTTTGTATTCCTATGGCGAACATTAAGGCTACTATTGGGAGGTTGCCAACTAATCCAAAAGACATTGCATTGTGGCTTAATGAGAGAACGCATTGTTTAGATGGGGTATATCCTACACCGACCGCAAATCAGAAACTTGCTTTAGTGAATTCCCTGCTACCAGCGGGTTTGTCAATCACGTTGGCTGAAGCACGAGACTGGGATTCAGTCATCAGCAATGTGTATGAGAAAACCCATGGAAAAGTTACTATCTCATCATTGGCAGATACGCTAGGACAAGTTAATAAAACTAGTGGGATTGTAGCAGCTTATATTCTGGGGTTACGCTTTACACAAGGCAACCATGAGATTGTGTGGGGTTGTCTGAAGGCATTGATAAAGAGACAAGGTTTGCTGTTAAACCTTGAAAGACAAATACAAGGTGTACCAGTGGAACAAAAACCAATTATGGTTCCTGAGATTTTGAAAAATACGTACACTCTCGTTGGCAGATCCTTGACCGGGGATCATATTGGGTTAACTAAGCCACAAGCCAGTGACAGGAAGTCTGAGCGATCGAACGCAGACAAGAGGGGAAATTTTCTTGTCCAAGAGAGAAAGTGGAGACCTCCGTTCACCCAGTATCAGACTCCAGTTTATCCTAGAGACGAGCAGTGGGACAGAAGAGGTAATTTTCAAAGAGATAATAGAAGTTTTCAGACTCCTACACAGAGACAAAACACTCCTACACCACAGACTACACAACAAAATACACGCTTTGAACAGCAAGCTCGTAATGAGGGTGCAGTGTCCAGATATAATCTGAGACAATACATTAAAACTCCTGACAGATATGGGCAAGGCAAGGCTAGCGAAATTAAATTTCGTGACAAGCGTACAGGTTTTGCTACGCAGACTTCAGGACTAACAAATAGCCAACGTGAGGTTAAGCAAGCTGCAGCAGCGACGACACCGGCGAGCACAGAGAAATTTGTTGGGAAGATAACTCACTTCCCTGCAGACCTCCTCTTTGAGGAATGACAAACTTAACGTTACACATTCACTATAAGGGAAAAGATTATACTGGCCTATTAGATACACAAGCCGACATATCCCTTGTAAGAACTGATATTTTAATAGATGAAAATTATGTACACGACATCACGATACAAACAATTGAAGGAAATGGCACTTATCCTTCATATTATTTAGACTTAAAAATTAATGACAGAAAAGTTTCTATTGAATTAGTTGAACATGACAGATTAGGTTGTGACTTTCTTATAGCATACAAAGATGTGGCTTCCTTCTTTACAATAAAAGAGGAAGTTACAGAAAACCGCAAGCAGACGGAATTGACTGTGAAATTTGACTTGGAAAAAATTATCACAGATCAATGTAATGAAAGTGCTTTTAATGATAAAACAAAATTGTATAATTGGTTAATGACACACAAATATATTTTTCAGCAATGGGAAAATCAGGTGGGATTTAGAAAAGGAATTGTACATAATATTAATACATGTTCTACACTTCCAAAGAAACAGGCACAATATAAAATTAATCATGCCGCCTTACCAAGCATACAAATTGTAATCAATGATTTGCTTAAACAAGGAGTACTGCTTGAACAGTATAGCCAAATGAATACTGCAGTATATCCAGTGCCTAAAAAAGATGGTTCATGGCGAATGGTGTTAGATTATAGGGAAGTGAACAGAGTCACACCTTCAGTGACAGCACAGAACACACATTCACCTTCAATCTTAAGCGGATTACAGCGTAAACGCTTTAAAACTACATATGACTTAAGCAACGGGTACTTTTCCCATCCAATCATGCCTGAGAGTTATTGGCTAACCGCATTTACCTGGCAAGGTAAACAATTGGTTTTTACACGCTTACCACAAGGTTTTGTAAATAGTCCAGCTTTATTCACAGCAGACGTAGTCTCACTATTGTCTAAATTTGACAACACAGAAACTTATGTTGATGACGTGTATCTATCACATGACACAGAAGAAGAGCATTTTAAAGCTATGACAGAAGTGTTAATTACATTGACAGAAGCAGGTTACCTTGTTTCCTTAAAGAAATCTCAGCTTGCAAGAGAAACTGACATTTTTAGGCTTTGAAATAGCTGAAAATGGCAGAGGCCTCTCTACTGATTACAGAGAAAAAGTTTCCAACATCAGTGTTCCTAAATCACTAAAACAGTTAAGAAGCATTATTGGGTTACTGAATTTTTCAATGACGTTTATCCCAGATTTTAATGTACTGATTGAACCATTACATCACGCAACATCACGCGAGATTAAGTCAGAGCAGACTAGACCGAAAACACCTTTTAAATGGTTAACAGTTGAGGATGAGGCATTGCGAAAGTTATTAGCAGCAGTTAATGATGCTTCCTACTTAGCGCAGCGCGACCCGACAAAACCATTGTCAGCTTATGTAAACATTTCACCTCTAGCTGCATACATTAGAATTTACAATGCTATGGAAACAGTACCAATTACATTATTATCTTATGTTATCTTATGTATTTACAAACACAGAGAAGAGATATTTGCCGCTTGAAAAACTATTATCAGCGATTACACTCACAGTGCTGAAATCACGTGATTTGGCACAGGGACAGGATATCTATATATACACTTCAGTAGCTTCACTAGCAACATTGCAGAAACAGACCATTCCGGACAGGAAGGCGTTAAGAAGCCGCTGGTTAAAGTGGTATACTATCATAGAAGATCCACAAATACATTTTGTGCATGATAAAACCTTAACTACACTAGATGACCTCCCATCCCCTTTTGAAGGAGTGACATGGGAAAATCAAACACACCCAAATGACTTTTATACATGCATTTTCTACACAGATGGTTCAGCTGTAGACTCCAGCAGAGAAGGAGTGAATAAATCTGCAGGTTCAGGAATTGCGAAATATGACGCACATATGAATTTGTTGCATAGTTGGCAATTACCTATAGGAGATCACTCTGCACAGTTTGCAGAGATTCACGCATTAGCTTTTGCTATGAAAGAAGCACTTACAGTTAAGGGACATGTACTTATAGTTACAGATTCCGCTTATTTAGCATGTTCAGCATTGCAGGACCTACCAATTTGGAGATCAAATGGATTTTTAAATGCCAAAAGGAAACCACTAACGCATATAGCTAAGTGGAAGGCCATTGCGGCCTATCTTGATCAAAAGCCTGATATTGAAATTGTACACGAGCCAGCGCACAGAACGCTTGGTTCATCGGTTCATACTATGGGTAACCAGTTTGCAGATAGCCTCGCGCAAACTGTAAGTCAGAAGTTTGCCGTTAACAAAGTGTTAACAAGGGCACAGTCAAAGTCAGCCAGTCTCGATGCAGAGTTGTATGCTTAGTTGTGGTGTATTCCCCGGGCGCTAACTCTGACCGTGGTTGGTATATGATATGAATATCTTAAATAGTATGGTATGTGTTAATAGTGATGTCCTACTGTGACTCGAACTACCCCACTAGGGTCTATCCAGAACCCTTGATATATGGAATGTGAGAAGGGATGGGGGAGCACAGCGTAAGGAATGGTGGAGTGTGATTGTATTATCTCCCTATGATGTTCAGTGGCGTTCTGACACCCTTTGAGTGTCCTCAGAGGGAGGTTTGTACTCCTTAGAGAAGGGTTAAGACTTAGGTGGGTGAAGCAAGTCTATGGATGCAAAATAAATGCAAAATGAAACAATAAAAGGAAAACTTACACGGCCTTGTGTAAGTTGTATCCCATCGAGGTTTCTTTTGCAGTCTTATCTTTCTTCTAGATGATCCTTCTTCCGTCGGCGTTAGATGATCCACCAGCTACACCTGTCTGTTTGAATAAAATTCTTTGAAGTCACCACACCAGGTCTACCCTGCTTCATTTCCTCGGTGGTGCTCCACGATTTTTCCTGCTGCTGCTGGAAGAGCTTACATACTGCTGTATGTTGGATTGCACACCGGTAGCTGCTGCACACAGAGGGGAGTCCCGCGAGTCACGTGACCGCCTCACATCATACGGCTGACACGCCAGAGGTAGCGGTTCATCACAGAGACCAGAGACCAACAGCCCTGCAGAGCAACGGAGCTCACCGGTCCTCCTCCACTGACACCAGACAAGAACACCGACGGTCGCGCGACCGCCCCACGTGACGCCAGTCGTGATAGGGTTGGCGGTGCAACTACACAGCGACTGAGGATCACATCAAACCACCATTACTCCCCAAACCCAAGAAGAAGAGACAGAAAGAGAAGAGCATAAAGAAAGAAGAAGGATCATCTAGAAGAAAGATAAGACTGCAAAAGAAACCTCGATGGGATACAACTTACACAAGGCCGTGTAAGTTTTCCTTTTATTGTTTCATTTTGCATTTATTTTGCATCCATAGACTTGCTTCACCCACCTAAGTCTTAACCCTTCTCTAAGGAGTACAAACCTCCCTCTGAGGACACTCAAAGGGTGTCAGAACGCCACTGAACATCATAGGGAGATAATACAATCACACTCCACCATTCCTTACGCTGTGCTCCCCCATCCCTTCTCACATTCCAGAGTTGTATGCTTGTCTGGATGCCACCAGGCCTAATCCACCTGGGTATCCTAAGAAATACTCATTTAAACAAGACAACAATAATTGCATGGTTGTAATTGATGCTAATGAATTCATTGTTCCCCCTGTAGCAAGCAGAATGCAGATCGCTACGCAAGCACATGACAGTGTGGGACACCCTCACCTAGGGAGAGAAAATGTTTTGTTGACACTGAAACACAAATACTGGTGGCCGAACATGAGGAAAACAGTTAAGACAGTCTTAAGAAATTGTAAACCATGTCGGTTGGTAAACAGTCCTAATCATCAGACCCCACCATTTATTATTAATGCAATACCAAACAAACCGTTTGATTTAATATATTTGGACCATATTGGACCTTTGCCAGCATCACATTCCTACAAACATGTTTTGGTTTGTGTTGATGCTTGTACAAGGTTTACGTGGTTATACCCAGTTCGTAGTACGACATCTAGCTCTACGCTTAATTGTCTCAACACCTTAGTAAGTGTGGCTAAGCCCAAGGTCTTTCATTCCGATGGTGGACCTGCTTTCACAGCGGCAGAAACCAAGGAATGGGCCGCAACATTAGGTGTTGATTGGGCCTTCAGCTCACCGTGGCACCCGGAAAGCACTGGAATTGCTGAGCGTAAAAATTACGAGGTAAAACGACTTTTAACCAAAATGCTATCTAATCGTCCTACACAGTGGTATCCACTCTTAGTTACGGTTCAAATTGGCCTAAATAATATTCCTAACACAGTAACTGGTAAAACACCACATGAACTGTTATATGGTACTCCTATGAATACACAGTTTACTAATGATTCTATTTCTGTCCCAGGGAGACTTGAACAAATATTAATTTTACAGGAATTGAGGGATTCTTTTTCCCATACAGCCCACACACCACGTAATCCTGCAGCTTGGACGCCGCAGATTGGACATTCGGTCCAGGAGAGGGTTGCTAAGGTAAAGCCGTTGCGGCCTTAGTGGAAGAAACCTACCACGATACTGAAAAAGATAAATGAAAGAACCTTTGTTATCCAAGATACTAAAGGCAAGGAAAGAAAAGTGAGTATCGATAATCTTAAGCCTACAGCTCATTGCAGTAACGACACTGTTCAAGATGGAGGAGACACCATATCTGCGACAGACTTCGATGGAGCTGCAGCCTCTCGAAGCACAGATTGCAAGACAACAGGATGTGGAAAATAATCATGCAGGTGAGGTCTTACAAGCTGAAGCTGACTTCCCTGACAGTGACCAAAGACATATATATGTGTTACCTGCCATACCGGATCAACGCAATATTTACCGGAAGGCCTATCAAACAATGGCTAAGGTGATTACAAAGAAAAGACTGTTAAAGACTATTTTGTGTCTCTCAATCTGTTTTGATTTTCTAGCAATATCGGCCAGCGTTATTTTCAGGTTACAATGGCATTTTGTGACTCAGCAAGAAGGAGAGATCATCGACTGGAAACGTACAGCAGCACACGGTATTACCACACCAGACTCCGGAATCGTGAAACGAGGACTACACTACGATTTGAAACCGGTGGACATACAGTCGGTGGGTATACCTCAAGGTGTGTATTGGAAGCCGTTTCCTAAACCTATCATCCAGAAACGAAAGACTTTGGGGATTTCACAGGTTGTGCTGTTTGATTCTACTGTGCTAGCTAAAGAAGCTGGTATAACTACGCCAGAAGGAAGGAAGCTGGTGACACAACATCTGAATGCACAGCTGCAACAGCTGCAATCTACAAGCCTGAAATATGATTTACCCCTTCATGACCATTGGAAGCAGCAAAGCTATCGTGAACAACGTTGTCATGCTGAATTTGGACTTTGCTATTTCATTGACTTTCAAGGAACACGTAAATGGCCAACGAAGGAGCTGAAAGCTGATCATTGCCCTCGGCCTGGTGTGACCTTGGACAATATAAGGTATAAGCAATACCCTATTTTCTATCTGAATACAGGTCAAATCACTCAGAACGGATTCGTTCCCAATGGACAGACTGATCCAAGAGTGGCATTCTGGGAAGGTGCTGAAGAAGAAGAGTACAGAATACCTGGAGGGGTAAGACCTTATACATCTGCTGTTTTTTGTACTGACAGTATTTACTCAGAATGGTGGAACTCATCAATAACCGCTGAGGACCTGTTACACAAACTTCAAGATGTGATGGAAGATGCTAAAACTGGACAGCTAAAGACCGCAGCACTTCCGAAAGAATGGAATACAAAAGGTGATGGTATGTTGTTTCGTGAACCTACAGCATGGGACACTTGCACTCAACCACGCTTTGCTACATTTACCAATACTACATACTACAGCCATTCATGTAAAGGTTTCAAGAATGCGTGTGGTATCACATTGGAGAAATTGATCAATGAAGGAATCTGTGATAAGGACACTACAGTATTCAAATACGGTTGTAAACCGTGTTCTTTTTATTACAATCTCACGCAAGGCTATTTTAACTGGCAACCGAAAATGATTGATCAAGGATTTTTACATTTTTCTGGGTTACGAGGTTTTTGGTGTGTGGAGCGAATAGTGATTATGAAACCTAATTACAAAGTCTACTCCCTGTTCCAGAAATGTCTCAATGATAGTTTGCATATGAATGTTGACACGGTAATCAGGGCGATGAGCGATTTGATGAATGTTCAAATAGCTCCAGATGATAAACCCTGTGATTATGATACGTGCACCACACGTAATATTGTTAACATGCCCTACTCAGAGGCAATGTGGGGTACGAATGCAACGATTAATGCCATAGTGTATTATGAAAATGACACAGAGTTCATGAATGAATGTAAAGTTTCAAGTAAAACATCTACAAGAAAATTGCTTACTAACGATGATATTCTTATAACCACAGGACACCTGCTGAGTGATTCTGTTTCTGTTATAAGTCAAATCTCTGACTCAAATGATGAAGAATTAAGGAGAGGTATTTTGGTGTTAAGAGATCACATGATAAAATTTGCTTCCTACACAATTTCAGATATAACAGTGTTATCTGAAGAAATTAAAGCTTTGGGTATTCTTAATCACATTACTTCTATCAGGTTAACATTGCAAAGTAAAAAGGTTGACATATCACTTTTAAATCTCACTTTGATCACACAGACTCTCAATTTAAGTCCGAAAGAATCTGAAATCCTGGCATATGTTTCACAAACCACAGTTTATGACATACGAGAAAGAAACCACAGACGGGTTCATAACCCTGATGACTCATTGTGGGAAGTTTTTTTATACTATGAATTATTTATTCCAGGAGATGTGTATACAACAAATTGGGAACTGCTTAATTTTGGACACATAACACACACAGGTTCTTATTTCGCTAGGGTGCAGGTTGCTCAACCATTTCAGTACATGTCTGTGAAATGTGATCGTGAATTTTTCATCAGCACTATAAGATGTGTTGATAGAGGTTATTTGATTTGTGATGACATTATACAGCACATGCCTTGCAATAATCAAATGCAAGGTAGCAACTGCCCGATAACTGTAATGCCTATTCAAACCCCTTTTACATTAATTCACAGCCTAGATAATGGGAGTTACATAGTGTTATCTACAGAAAAGGATAGCGATATTCCTCCTTTTCAGGCATCACTTGTCACGGTTAATGGGAGTATACAGTGTTATGGTACTACACTTATTCCACCTCTGTTACATCAGACATTTACATCTGGAGTACATTTCAGGTACCAGCTATCACAGTGATCCTTCCTCACATGACGGCCTATTTGGCACATTTAAAGAAAATGAAGGTTACTATAGGGTTCACACATGATATAGTACATACCCTTTTACAGAGAGTTCACAGTGAATTACTACCTGTTGATTTGTACCCAGGTGATTTTCCCCAGTGGTTAACTACACTAGGTGAATCATTGAAAACTTTTTGGCCAATGACAGGTAATTTTTTGACAAAAATAGGCACTAGCCTACAATCTACTGGTAAAAGTATTTTTAGTGGACTAGGAAATGCGTTTGGAATCCTAGGTTATTTAAAACCACTATTGTTTTTTATTTTAGGGATAATAATCCTTGTTATTTTGCTTCGTATTTTCTCATTTCTTCCGAAGATGAAGATGAAGAGACGTTCAGCTTAATCACATTTTGCTTTCTAGCATATATTCTTATATTTTTTACCTAGATACTAATATACTGTTTTAAGCACACAGGTCAAATCTAACCTGCTGCAGTATGCTTTGTTGCAAGGACACAGACGAAAAGAAAGATACTTCACAAATCTTGCGTCTACCACGTTCCTATCAAACTTCCATGAGGATGTACTTAGATGAACTGGTTTTGCCACATCGGAAACCCCGCAAAGTGCATGCAGTTCACGATACGATGAGAGACTTTATGTATCAGGACTCTCTTGCTTCCTCTGGACCGTTTTCAGTTTTAACACCTAATGGGACATTGCTACCGCGTAGCTTGCTAATGTTATGTAATTTTTGACAAGTGAAATCTTTGCTATCTCTTGGTGATCAACCCAACTTCAAGTGTAGAGACATTCACCGTCAAATATTTCAAATGTCTTTTTATACAATTGAGGAAGGTCATATCAGCATTGTTAGCCACGGGTCATATAATTGTACCACTTTGCTTGCATGTTCAGGTAATAAACATCAACATTGTTTTGGTGCCCGTTGGAATACTACGCTCTTGAGTGTGTATGAAAGCCAACATCAACCCGCTTTACAATTGGGTGATTTTTACAAATTGATACCTTCCCATCGTGGAATAACTTGTGCACATATGCGCAGTTGTGGGTGTTTTGGCGATCAGTCACATACTCCTGTGAGTTCAAGCTCATCAACATCAGAGAGCTGTGACACTGTCTTCCAAAAGTACACATAATGAATATTTTCTGCTTTGATAGTTTTTTTTCTGCATTTGCAAAAATATAATAATTATGTGTAGGAGAGGGTGTTATGGATTACAGGTATTTTCTGGCATATAACGCATAATGAATACAGGTCACAGGTACATATATACGTAGTATCATTGTAAGGCCTAGTATAGCTTAGAGTATACTGTTAAAATCCTGGTTTTCTTGTCTTAGAAATAATAGCTTGTTTTGCTCAGAAGTGGCAGGATATTGGGACAGGTTACATAGACATAAAAGGGGAACTTACAACGGTAAACACGCCGTGGTTTGAACGGTAACTTATGAAATATCATAGGTCACTAACTGTAAATCCTAACTCGTAAACATCATACGTCACAAACCACAGAGTATGGACACATGACACGTGACACACGTACGCAGTAAACAATACACTCTATAATAGGTTTGCCCGACTCCATGTTAGACAGAGAGAGAACCGAACTTAAGTGTGAAGTCACACAGATGAGACTGGGACTGGCTGACCTATCGTAATATCTTTTGGTTTGTGAGTATTGACAATGCATATCTAGTTATAATATCTGCATAGTTAGGAATGGATTGGTAACATACTGTAACTGCTAGCCATTAGCTTATAAGAAGCTTGTTCTGATATTTCTGAATATTGTTGTGATACAATAAATGATAAACCTTTTCTTATACAAACTCTGAGTACCCTTTCTTTATAAATAATAATCTCACGATACCCTCCATATCATAATATGTGAGAGTGTGGCCGAGACTTTTTCAAGTGCAACATTGTGGTTTGTGTTCTCTGCTTAGTGCAGGATATAACTCACCATAAGGCAACACTTGATAAAGGAAGGTAGGTGATTGAACCCAGATTACTGTCCTTAAAAAATATGTGGATTCTGGTCCTACTTTTGTATATCGTAGAGCGAGAACAATTGGATCTCATGTTTCACCAAGGGAACTCAAATCTTCTGGTCTCAAAAAACCTTTTATCACTAGGGGTTCCTTCAAATGTGGCTCTTGTTGTGCATGTACTGCACCGACACACTTTATTCGAGCAAATACCCAGTATGTACCTGGCAGATACCTGGAATGCGCCGCTCCTCACCTCTGACAAGCCCCGTTGCGTTTGCCTTCCCAGCCTGGGTTCATGCCTGGCTGACGGGCTGCTGATCTGTTAAATGATAATGATTAGGATTTAATAGGCTGCAATGCTTCGCGTGTCTACCCGGTTGGCATAAATTCATGAATTGTAATGCAGTATATATATATATACTGTGCAGTATTGCAGCCAGCGGGAATAAAATGCTTCAATCCCTGCCTGGAAAATACCTCAATGCACTCGGGCAGAAAACAGTCACAAACCTCAATACACCCGGGTATACCCGAATTCGTGGGACTAGCCGAGCTCGAATAAAGTGTGTCGCCAGTGTAAACACATGAAGCCTGCCAAAAGTTTTTTCCAGTTTGCCTTGCCACCGCCACATGGTGTGAATATATTACCAAATAAGGAATTTAAGATTAACAGCTTTATAAATTGTAAAAGTCAATTTGTGATTTATCTAATAACATGTGGTTGTGGCAAGAGGTATGTGGGGAGGACGACTAGAGCCCTTAAGGTCAGGATGTTAGAGCATTTAAGGCTCATAAAATTGAGAGACACTAATCATCCAGTCTCAAAACATTTCACTGAATGTGGTCAGGGAGGAATTAATAATTTTTCCTTTTTGGGGATTGAATCAGTTATTTCTAAATCTAGAGGAGGTGATCATATCAACCTTCTGGACCGTAGGGAGGCGTATTGGATCTTTACTCTCCTAACGCGCTTCCCTATGGGCTTGAACATTGACTGGCAACTAACACATTTTTTGTAAACATTTTTGTGATAGACGTATTATGGTGTAATTAGTTGGTAATACAGATTAAATAAGACAATTGTCATTATATTGGACATTATATTCTTATCATTATAACCTTTGAACCTATGCCTTATCATGCAAATATTATGCTAATATGTAAGCTTAAATTGTTCTTTGATGTATCTTGTGGATAATACTTCATATTTTATAATGGTTGTATTTCCCTGGTTCCTATGATTTAGGTACACAATCTGTGTTATGCAGTATGTATGTGTAATATGTCTTTAAATTTACTTTTCTTACACATTTTTTTAATCGTCTAGAGGTTTTTATTTTTAACTTTTTTTTTGTATATAACAGTTGCAACACAGCTAGTTTTTTAATCCACCTTGTTCATGTTTTTCCTTGATATAATAGTACCCTTTATTAAGCATTAGTTTAGTTTAATATAGCTTTATTTCGTTTAAATATGCTTGTCCAGTTAGCAGCAATGTATTTTGTTCTGCTGGAATGGTCAATAAAGCTTTGTTATTGTGTTCCTATGTTTGCCCACATCCAAAATGGCCACACTGCCTTTGGTACTTCCTTTTGCCCTTAGATCGGCACTGAGTCGCTCTGTTATGACGTCATCAGGTTCTGATTTTTGGCGCGAAATGGCCCACAGGTAAGAGGGTATATAATGGATGTTATCACATTGTGTTTTATCCTTGAAAAAGAACGCTGCGACGTTCGAAATGCATTGGATGGGTCTTTTGCCACATTAAAGTGCCCTTTTTATCATTTTTTTGTCCTGGTTTCTTCCTGCTCCGTTTGTGCTGGTGCGCTTTTTGGTCTCCCTTTTCCCTGTATTGCATTGAGTAGCTGCCTGCCTGCCCTACCAGGATGTGAGTATTTGCATATTTTTCAGGGGAACCTGCCAATGAGACTGATGGTGAGTGGGTTGCACCACACACCACCTGTCTTCAGGAGGATAGTACCCATTATATGACACAATAGGTACTATATCAATTGTTAGTACCCTGGTACAGTGGTCTGGCTTATTATCATTTTGAGATATACCTGCATTTGAGCGCTTCAGCTATTTTCCATACCTCATTACATCTCAGCCCTAATTTCTCGCTATGCACCATCACGACTCTTGCGTTCTTCTCAAGAATGTCTTCTTTCTACCCCCTTTGTATCTAAAGCTCTCTCCCGCCTTAAACCTTTCTCACTTTCTGCCCCACACCTCTGGAATGCCCTTCCCCTCAATACCCGACTAGCCCCCTCGCTATCCACCGTTAAGACCCACCTTAAGACACATCTGCTTAAAGAAGCATATGAGTAGCACTGGATAATCATGGACACATGACACAAAGCTTGGCCCCCTGCAGACGCACTTACTAGTATTCCCTCCTACTGTCTCTGTACGTTCTCCCTACCTACCAATTAGATTGTAAGCTCCTCGGAGCAGGGACTCCTTCCTTAATGTTACTTTTACAGTATGTCTGAAGCACTTATTCCCATGATCTGTTATTTATATTTGTTATTTATATGACATGTATTACTACTGTGAAGCGCTATGTACATTTTATGGCGCTATACAAATAAAGACATACATACATACATACATACACGCATGCACATTAATCATCAACTGGCTCCCTTCCCAAAGAGGATTACACAAAGCCAACAATAGGAAAATTAACGAATGGTCTGAGAGAGGTGTCGATAAGAGGTTGAAATCCTTGAGCGAGCCTTACGTGTGTCTGCAGGGGGAGGTTTTTTTTTTTTTTTGGTCACTCATGAACTTTGCAAGCAATGGTGAAGTTATACACACATGCGCAGTAATAATCAACTAGCTCCATTCCCAAAGAGGATTACTTGCAGGCGCAGAGAGGTGATGCTCGGCTCGGGACGATTAAAAGCACAAAGACAAGCTTTTGAAAATGAATGGTTTTCGAGAGGTGTCTAAAGGTTGAAATACTTGAGCGACCCTTGTGTGTGTCTGCGGGGGAAGAGGGTAAAGCTGCATGAAGGATTAGCTGTACTGTAGTTCAAAGACATGACATATTTTCAACAGGTCATCATAATGATTTGATCCCAACATCCCCAAATACATAAAAATCACACAAATTACGTATGTGCAGTCAAACGCACAGTGTCGCAGTCAAGAGCTACAGCACCAATTGAATATCGCAATATCAAGATGGTTTAGGCAGGCACATGTTGAGAAAATAAAAAATGATGAGATTTTTTTTTTTTGGTCAGTCTTGAACTTTTTTTCCCCCAATGAGCATTAATAATCAACACAGAAGAATAAATCAAACCAGGCTCTGCGCTGCACTGCACTGTATGTTATACACGCAGGAATGTGATGACAGGAATGTGATTAAAGACAGAAAGCCATCCATTCAAAGGAATGGTGTGGGAGAGGTATACTGTAGATAAGATAAGAAGTTGAAATACAGCAGTGCAGTACATTAGCCTGTGTCTGTGCGGGGGCGAGCGAGGGGAGAGCGCTGTGTATGCCGAAATGTGATACTGTTATAGTACACGCCTATGTGTTTCAACAATGTTCAAATGAGACATACAGTACTGTACATGCATGTATAAATATGCAAATTTACAATTACTGCACGAGCGCGCGCGCACAGATTGTGTACTGACGTAGGTTGAGCTGCTACAGTATTAGACTTTGAAGACAACAGCTCGTGAATGCCCACCTGAGTTTTTAGACGGTATTACAGTATTGCAGACAGCGCTAATAATATGCTAATAATACAAGCGCTAAAATACCGGAACATATTCCGGAAAAAAAGAAAATATACTGCATCTGCCAGCGGTTATCAGAGTTATGCCGCTATGGCCGCATTATGATAAAGGGGGCCGCACCTGTAAACGGGCAATGGAAGAACATCAACTGTATTCTAGGTAAATACTCTCATCTACTAACCCGTGATGATGATTTGAGATTGGTCCTCAGGGATAGACCATCTGTGGTATGGCGGAGATCCAAGAACATCCAAGATCTCCTCATACATAGCCATTACACTAGACAAAAAAAATAAAATAAAAACACTTGGCTTAAAGTAAAGGGTTTCTACAAGTGCCATAATTGTAAGGCGTGTGATCATATGAAGGAGAGCAAAACCTTCACTAATTGGAATAATACAAAAACATTTACTCTCAAGGAATTCATCAACTGTAAAAGTACAGGAGTAATATACCTCCTTACATGCACATGTGGAGCCAAATATGTGGGCAAGACTAAAAGAGAACTAAGAAGGAGAGTCTTATAACATCTGGGCTCCATTTGAAATTCACAAGATGCCCCAGTCTCTTGTCTAGATTGTCCCAGATAGGGCTCATCAATGAATTCCTGGTGGTTAATGCGCATTTAAATTTGGAAATCTTCCAAATTTACAGTGAGTTGGTCATTGAAGATAACAGCGTTTTCATAGCTTTCCAAGCAAATTTTGGGATCCAAATGAGATTATTTAACTCCAATGGGGAGCAAACCTCCTTCTCCAAAGCTACCCATCTTTTCAATTCAGGGTCTGTCTGCCATTGGGAAATTTGGCATAAATGCGCTGCTTTATAATATGATAACAGGTATATACAACAAATTAGAAATCGTTCAGATCCATATACAAATAGATATAAACACCGGGTGCATAGAGAAGAATCACTTAGAAACACAAAATAAAGTAATCGCGGTCACATAAGTCCCTTTAATACATACTCATGGTGCAATAGTAGTAATATATTTGAGGATAAGATATCCACAGAGAGAACTAAGATGTACAGTACCACTCAACCACACACAAGGTTAACAATGGTACCAGGACGGCTAACCTGCTAAAAGCAAAAATAATTCATTTGTAATAATGTATCTATAATAATGCCGAAACACAAGGTGAAAGTATGTCACATTGAATATAAAATCGGAATAAAATAAATCCCCAGGTAGGGAGGGCGTGTAGGAGGATAACTAGTAGTAGGGAGAACAGTGAACAGTGATGATATGGCAAAGCAGGGCTGTGTAAAATAAATGCAAATGAATATGCCAAACATATGATTATCCCTATGGAATAATTACTAGGCAAACATAATGGTCTGGTGTAGCGCCCCTAGTGCTTAGATAGATATATAGCACAATATAGAGAACAGAAGCATACCATAATTAGAACGTGACTGTGAAGTATGTAATAAGTATGTATAAGTAACACACCGTCAACGTCTGTGGCGTCCACTAGTGGGACGGCGTTTGGAGGAGTGTAGCGTCAGCCCCGGCATGATATACGGGTGTATCCTAAATTTCCTTACGGTCGAGCTATGATATACAGTGGCGGCCGCCTTTACCCTAGTGCGGCCGTATCGGCGCAACTCTGAAAACCGCGGGCAGATGCACTATTTGATGCAGTATGTTCTGGTATTTTAGCCGCGGCCGCCTTTTCCTAGTGAATTGTATTAGCGCTGTCTCGGCATGAATGCGGCATGAACGCGGTGAAGTGCGGTAAAGTGCGTGACATTCGGAGAAAATCCCCGAAAAAATTCGGACATGTAGGAAAATAAAAGGGGCCGCGACAGAATGTTCTGCCTGCTGTATAACGTGTCTGTGTCTATACCAGCATTTAGGGATATGTTGATCTCATGTGCATACAACACACTGGCACATTGCGGTGTGTTATTTATCTATACTGCTGGGTCTGAGGAAGGGACACATTAGTCCTGAAACGTTACCTTTATTAGTTCTGATGCTGTGAATACTTTATTTAAGTTTTTTCAAACTCAAAACAAGTCTCCTGTGTGCTCCTTTTTTTTCTCTAGTTTGTGCCTATTATCAGGTCCAGCTTTGAGATGCCGGGACCATTGGAAGGTAAGCACCAGAAGCAAAATAATATTTATATACTTTTTACAAACAGTGATGTGCCATTTATACTTACTATTGCTCACGTTCTAATTATGGTATGCTTCTGTTCTGCTTCTGTCGCCTAGTAGTTATTCCATAGGGATAATCATATGTTTGGCATATTCACTTGCATATTTTTTGACACAACACTGCTTTGCCATATCATCACTGTTCTCCATACTTCTAGTTATACTCCTACACACCCTCCCTACCTGGGGATTTATTTTAATTCCTCTAAGTGCAGGTCTACTTTTGACCTGTCTGGCAGCACATGTGCCAACCATTTTGAAACAAATTCCTTGGATCTGTGATGGCCTCTGGACCCCGCGTAGCCTGATATTGTTACACCTGTCCCTATTTTCTGTGTCCTCTTGCTTGTCGGACAGGTCAGAGATCAAGGTTTCTAGATGTGCTGTAGTTTTTTTGTTTTTTTTGTAGCGCTTTAATTGTTGAATCCAGGCACTTTTCCATGGCATCTGTCCTGTCCCCATTGTTATTGATGTCTCTCCGTAGCTCTGCTAATTCCTTTTGAAAAAAAGATTTTATTTCCTTGCAGAACTCCTTTAGATTACTCTTGGTCACAAGATTTTTGTCTCTTTTGTCATTCAGGTCCTCCGATCCTCCGAAAGAGTCGGATCCCTCATGCTGGATTGGAGGCTCAGAGCGTCCCTTTCGTGCCATATCTCCTTTATTGAAATAGTCCGTTAAAACGGAGGAAGCTTCCCGCGATTTTGCTCTGGTATTCATCCCTTGTGTATCCGCTCTATGTCTGTTAACTCGGATTGTTTATTTATATGTTTTAAGCGCCGATTTTCAGCCTAAATTGTGCCATTGGGGACGGAGCTAAAAGTTCAATTTTACATCCACTTCGCTGTCGTGCATGCGCCTCTAGAGATGCATTCTTTAAGATGAGAGGTTATAGACGTGGGATTACAGGTGGGACACCTTTGGAGAGAAAAATGGTCAGCAGTTATAAAATATAATAATGTCACATATTTAATTCAATTTACAGTAGAAAAATGGTGTGTGTTGGACTTATAAATAAATAAAACAGCAACAAGAAAAAATTCTAGTTCTCCATTAATATTCTGTCCAATCCATAGAATAGTTTTGAATTCCACTCTATTTGTGCGGAGAAGGAAGCAGAAATACTAAACAAACATAACACAAGAAGTGGGGCATTGAAGGTAAAATACAGGACATTCCTCCTCCAAAAAACATGTCCCTGTCTAAAAAGACAGCAAACTCCTTCAATGTCTAAAACTTGACCAACAGCCAACCTCTCAACACAGATATACTGCACCGACACACTTTATTCGAGCAAATACCCAGTATGTACCTGGCAGATACCTGGAATGCGCCGCTCCTCACCTCTGACAAGCCCCGTTGCGTTTGCCTTCCCAGCCTGGGTTCATGCCTGGCTGACGGGCGGCTGATCTGTTAAATGATAATGATTAGGATTTAATAGGCTGCAATGCTTCGCGTGTCTACCAGATGGCATAAATTCATGAATTGTAATGCAGTATATATATATATACTGTGCAGTATTGCAGCCAGCGGGAATAAAATGCTTCAATCCCTGCCTGGAAAATACCTCAATGCACTCGGGCAGAAAACAGTCACAAACCTCAATACACCCGGGTATACCCGAATTCGTGGGACTAGCCGAGCTCGAATAAAGTGTGTCGCCAGTGTATATCTATATTACACTTCTAACTGCACCACTACAAAACATTTAGTTATTTAGTACATTCCAACTATGATCATTCTAAAAAAATATATCAGCATTAACAAACCTACAAAAACGTTACATGGTACTTTGAAACTTCTTCAGTGATTCCATTTCGCACTTCACACTAAATCCTTGTACAGTATTCTTTGTGAAGTGCTGAGCACACTCAAGGCACTATACAAATAAAGACATACATACACAGTATTACTAATTTTTCAATAATAATATAGTATCAGAACCTTTGACACAGTTCTGGGTGTCTAGTAAGCTGTCTGGGTGTTCCGCCAACTGTCCTTGGGCAAAACTGAACTGTTCTTACTAAAATACTGTATTCCACATATTAATTGCTGGATTATAACAGCAAAGTAAAATACTTGATTTAATATTCTTTACACTATTAATATTTTATACTACGGTGACATGCCATACATTTCACAACAAGACATACAATGCCTCTATCTTCAACATTTAAATTGGATCCTTTGTTCAGAAAAGAAATGCATTCGACACCATGTTAAAATAATTACCAAACATGTCCTAACCAGACCAAATAAAATTGAAATGTATTTACTGGTTACACACAAACAGAAAATACACAAGGGGATTTTCCCTTAACTTCTGAAAACACAGACACAAATGAACATAAGTAACACTTCTTTTATACACAGCTAACAACTTTAACAAACAAAAAACAACAACAAAACCTGCTATTAAAACTAATTTGCGCTCTAGTGAACTTGCGTGTATGGAATGCATTTTGCCCGTTGTTTATGTGTAGCGTGTTCATAACTAAAGAGAAAGGGAGGGCTACTATTCTGTTACTTCTGTTCTGGGCTGTTATTCTTCATGCTGCTTCTGATTCTGTCTCTTCTCTCTCGATGTGTAAATTGAGAGGGGGGATAAGAATGTCAGTCTGGTTAAGGTAACCCATCGTCTGGCCAGAATGATAAGCGCCCTTATTTTTCCAGCTGGTTACAAAAATGGCAAAGATCAAATGAACTTCCTGCATTTGCCTTTTCTTTGTCCTCCTCTCTCCAAGGACACCCAAACCCTCCTCTGTCCAGTGTTAATTAATTTGTGTTGTAGTGGGGGTGTACACCTTTAAATAAACTTAATTGCGGGCAATTAATTGCATTCTTATTTTTGTAAGAACTTATGATTTATACTACCACAGACACACAGGGATTACTCAAGATAACAACCCTTTTAACATATTTATACCTGACAACCTAACACAACATTTTGGGGAAAAAACACATTTTCCCTACCATGAACCTATACCTAAGGCATGTTCCCCACTGAGATTTGCAATACTTTCAACTCTCAACCTGAGATTCTTAATCCCAGGGGGTAGACCCATCTTGGGTTTTAGGCAAAACCAATCTGTTGAGAATAATGGTTGCACCGACGGATTGTGACATTGTCAGTCAGTTTGCATCTCTCCACAATTTCAGAGCGAGCGTGATCCAACCCACAGGAAAAGAAAATATATAGTGCACTCTGATGTAACAAAAAAATATTCTTATATAAACTTGGCTCGTATGGATTTCCTACTTACATCAAGTAAGTGGTTTTAAAGCCTTTCTCCAAAGTGTTATGATTTTTGGTCTTTTTTTTCCAGGGGAAGACCCCTCTTGGGTTTTAGGCTAAAACAATCTGTTGAGAATAAAGGGGGCACCGATGGACTGTGATATTGTCAGAGCCAGTGAGTATGCATTCACACTTGGTTAATCTGGCATTAGAAATTTGCGTTGCGTGTTTTAGAGGCAAAGTGCCCACAGCATGTGGGACTTGAAGCTGTAAAAGGTAGCCCTGTACCAGATCATGGAAGGCTACTGAGTAAAGTCTGGTCTGTGACCGGAAACATGAGTGAGGACAATGCATAATTTGGGAATCCCAATGCCAAATCCTAGGAGCAATAAGGAGAGTCTTTTTCTAAGTGAAGAAATGATTATTCACAGCTGTCAGTCCACGGGAGTGGATGACCGACACCTTTTCTCGTTAAATCTTGTAATGCTGCTGCTATAGACAAGGAATTTGGAATCCATTGGCGGGAATGTCATGCCTTTTCCTGAAATGCCCTGTAACTGGGACTTATACCTGTTTAAGAGAAACTGCCTCTAAATCCAGCAGGGAGCTGGTTAAATGCGGCCAGGCAACTAACCAGACTCCACCTGGCTAATTAGGACTCTAAAAAAGCCCCCTGGAAAAAGATGCCAGGAGATTTCCTTGGCACACAAGGGTGCTGACAGAGGAGAAAGAGGACTGAGCAGAGAGACACTCCATAGCTCACATGTGCTGACCCAGGGGAGCAGAAAGGCCTTCACCTACAGCAACATATGGAAAATAAAGGGTAGAGGGGGAGGGGGAGGGAAGGTGACTCTCGCGTTAGCTCAATAAACAATGTATAAAATGGTAACAAAGGTGCAAAAGGGGATAAGGAGTAATTATGAAATTGGAGACAAGAACACCCTCTTGAAAGCACTCGTTGTAAAGTGTGATATGATGAATTAATTAATAAATAATACTTTATTATCAATAAATAAAATAAATTAATATATAACTAAACTAAATGATACAACGGTGAATAAATCACATTGATAACTAAACATATAAAACAGACCAAAGTGCTCTATACATAAACTGAAACAGAGGGGAAATCCTTAACAGATAATTACTTAATAGTAATGAAATAACTTGTTAATCACAATTAATACAGGATAACCCCAAGGTCCAGCACTAGAGATAGTTAAAAACCTGTACATTCTAAACAGGTAGCGTGAGACTGACCATTTTAGTATTCGCAAATAAATGGCGTATGAATGTTCCTATAAAAAATCTGCAGTTGGTACCAAATGATATGTCAAATAACAAAATCAATATAGCAGAGGTACATGAGCTAATGTTGGAGCACCTAGAATACTAAGTACAGGATCACAACAAATAGCTACTTTATTGCTAAATGAACATTAATATAGAAAATCCGTGGGGGGGAGGGGGAAGGGATTGTGGCGGGTAGGGCGCACCGGCCCTCGGCCCCGAAGGTATCAGAGTTGGACCAGGGCTTGCACCAGTGTCGGGGCCCCGGAGCCTGGCCATGGCTCCCAGGTTCTATAGAATTGAGGCATTCTCTGCTTCAGCATGGCTGTCAGTCTCTCCATGTTCATGACTCCGTCTATTCTTTTAATTATTGTTCGCCTGGAAGGGGCCTTTACTTGTTTCCAGGCCGCCGCGATGCAGCATCTGGCGACCGTAAGGATCGCCGAGGAAAGTCTGGCTATAGGAGCGGGGAGGTCTTCAATTGGTTTCCCCAGCACGTACGTCAGGGAGTCCAGGGGGACCTCCAGACCCAAAGTTTCAATCAGGAGACTCTGGATCTTGGTCCAGAACCTCTGGATCTCCGGGCATGCCCACCAAATATGGGACATGTCCCCCCTTTGACCACATCCTCTCCAGCACACGTCCGAGGTGCCTGGGTAGATCTGGCTCAGTCTACTCGGGGTTAGGTACCATCGGAATACGATTTTATAAATATTTTCCTTCATGATTGAGCAAATTGGTGTTCTGGTGGCAGCTTTCCAGATATCCTCCCAGTCTTCCAGGTCGATTGGGATATTTAGATCAGCGCTCCATTTTTGCATATAGGAGTGTGAGGGGGGGAGTGGGATGCCTCTAATGTTCTATAAACTTTGGAAATTAAACCTCTCTGGTATTCCCCCTTGAGGCAGAGGGTCTCGAATCTAGTGCACGCTGGGAATTTAAGGCTAGGGGATTGGGCTCTCAGGAAGTGCCTAATCTTAAGGTATTTGAAGATGGGGAGGCCTGGGGAAGAGAACTTATTTTTAAGCTCTTGGAAGGACAGGACCTCATCACTTTCCAGCAGATCTGCAACCACTCTGATATTTAGGCCCTGGAATTGACCAAATTGGGAAATTGGGTACGGGAGCATCCGGGTGGGAAGTCCGGGTTCCCGAAGATGGGGGTGAGTTGTGAGGGGGATGAAGCTAGGCCATGTTTCCCTTTAGCTTTAGTCCAAGTAGACCACATGCACCTCATTGCCTCGAGCTCGAATCTCAGGGGCCTCCTTCCTTTGTGAGCCTGAGACCATAGTAGGGCCGAGAGGGGGGTGGACGCCGCGTGGTATGTTTCTATCACCAACCAGCAATTGGAGGTCGGGGGGTTGTTCCAAACCACCGCCTGCCTCAGCTGGGCTGCCTGGTAATATCTGACCACATCCGGGGCCCCCAAACCCCCTCTCGTCCTTGAAGCCAACAGCACTGATCTCGGCACCCTTGGTCTACGCTGCCTCCATATAAAACGGAGGATATGAGCCTGCATATTTCACAGTTCTACTAGCGGGATAGGGACTGGGAGGGTTTGAAAATAGTAAAGTAATCGGGGAAGGACATTAATTTTGGTGGACACAATTCTTCCAAACCAAGAGATCTGGTGGGCATGCCAAGTCTCCAAGTCTCATTTGATCTGGCGGAAGAGGGGGTGGGGGGTAGTTGGCTTGATATAGCGAGCTGTACGAGCTTGCTATTTTTATCCCTAGGTATTTAATGTGGGAGTTATTCCACTTATATTTGAAGTTAGTTTGTAGGAGTTTCCTTGTAGGGTCTGGGAGAGATATATTGAGCGCCTCGGACTTGTCCATGTTTATTTTATAATCGGACACTAGGCTAAATTGGTCCAACAGTTTCTGGAGGTTGGGAAGGGAGGTGTGCGGGTCGGCCAAGGTCAGAATGACGTCATCAGCAAAGAGGGAGATTTTGTACTCCCTGTCTGCGATTGGGATGCCCTTTATGCTGGGTTCAGCTCTGATCCTGGCAGCTAGTGGCTCTATTGATAGGGCAAATAGTAGGGGGGATAGGGCGCAACCTTGCCTGGTTCCATTTTTGATTGTTATTGGGTTGGAGTGCTCTCCCGGGAGTTTTAAGTGAGTGGTAGGGTTGTTATAGAGGGCTCGTACCCCCTCGAGGAACAGACCCGAGAAGCCAAAATGGAGAATAGTTTGGTCAAGAAAGGACCATTTGATTCGGTCGAAAGCCTTTTCGGCATCAAGGCTTAGGATCATGGCCTGAGACTTATTGAGGTGAACGTGGTCTATAATATTAATAATTTTGCGGGTGTTGTAAGAGGCCTGTCTTCCTGACACAAAGCCCACCTGGTCTATATGAATCAATCTGGGGAGAATAGGGTTCAGTCTGTTTGCTAGGATCTTACTGAAAAGCTTGAGGTCAGTATTGAGTAGAGAGATCTGTCTATAACTACCGCATTGTAGCGGGTCTCTACCTTCCTTGTGTATGATGGCAAGGTTGGCGGCCGAAATTGTGCCTGGGATTGGCTCCCCTTCTAGGAAGGAATTGAACATGTCTAGCAAGTAAGGGGAGAGGGATGCTGCAAATTTTTTATAGTAAGCGTTGGAGAACCCGTCTGGCCCAGGTGTCTTGGCTATTTTAAGCGAGGAAATGGCTTGGGATAGCTCCTCTTGGGTTATTTTCTGATTAAGGAACCCAAGCTCTTCCGCTGAAAGGGATGGGAGGTTACATTGAGTTAGGTATTCTGCGGCTGTTTTGGCACTGTCGCGGTCCTGGCTGGGGGGTGGAGGTTGTACAGGTCTTTGTAGAACTCTGCAAATTCCTGCGCTATTTCTTTCTCGTTGTACGTTATCTGCCCATTTCTGGTGCAGATTTTTATGATCTGGGCTTTTGTCTTTACGCCTCTTAGTTTCAAGGCCAGGAGTTTATCTGCTTTATTGCCCCTATCATAGAACTTCTGGTTAGTCCATTTCAGCGCTCTCTCTACCTCGTCAAACTGCAGTACTTTTAGTTCAGTTCTTGCCTTATCTAGGGTTCTAAACACTTTTTTTGAAGAGGACTGCTTATGTTGGAGTTCTAGGGCCAAGATCTTTTCAGTGAGTTCTTTTTGCGCTTTGTGTTTCATTTTTTTCTTATAAGAGGCTAGAGAGATAAGGTCTCCTCTAATGGTAGCTTTGTGCGCTTCCCAGAGCATTGCTGCTGCCGAGACCGAACCGTTATTAATTTGAAAAAAAGTGTTTAGTTTTTGTTTGATTGTTTTGATCACCTGGGGGTAATTGAGGAGCGAATCGTTCAGTTTCCACTTGTACGCAGAGGTTTTGACGAACGGCAGAGAGGGTGAGTTCGATAGGGGCGTGGTCTGACCAGGTAATTGGGCCTATGTTGGAGTGGGAGGATGCCTGGAGAACATTATTGGTACCTAGAAAGTAGTCAATCCGCGAGTAAGACTGATGGGGGGCTGAGAAGAACGTGTAGTCCCTCTGGCCTACGTGCTGGGTCCTCCAAATATCTGACAGGGAATAGTTTTTCAGGATTTCCCGAAACTTTTTGGCCTTTTTCTGTGTCTGAGCAGTGTGTGGTGTCGCGGGCTGAGTGGATTTGTCTTGGTCTGGGCAAAGGACCATGTTTGCGTCTCAAACTAGCAGTAGCGAGGAGAGCACCGATTGATCTAATGAACCAAGTAGATTCTGGAGGAATTGGGTTTGGTTATCATTAGGGGCGTACATATTCATAATGGATATGGGGGTTCCTGATAGTGTACCTTGGAGTAGCAAATATCTACCTTCTGGGTCTTTGGTTACCTTTGTTGGGGCAAAGGGGATGTTATTCTTGATCAGTATGGCAACACCCCGTTTCTTGCTGGGGGATGATTCGTAAAACGCTTGGGGGAACGTGTGCTTGAATGTGTTAGGCGGGTCTGGGGTATTGAAGTGTGTTTCCTGGATACAAATTATATCGCCTTTAGTTTTTTTTAGCTCTTGTAGAGCTAGCTTGCGTTTTCTAACAGAATTAAGGCCCTTAACATTTAGCGAGATGATTTTAATTGACGCCATTAGGTAGGGCGATGATTCCTGGGGGCAAACCCCGGGCCCCGAGTGGTTCCCATGTTGGGGGTGAGTAGGTCCTTAGAGCACGGGGCGGGGGGTCCCCAGACTGTCCCTGGGGGGGCCTCTGACAGTGGTCAGGGGGGGGGAAGAGGGAGGGGAGGGGGGGGTGTGGACACATGGGGGCGAGAAAGAAAGTTGGCTGTCCGGGAGCCCAAGAGAATTTCCGCTTGACACCGTGGTGGCAAGGGAAGGGGGCAAAAACCCTGGAGAAATTTCCGAGTCGCCAAACATGGGGCGAGACCAGTGAACGAGGTCAAACACCCTCATCGTTTGAGAGAGGGGTGGGGGGGGAACTAACTTGGGTGGACGGCTATGTCTGAGACAGAAATAGGGTTATGCAGGGCTGCCAAAATATTTTTAGTTAGCCAGCAGGTTTTTTGAAGCTAAGTGTTCTGGTCATTTTGGGCCATGCTAAATAAACAATACGTATCCTGGTGTGAGTCAGATGGGCCTTTTCCTTCCTTAGGTTCAAATGATGGGGTGGGGATACCGTGGCAGAAGACAAGCTCATAGGCATATATCGTGACCGACCCATTCTCCAACAACACATATCAACTGGCCAGCAGTACTGGGGACACAGATGCATTCTGGATTTCTTGGTCTTAAGTGACATCGTTGCATGGATATATAAATCTCAGGTAAACCTTTTCTTGGGAACATGGGGAGGGGGGGAGTGAGAGGGGGGGGGAGGGAGAGGGGAGGGGGGAAGGGTGGGAGGGGGGGTTGACACCATGGTAGACACCGGAATCACAGACCTATACAATGCCTAAACAGTGCTCCTAAATCATGCTTCAGCTAGTCAGCTGGTCAAGGGCCACATATGCATGTTGGGAGCTCTTGGTCCTGCATGAACAGTATTGCATGAATATACAAGATTCAGATAAACCTTTTCTTGGGTCGTTATGGGGGGGGTGAAGGGGGGGTGAGAGGGGGAGGGGAGGGGGGGCGGGGAGAGAGGGAGGGGGGGTGGGGGGGAAAGGGGGGAGGGCGGGCGGGGGGTAGGGGGGGAGGGGAGGGGGGAGGGGAGGGGGGAGAGGGGAGGGGGGAGAGGGGAGGGGAGGGGGGAGGGGAGGGGGGAGAAGGGAGGGGAGTGGTGGAGGGGGAGATCATGGTAGCCACTGCGATCACAGACCCATACAATGCCTAATCGATGCTCCTAAATCATGCTTCAGCTAGTCAGCTGGTCAAGGGCCACATAAACATTTTCTCTTTAGGCTCTAGGCCTTGTGAACAGTATTCCATGAGTATACAAGATTTCGATAAACCTTTTCTTGGGGCCGTTGAGAAGGGGGGGAGGAGGGGGGAAGTGGTAGAAGGGGGGAAACCGTGGCAGAGGACAGGGTCACATGCATGTACAATGTTTAAACCATGCTCCTACAGCCTAAATCAGCTGATTCACTGGTCTGGGAACACAATCGCATTCTGGGCTCTCTTGGCCCTGGGTGGACACCATTGCATGGGTATACATAGGTCTAGCAGCATTTGTCCTTGAGGTAATGTGGGGGGGGAGGGAAGGAGGGGGGGTATTATGGCAGCGGGCAAAGTCAGGAGCCTATATTATGTCCAGGCAGCGCTCCTATATCATTTTTCAACAGGCCATCTGGACTATGGGTATTTTTGTGTTCTGGATGCTCTGAGTCCTAAGCGGGCATCATTGCATGGATATGCCTGGATCGGGTAAGCCTGTTCCCTTGACTCATTATAGGGGAGGGGGGTGAGTGTAGTCTAGGGTTATACTGGGGGGATGGGGGGAGGGTAGGGGGTGCACAGGGGGTCTAGAAGCATTTATATGACCTGATCTCCTCGGGACAGGAACTGGGTGGGGGGAGCCGGATAGATGTCCTTGGCTGGCGAGACACTTCGGGGCCAAAGCGGTGTTCGGGCAGGTTGGCAGCATACCCGGGTTGGGCCCGACTCCCCCTCCGGGGGAGACCGGCTGTGGGCAGGATCACCTCCGGGGAGGGGACTGAAGGCGGGCGGATGATGGCCTTGATCCGGGTACATGATGGCCTCGATCCGGGTACATGTCAGCGGGGGACAGAGGGGTCCTCTTCCTGTTGTCGGATCCCTGCAGGTGAGTAGCGAGGTTTCTTGGCGGGGAGAGGGTGGGGAGAGAGGGTGGGGGTGGGAAAGAGGGTGGGGGTGGGGAGAGAGGGCGGGGGGAAGGTGGGGATGGGACTGGATGGGAGGAGGAAGTGGGGGAGAGGGGGAGGGATGGGGGCGATAGCAGGAGTCAGCTCGCTGGGGTGCTGCTGGGCGTTCTTGGAGAGCCTGGGGATGAAGAGCTTCCATGGCGGCCATCTTTGATGTTCCCCAGGGCTTAGCTGGTGTGTTCCCTGCTGGCGGTTATGTGGGAAGCTGGATGAATGGAAGCCGTCACGGCCCGTATGGAGTCGACACTTCAGGTTGAGAGAGAGGGTGCAGCAGAAGTCCGTGCAGACCTGGGACCTTGGGATGCGAGGTCAGTCTTCATCCAACCGGGGGGGACATGGTTCTCAGGGGAGGTGGACCGCTCAGTCACTGAGATTTTTGGCTGGCCAGCCTCTCGGATGCTCGGGGAGTGTCCGGGGGGTCCGACCCTGCCACTGGACGGGAGGGGCGGTTGTCGCTGTGTGGTGGGGGGATCCCTAGGGCTTTGAGGAAGTCTCTTGCATCCTCTGGGGCTGTGATTGGGAAGTGGCGCCCATTGCGGAGCACCACCAGCTTGAAAGGGAACCCCCAGCGATATTTGACTCCTTGGTCGCGGAGGTAGTTGGTGAAAGGCTTCAACTCCCGTCTCTTCATCATTGTGGTCCTGGACAGGTCGTTAAACAGCTGGATGTCTGCGTCATCCACTTGTATGCTGCGTTGGCCCCTGGCAGCATTCATTACTCGCTCCTTGGTGGTATATGCATGTAGCCTTACTATTATGTCCCTGTGGCGGTTGGGGTCTGTTGGCTTTGGGCCCACGGCATGGTGGGCCCAATCCATAAGGAGCTCATGCTCAGAGAGGCCCAGCACCAGTTGGAGGAAAACTCTGCGGAGGTAGGCTTGCAGGTCCTCGTGGGAGATTGCTTCAGGCACGTTTCTGAGGCATATGTTCTGCCTCCTTTCGTGGTTTTCAAGGTCCTCCAGGGCATTCTGGAGGTTCCTGATTGCGTCGCCGCATCTCGCAACTTCTTTTTGGACCTCAGACTGGAAGCTGATGGCCCCCTCGATTTTGGCCTCCAGCTCGTCTGTTCTCCCAGAGAGGGCTCCCAGGTCTGCTCTGAAGCTTTGAAGGGCCTTTTCTGTGTCCTCTTGTACCCCTCTCCTCATTTTGAGGATCAAAGAGTCAAAAGATTCTTTATTTAGAACGAGGGGGTCCGAGTCAAGTTGGTCTTGGAGCTCGCCGAGCGCCGCGTGCTCCGGCTCCTCGGTTCCATCTTGAGAGTCCGGATTCAGCTCCAGCTCAGCTCCAGCTCAGCCTGGCGCGGGGGCAAAGAAATTCGCGATGGTGTTCTGGGTCTTCTTTGACTTGGCCGCCATCTCGGCTGTGTTGGGACCAGTTGTGGGAACTGAAATCGGGCGATTTGGTGTGTGGGGGGTTGCGTTTTCTGCTCTTTTCTTCTGAGGGTGTTGGGAGCTCTTCAGATAGTCAGCCATACGTGGTGACATCACCCGTCCTATTACCATTTTAATGATGTATGTGTGATACTTACCAGCTGCAATTTTCATAATACTGCACCGACACACTTTATTCGAGCAAATACCCGGTATGTACCTGGCAGATACCTGGAATGCGCCGCTCCTCACCTCTGACAAGCCCCGTTGCATTTGCCTTCCCAGCCTGGGTTCACGCCTGGCTGATGGGCGGCTGATCTGTTAAATGATAATGATTAGGATTTAATAGGCTGCAATGCTTCGCTTGCCTACCAGATGGCATAAATTCATGAATTGTAATGCAGTATATATATATATACTGTGCAGTATTGCAGCCAGCGGGAATAAAATGCTTCAATCCCTGCCTGAAAAATAACTCAATGCACTCGGGCAGAAAACAGTCACAAACCTCAATACACCCGGGTATACCCGAATTCGTGGGACTAGCCGAGCTCGAATAAAGTGTGTCGCCAGTGTATATTTAATACCGTATTTCCTCGATTCTAAGACGCAATTTTTTTCCCTTTTTCATGTGTCTGAAATAGGGACTGCGTCCTAGAATCGATGTACTCAAAAAAACACACAAAAAAAAACAGCCAGGGGGCGCTGCAGAAGCCACAGCAGCTTTCAGCGTTTGCGCCCTGCGTTTCTGCCACCCCCGCCCCCCCACACAGAGGAGCAGTGTATCCCGTTGCATGCCCCGCGACTCTGCACCAAACCCCCCCTCCCTCCAAGTGCCGGTCCCCAAAGGAGCAGTGTATGTTCGGCTGCATGCCCCGCGCTCCCCCCTTGCTGGAATTACCGCCCCCACACAGGAGAGATTGATTCAGCAGTGTGTGGCTGCATGCCCCAAAAGCCCTCTGTCTGCCTCTGCTACTCACAAGCCCCCCCCCCCCCCCGCTCCAAGTGCTGGTCCCCAAAGGAGCAATGTATGTTCGGCTGCATGCACCACAAGCCCCCCTCCTCCCCGCTCTGCTCGTTGGAAGTGCCGCCCCCACACAGGAGAGATTCATTCGGCAGTGTGTGGCTGCTGCATGCCTCACAAGCCCTCTGTCTGCCTCTGATACTCACAGCTGTGCTGCCGGCACCACAAGCCACCCCCACCCCGTGTCTGTCTCTGTCTCTCTGTGTTTTTCTCTTTCAGTGTATGTGTGTGTCTCTCTGTGTGTGTATGTGTCTGTCTCTCTCTGTGTGTGTGTGTGTGTGCCCCCCCTCTCTCTCCTCTCTCCCCCCCTCTCCCTCCTCTCTCCCCCCCTCTCTCTCCTCTCTCCCTCCTCTCTCTCCTCTCCCCCCCCTCTCTCTCCTCTCCCCCCCTCTCTCTCCTCTCCCCCCCCCTCTCTCTCCTCTCCCCCCTCCTCTCTCCTCTCCCCCCTCTCTCTCCCTTCTCTCCCCCTCTCTCTTCCCCCCTCTCCCTCTCTCCCCTCTCCCTCTCTCCCCCCCCTCTCTCTCTTCCCCCTCTCTCTCTCCCCCCCCTCTCTCTTCCCCCCTCTCTCTCTCTTCCCCCTTCTGTCTCTCTTTCTCTCTTCCCCCCCTGTCCCTCTCTCTTCACCCCCCCTCTCTCTCTCTTCACCCCCCCTCTCTCTCGCTTCCCCCCTCTCTCTCTCCCCCCCCTCTCTCTCTTCCCCCCCTCTCTCTCTTCCCCCCTCTCTCTCTCTTCCCACTCTCTCTCTCTTCCCCCCAACTCTCCCTCCCACCCCCTCTCTCTCTCTCTCTCTTCCCCCCTCGCTCACTCTCTTCCCCCCTCTGTCTCTCTTTCTCTCTTCCCACTCTGTCCCTCTTCTCTCTTCCCACTCTGTCCCTCTCTCTCCCCCCCTCTCTCTCTTCACCCCTCTCTCTCGCTTCCCCCCTCTCTCTCTCCCCCCCCTCTCTCTCTCCCCCCCTCTCTCTCTTCCCCCCTCTCTCTCTTCCCCCCTCTCTCTCTCTTCCCACTCTCTCTCTCTTCCCCCCAACTCTCCCTCCCACCCCCCCCCCTCTCTCTCTCTCTTCCCCCCTCTCTCTCTTTCCTCTCTCTTCCCTCCAACTCTCCCTCTCTCTCTCTTCCCGCTCTCTCTCTCTCCCCGCTCTCTCTCTCTCCCCCCCCTCTCTCTCTCTTCCCCCTCTCTCTCTCTCTTCTCTCTCTTCCATCTCTCTTCCCCCCAATTCTCCTCTCTCTCTCCCCCCCTATCTCTCTCTTCCCCCCCACTCTCTCTCTCTTCCCTCTCTCTTCCCTCTCTCTCCCCCCCTCTCTCTATCTCTTTTCCCCCTCTCTCTCTCCTCCCCCCTCTCTCTCTCTCTCTCTCTCTCTTCCCCCCTCTCTCTCTCTCTTCCCCCCTCTCTTTCTCTCTTCCCCCCTCTCTTTCTCTCTTCCCTCTCTGTTCCCTCTCTCTCTCTTCCCCCAACTCTCCCTCTCTCTCTCTTCCCCCCCCCCTCTCTCACTCTCTCTCTCCCGAAAAAATTCTGCACATTTACACTGGCGACACACTTTATTTGAGCTCGGCTAGTCCCACGAATTCAGGTATACCCGGGTGTATTGAGGTTTGTGACTGTTTTCTGCCCGAGTGCATTGAGTTATTTTCAGGCAGGGATTGAAGCATTTTATTCTCGCTGGCTGCAATACTGCACAGTATATATATATATATACTGCATTACAATTCATGAATTTATGCCATCTGGTAGACACGCAAAGCATTGCAGCCTATTAAATCCTAATCATTATCATTTAACAGATCAGCCTCCCATCAGCCAGGCATGAACCCAGGCTGGGAAGGCAAATGCAACGGGGCTTGTCAGAGGTGAGGAGCGGCGCATTCCAGGTATCTGCCAGGTACATACTGGGTATTTGCTCGAATAAAGTGTGTCGGTGCAGTAATATAGTGGGGTGTTTTTCCTCAATTTTTTTTATTAAATCAAGGGTGTGTCTTAGAATTGATGGCGTCTTAGAATCGAGGAAATAGGGTACTACACAATGAGGTTTTGATCTGTTTTTTTTTTTTCCCTATCTCTGTCACCCTGTACTCTTCTGTCACCATTGTTCCGATAACGGTCATTCTGGTGTCCCTGGTTATCTCTTTTTGGAGCTCTGTAATTTCTGGCAAAATGTCCTGGCTTTCTGCAATTATAACACTTTCTGTCCCTTCCTTGATACCTTCCCTGTGACCCTCTTGGGTCCTATCATATAACACTTTCGTTTACCGGTCTATCTTGAGAAAAGAACACAGTTTGCGCCTAAACAAGATTCACTTCCTGAGCCCTTTTCTTAGCTTCCCTGCTCCTTTGCATATGTTCTACCACAGTAGCAATTTCTGACAATCTTTTCTGCTCCAAACAGTACACACAGTCTGTACTTGCGTCCCAATTTCTGCCTGTAAACCTTTCACAAATGCCGCCACTATAAGTGATCTTGCATTCATCTCTACTTCCTCAATACCTCCATACGCCTTGATCATTTTCAATAATCTATCGGCAAATTCACTTGCTTTTCCTTCCTTATTTTGTTTTGTTGTGTTAATTTTTGTCCAGTCAATGGTTAAAGTAATTGCAGCAATTACAACACCTCTAGGGGGACAATGGGGACTATAATATAATTTGGAGTTCCTTTTTCGGGACCCTGCTGTTCCTCAACAGGTGTGCCTGCTAGTGTTGGTGTCCCTGGAACCGTGGGTCAGGGGGCTCAGCCGCGGCCGGGCCAGTTAAAAATAAATTAAAAAAATCGGTGCACCCGATGCCGGGTCTCTCGACAGCGCCGGAAGTCAGCTGGGCTAAGCTTCCAGCACGCCGGCGTGAGAGGGAGGCCCGGCACGTGCATTAGAAGTCAGCGTGGGACAGACAGGTGCCTGAATCGAGGCAGGGCCAGCGACAACTGCTGTGACCTGCTGCCAGGACCCGCCAGCCACCAGCCCTCAGCAGTCCCACCAGATGCCGGGCCCCTGTCACCCACCGCCCCCCGCAATCTTGCCAGCCACCGGGCCACCGGTCCTCCCACCCCACTTGCAGCCAGTGCCCCCCCCCACTGCCACACCCCTCCCTCCTGCAGCCACCGGCCAGACCTGAGATCATCCCCAAGATAAGCCTGATATTTATTTTTATTGGGAGTATATTTTATATATGTATTGGGGGGGGTGGGGTTAGGGTATTTTTTAGATGTATTGGGGGGTTGGGGTATATTTGTAGATGTATTCGGGAGTTGGGCTGGGCGGGTAGGTGTGCTATGGGTTGGGGGGGGGGGGGTAGCTGCTCTTTTCATTTGTCCGGGGCCCCATGATTTCTGTTGGCGACCCTGATCTTTCAAACACAAACAATCACACTCTCACACTCTCACACTCTCACACTCTCACACTCTCACACTCTCACACTCTCACACTCTCACACTCTCACACTATGTCACACACAAGCCCACACACAATCACACACACAATCACACACACAATCACACACACACTCAAATACACACTCAAATACACACAATGCCACACACATACACTCACACACTGAAACACACACACATCCCCCCTCTCCCTGTATCAGAAGCTATCTGATTGGTTACAGCCTGTCACATGATGACATGATGAGACCGCCGCTGTAAAAATCAAATTTTACTGAATACAAAGATTCAGGTCGCGCCGACGCTGTCGCACCTTGTAGGAGGACATGTGCAGAGGTACACAATGGAGACTGTTTTAAGGTGAAATAAAAATAAGGCTTTATTGTGCCTGTCGCTTTAAACACAGCAAACAAAACAACTTAAAAGAAATAGTGAGCCAAACAAAACCTGCTCCACTTTGGCATATATGTATCCTTATATTTCAGTCCTTTCTACTGCGTGGCTACCCAAGCTATTCATCAGCCCAAATCACATATATATATATATATATATATATATATATATATATATATATATATATATATATATATATAGACAACAGTCCTTGTAAAATAAAGTCTTATCTGTTAGCTGGGTTGCTATAGGGGAAGCTTCTCTGCTCTCTTGGAACCGCACCCTTGTGTGCTCAGGCAATGTCAGGCTCCAAGTTTAGAATCTTGTCCCCTTTGTCTTGTTGTCAGCTTGCTGCTCAAGACATCTGTCCTTCCTTGGTTCAGCACAGTTGTGGACTAAGGAATCTCTGCTCTGTCTCCTAATTCAGCTCACATGTGAGCTAAGGAGTCTCTCTTCCTGTCTCAGAGGCAGGCTTTTTCGAACACCTCTAATCAGCCAGGTGCTGGTTAATTAACCAGTACACTGCTGGATTAGAGGCAAGTTTTCTGAACAGGGTAAGTCCCCTGTTGCATACCTCCCCTGTTTGTGGGAAGCTCGGGCTTGCCACGGCCAAAGCCCATCCTTTCACTTTCATTCGAGATATCTTCTGTGACTTGAATGAGAGTGGATGGAGGAGAACCCTCAGTCCTGCTGGGATTGGAGCCCTTCCTCCAGTTTAGTAGTGTCTCCTCCCAAAGGTGCTTGAGACCAGCAGTCTTCAGTCGCTCGAGGAGAACTTTCTCCAAGTACAGTCTTTCTAGTGACCACGTGGTCCTGAGCTTTCCCCTGTCTCGGGCACTCCTCTTTTTGTAGGCAGACTGTATGGCGACAGTCGCAGAGCGCCTATGCAAATCACTCTCTCTCGCCATCCTTCCCATGTGCTCCACTTTAGCACCAAATGTCCATTTCCTGGTATCACAAGAGCGCCAAAGAAAAGCCACTTGAGCCCTCAGTTCTTGAAGCTGTTTTCCTGCACTTTTCCCATTCAATGTAGTCGCCAGTTCAGCTTCTTTGGGATCGTGTTGCGATTCCAGCTCCATTTCCAGAGAATGTCCTATCTTTTCAGCTTCCTCAGCTAAGGATTCTTCTGGCTTTGATTCTGCACTCCTACCTCTGTTTGTTGCCTGTTGGGCGGCTACAGGTTTGGCTAGTGCTTTCTTAGGTGGCTCAAACTTCGTAATCTTGTTTAGAAGGTGAGTGGTGTCCCCAGCTCTCACTTTACACTTGTCCTCACGGGCCTTAGTTACTGTGGGATACCGATGCTTGGACAGAGCCAACACCTTTTCCCGTATTGAAGGCATTTGTAAGTTACTGGGCTGCAGAGCCTCACTCTGTTTCTTGAGTGTTTCCTGCCATTCTCCTTTCAGGGTCTTTATTTCTTCCCCGTTCTTTCTCTGAGCTTGCTTCCACCTATCATTCATTATTTTGTGGAGCACTGTGAACTTCTTCGCTTGGGCCGCAGATACTCGTCTCAATTTCTGGACCTTTTTGCGCTCCCTCTTGTACCAAGTCACCTGGCCTCTAAGCTTAGCCTCTAGCGATGCTTTAGTGATGGTCAGGGCAGCCTTCAGTTTATCCTGCTGCTTTGCGAGGATGCACTAGGTAATCAGACGTTCCTGCAGCAGTTGTATTTCCTTAGCAGCCTGCAAATTTTCTTCCTGCAGAGTACGCGGCTTCTCCTCGACATTCTGGAGGTGTGTACGCAGACCTTGCAGTTGGTTCTGCAGTCGGTGCTCTGCTTCAAATTTTTCATCTTCCAACCGTTTCTTTATATTTTCAAGCTCGTGCAGTTTTTCATTCTTTCCATTGACGTGGTTTGTCAATTCCGAATTTTCTTTTTTAATCTTAAATTTTCTCCTTTTTTAGTCTCTGTGCTATTTAGGGCCTCCTTTCAGTCTGCCTTCCATTTTTGCACATCTGCTTGGAGGCGGGCTGTCTCTTGACGTGAGACTTCCATCTCCAGGTTTAGGTTCTGAAGCTCCTTCTGAGAGACTTTGAGATCTGTATTAAGATTGACAATAGTTTCTTTAGAAATGTCCAGCTCTTCAGTGAGACTGTGTAGTTCCTTTCTGGAGACTTCCAGGCCTGTGCGGCAGCTGTTGGTCTCATGATGTGAGGCATCCAGTGCTCTGCAGAGTGTCTGAACCACTTTCTGAGATACGTCCACCTCTGTCCGGACACTGTTGACCTCCTGTTGTGAGGCATTCAGCTCTACGCGAAGAGTGTGAACCTCTTGCTGAAAGACTGTCATCTGCTTCAGTGCCTCCTCATACTTCCGCTTCAGCTTAGCCATAATTTTCTCAGATTGGCTCTGCTTTTCATCCATGGCGGAAATAGTAGCATTTGCAGTATCTAGCTCAGTCTTGAGATCGTCCAATTCTGTCCTGGCCAAAGAGTAAATTGTGAGCACATCTTTCTGTAGCTTCACATTATTTTTCTGTAGCTCTGTGTAACCATCTTTCCTTTGTTCCAATTGTTCACGGAGCAAATCACAGTCATGCCTGGCATTTTTCAGGGCATCATCAGGGCTGGTCAAGGGATTGACACTCACTGGTTCCGGCTCCACTTCCCTGGGATGGTTGGTTGAGGGTTCCTCACTGTTGGCACCGGGTAGACACTTCTTTGGGGTACACGACTACTGCCTTGGGCCCTCTGGATATTCTGTCATCCGCAGGACGAACTCTCCATTTTCTCTAGGCTGCAGGGCAACTCGGCCCCCCTTTTCTCCACAGGATCTGCGGACGTGTCTGTTCCTTCCACTGTAAGTGAAGAACCGCTTTTCTTTTTTTTTCCGCCTTTTTGTTTTGGATGACTCCGTCCGATCAAGAATACTGGGGTCTCCTTCTTTATTTGATACTTCAGCGGCTTCATTGTATACGCCAGGCTTTTCTTGCAGTTGCGTTAGCTGACATAAATATTTGGTGATATGCTGCGCCCGTTCTTTCACCTGACGATCATATTCGTCATCATAGAGAGTGGTCTTTTCGGTTCGTGCCGAGTTCAGTCACCCCCACCATTCTTGGGGTGATTTGTGGGTGTGACTCGGTTCGGGTTCCCCGGAAGTGATGTCTTCCTCTTTATTGGGCTGGAAGGGCCACTCTTCCGTGGGGTAGGATTCATTACAAGAACGCTGCATCTTGTCCTCCATTTTGGGTCTATCAGGTGTAATTTTCTTCCTGATCTCAGGAGGCGCTATTGCAGGTGTTGCCACTGTATTTGCTAGAACCCCCAATTGTGGTAGTCCTACAGGTGGGCATATTTTGCTTGTAGAGGTCATAGCTCTCACAGGCATCTCTGTAGACTTTTTTCTTTCTTGGGTAAGTTTTACAATATCAGCAGTACTGTGCACGCATTCTCTCTCTTTAGGTATACTGGATGTGCAGTTGCTAGGTAAAAACTTCTGTTTGCTTTACACCATTTACTTGCTAGGTGCAATACCCTCCGCTTCAGCCAAATAATGTGGTTTTCTGTTTGAGTTCAGTAATGTTCAGTCTCAACTTTGGGTATTATGGTATTCACTATTCACACTTTGGGATACATTTTACACAGCTCAGCAATTCCTTTTTCCCCTATAGGGCAATTTTACCCTCAGCACTTGTTTACTGAAAATTCCCCTGCTTCAGCACAGTCTTGCATCAATTTTCACACTTTTCTGCATATACTCCATTCACAACTGGTAGTCCTATGCGGTGTGGAAGCCTTTACTTGCAGAATCAGTACTGCTCGTGTGTCACCATATGTATTCTCTGCTTCAGCGAAACATTTGAAAACAACAAACGCCTATCCCTTTTAAGGGCTAACTCACTTCTTGAACCCTGACTATGGCTGGAAGGCAAAACCTCTATTTCAATGACCATATTACACTTTATTGTGATAGGCAAATAAGGTTTACCTGCTTCAGCACAATCTCTCTCTCTCCTCTTGGAATCGGGGAAAAGAGTCCATCTGTGGTTTTGTGGCTTTCAGTGCAGTGTAGATTTCCTGCCTGGGTGTGTATCCCTTGAGTCTCTGCTGCATGAGATTCTTTGGTAAGGCCGTTTGTAGGCAAAAAGCACAAAAAAAATTCACATGCAATCTCCGGGACTCCTTTTACTTCAAGGCCACCTCTCGTCCCACTTCTGACGACCATATGTAAGAGGACATGTGCAGAGGTACACAATGGAGACTGTTTTAAGGTGAAATTAAAATAAGACTTTATTGTGCCTGTTGTTTTAAACACAGCAAAAAAACAACTTTAGAGAAATAGTGAGCCAAACAAAAGCTGCTCCACTTTGGCATATATGTATCCTTATATTTCAGCCCTTTCAACTGGGTGGCTACGCAAGCTATTCATCAGCCCAAGTCATATAGATATATACTGTATATATAGACAACAGTCATTGTAAAATAAAGTCTTATCTGTTAGCTGGGTTGCTATAGGGGAAGCTTCTCTGCTCTCTTGGAACCGCACCCTTGTGTGCTCAGGCAATGTCAGGCTCCAAGTTTAGAATCTTGTCCCCTTTGTCTTGTTGTCAGCTTGCCGCTCAAGACATCTGTCTTTCCTTGGTTCAGCCCAGTTGTGGACTAAGGAATATATGCTCTGTCTCCTAGTTCAGCTCACATGTGAGCTAAGGAGTCTCTCTTCCTGTCTCAGAGGCAGGCTTTTTCTAACTCCTCTAATCAGCCAGGTGGTGATCAATTAACCAGTACACTGCTGGATTAGAGGCAAGTTTTCTGAACAGGGTAAGTCCCCTGTTACACGCCTACTATAAGCACATGCTACAGATTCAATGCATTTGTTTTGAAGTGACGTCGCCGTCGCCGTCACTATAAGCGCAGCCCTACCTTGTCAAATGGCCCTACAGTTGAGTGTCCCAATGAGAGTCGTCCGTCTCCCCTGGTACAAATGTCCGAGATGTTGGAATTCCATCCTGATCGCCAAACTGCAAGAGGGCGGTCCCAAGCAGTCTTATACCGTATAGTATTTCGAGTTTTTAATTAGTGTCTTGACCCCTTTTTAAATTGTACTCTGGCCATTTTATGCTAATTACATTTGCCGGCATGGTCCTGTTGTAATGGTCTTCCAGTGTTCATATACAATTAATTAATTGTGAGCGCATTTAAACCACCACCCTTACGGCTGTACACGTTACCGAACCTGACAAAGCATCTGGCGATGTGAAACACATAGTTCGAGTAGCGTGTACCATTTTGATCCCTGCCGGCTTCCGTAGCGTTTCAGCACAGCTGTACTCCAGTCCTGCACACCGGACGCGGTGAACAGGGGAGCCACCGCTACACACAGAGCCGAGCAGCCAGGAACATCCAACGTGTTCTGTTAATATAAAAGTTCCCTGTTGCACTTGCATTTGTATTTAATAAATACTTGTTTTAACCGTCAATACGTGGAAATGTCATCCACACGGGTCACCATTCCCATCCCGAGGACCAACATACCAAGAGGGACGGGATTACCTGTCCAGGGAAAGACACCAATTTGAGCACAGACTTGCACATGGCTGTTTGTCAATTTACTTCCTTTTGTATTATTCACCGACATCTAGCCCCATGCAGCATGGTGCATCTCGCTGCATGCAACACAGCTGTATCCTCTTAGTGGTGCATTTAGCCCCACTCCACACTTGTATCACTTAGCAGTATCCACTGTGTTGTGTATGTGTTTACATACAGTATGTGTTTACCTCAGTTGTATCGCCAGAAACAATATTAACTGGTTTATTATTTGTATCTGTTTCTGTGCATCCCCCACGATTTGCACACCCCTACTCCATTCCTATTATACAGTACAGAGTAACATTGTTTACTCGGCATATTAAAATGCTGCGACGCATACATGCGGTGATCACTCAGGCGTCTCCCTATACTACGTCTATCACTTTCAAGGTCCCTAAAAGCTACTAAAACTGCAACAAACCAGCTCAGTACAACAACAAGGTATGTCAGGGTACATCATATCCCTATATTTCTGTACAACAGAATATGTCTTATCACTAAAATTCCGGGCGTTGAGCCACAGGCATGACCGTGAAATCTACTGACAGCAACACTCATTAAATTAACTCATTAATTCACACAACATGGATAAAGAGACAAGACATGACAGACAAAATGGAATCAGAATACTGCTAATAATTCTTCTCTAGAGACCCCCCCCAGTCCATTTCAACAGTATGTTCAGCATTACCTGGCAGTGGTGCTGCTCTGTCACTAAGGTCTTAAGGTACTAAGGGCCTCATGCAGAGAGCATAGAATTTTAAAATTGGCGAATTTCATAAAAAGTAGCTTTTTTGGAGAGTTTTATTCTCCATATGCAGAAAAGTGCGAATTCTGCTATGTTTAACATGGATGCGTGTGGCGAGTTTAAATTGGCGAGATGCGCGCTTCAGAAACGTGTAAAGACAAATTCGCGCCTTTTTTTTCCCCTTTACTATAGGCGGCGAGCGCCATCTTGCCATATTTTTGTGGCGCGGCAAAAATGCGAGAATCGCGCCATTTTTTGGCGCGAACAGCCGCTACTTGCCGTTCGCACCTCTCTGCATTCGGAGAGTTTTAAAAATGGCGCGATGGAGGTTCTCGGCAGCCGCGAGGCGAGTTTTAAAAATAGAAGAAAAAAAAATGGCGCGTTTTTCGCAACTCGCCATTTTATGCCGTTTTCAGAAGGAAATTGAACAAAAAATGGCGAGTTTTGAAATAACGATGCTCTCTGCATGAGGCCCTAAGGGTTCTGCTTGAAACTGCTTTGGACAATACTGTTTGTTGGTTTTATAATTGTTTGTGCTCTGGCATGAGGGGAAAACCTGTGTCTTAGCTGTCTCATGCTTTATAGGATTTTGTTAACTGAGGTCATTTATATCTATATAATATTTGGATTATGGACCATATTTACAATGCGGTCCTAAAGTATGTCACCCTTTGACGTAACACATCAATTAGATTGTAAGCTCTTCGGGCAAGCACCCCTTTCCTTACTGTTTACTTTTATGTCTGTAGCACTTATTCCTATTCCAACAATTAGGGTGCAATAATTGCCGCAATGAATAGATCAACTTGCCATTTGCTACACAAACACACTACGGTTTGACCCAATTGCTCCTGATCATCAGCATCTATATTGTGTTCACTATATGATTACCCCCGCACGCCACCAGACCCTTGCCCGCATGGTCCTTGCCCCCGCTGCCTCCTTCCGGCAGGGCTGACTACGTACTGTGACGCGTCAGCTGGCCGAGGCTGCAAGATCCTAGTGATTTTCAGCGCTGACGCGTCACGTGGTACACGAGTCAGCCAATGGGGAAGAGGGAGGGAAGGAGCTAAATGGGAGGCGCTTTGGGCGGGGAGCAGGGAAGCAGCTGCGGGTTAAAGTGTGTGAGTGTGTATGTATGTGTATGTGTGTGTGTGTGTGTGTATGTGTTTGTGTGTATGTGTTGTGTGTATGTATTTGTGTATGTGTTGTGTGGGGGGGGATGGACGGCACAACGGCACCATGATCAGATCACGCCCCCCTCCCTCCCACTCCCGCCCCCCCTCCTACTCCAGCTCCCGGCTCCCTACAGACCGCATATCGCGGTCTGTGCCTGTCAGCGCGCCGCCTGTATGCAGTGCGGGCGCGCTGACTGAGGAGCGGGGCCTTAGCCTAAGGGAGGTTCATGTTTGAATCAGCTTTGGGCAATTATGTGTTGTCTTTCCATGTAGGGTTCAGCCAAGACATTGGTGCAGCTTCTATGAGCTCTCTCATTGTTATTGAGGAAAAACCTTATGGAAAAAGGAGGTATGTGCCTCACTCATAGGGGCTCTAAATATAGAGCTGAGCACTGATTGGTCACCAGAAAGTATAAGAAGCCTCCCAGCGTCTCCTGGTTTAAGTGAGACACAGAGGTGAGGAAGGAACATGACTCTCTTTTGGCTCCTGACTTGCGTTGCCATCACTAAGGCTGCCTATGGTAAGTGCAAAGAAACAATTAGCATTTCATACGTTTACTCTAGATGTGTTTATACCTTCTAGGGCAGGGGTGCGCAACCTATTTTATATAAGCGCAACCCCTAAATTGAAATGTTCACTATGCAACCCCCCTCAATACCCCCCCCCCACACAAACACATACACACGGCCCCCCATAAATTATAAAGCATTAACGCTGTGGGGTCCCTACTTCAAACGGGACCCAGCAGTGTTAATCTTCTGAGTGAAAATTTTCTCCCTCCTTCCGTGTCTCTGTGTCTCCCTCCCTGTCTCTGTGTCTCCCTCCTTCCCTGTCTCTGTGTCTCCCTCCCTGTCTCTGTGTCTCCCTCCCTGTCTCCGTGTCTCCCTCCCTGTCTCTGTGTCTCCCTCCCTGTCTCTGTGTCTCCCTCCCTGTCTCTGTGTCTCCCTCCCTGTCTCTGTGTCTCCCTCCCTGTCTCTGTGTCTCCCTCCCTCCCTGTCTCCGTGTCTCCCTCCCTGTCTCCGTGTCTCCCTCCCTGTCTCTGTGTCTCCCTCCCTGTCTCTGTGTCTCCCTCCCTGTCTCTGTGTCTCCCTAACTGTCTCTGTGTCTCCCTCCCTGTCTCTGTGTCTCCCTCCCTGTCTCTGTGTCTCCCTCCCTGTCTCTGTGTCTCCCTCCCTGTCTCTGTGTCTCCCTCCCTCCCTGTCTCTGTGTCTCCCTCCCTCCCTGTCTCTGTGTCTCCCTACCTGTCTCTGTGTCTCCCTCCCTGTCTCTGTGTCTCCCTCCCTGTCTCTGTGTCTCCCTCCCTTTGTGTCTCTGTGTCTCCCCAGCAGTCTCTTCAGCAGCATTCAGTCAGCCTCGATGATGTCGTAGATGCCCAAATATGTATATGTCACGATATGGATATGTCAGGATATGGATATGTCAGGATATGTATATGTCAGGATATGGCTGTCACGGGGGACCAGGCAATTAAACCTTTATACTGGGATCATATCACTGAGCTAAATGAGTTAATGAAATAAATTGTACATTTATTCACAGGAAAAGGCAAACACACAATGTTACACAATTTACAGTAAAAAGTCACACTTACTTGGGAATTTTGGGGTACAGCCTAGACTCTCCTAAGTGCAGGGAATTCTCACCCTTATAACAGTTGCAAAAACAGGTCAATTATTCAAGGCAGCTTTTCGCTGAAGCAGCCCTTTTCTGCTGGAGACTTGAAAATGGATACAAGAACAGGATCTACGATGGTTCTTTCCCCTCATACAGAGGTAAAGGGAAGGGTTCACAGTGTAGTGTAGGATCTGCATTAATCCTGGTTTATCTTGACGTGGCCCATTTCTGTGCGCAAGCATATGTTTTAAAACACACAGTTTAATAAAATATACCTTACACTTTTATGCTGCTAAAATTCTAAGTCTTTTTGGGGGATGAGGGTTAGAATAAGAACTTGTACTTTTTAGTCCCATTAACCATATGCCTCACACTCTGAAAATCCTGTCTTATATATAACTGGAGCACCCCCTGAACCCCTATACTGGGTTCAGGGTGATCTGGGCATCCCCATTAAGCTAGAGACATCTTAACGGTTTCAGGGACACCTCACATCCCTATGCCTCTTTTACCTTTCTGGGTTGTGCTGTGCAGGGAACTTAGTGGTGAGTCATGCCTTAAAACGTTTCTGGGTGACCTGGGCATTAAATGGGTATCCGCCTTAACCTAGAGACCTCTTGACTGTGTCAGGGATACCTCACATTCCTATGCCCCTTTTATCTTTCTGCTCTGTGCTGAAGCAGGGAAATTGGCGTAACTTTTTTCAAGGGAGGATTTTAACCAGAGGTATGTGCCTGTATGCCCCCAAAACCCCCCTTGAAACTCAGAGCTTGGGAATATCCACTGGTTAGCTCTCCTGGAAAAGTAAAACACACACATTCTTTATCGTTGCACAATCACATACATTTCATGTACAACCAATGGGTCCAAGAGCTGACACTCTAAACCCACAAATATGGTTCAGAGGTAACCAGCCGGGCATAACACCTTTATTGATGGCCTGGTTACCCCTTCATCGTCACAATGGATATATCAGGATATGGATATGCCCATATTTGGGCATCCACAACATCATCCTGTCTCCCTCTCTGTCTCCCTCCCTGCCTGTGTCTTTCCCTCCCTGTCTCCCTCCTTGTCTCTTGGGCTCCAGTCAGCCTGGGGATGGCATAGATGCCCAAATATGGATAGGTTAGAATATGGATATGCCCATATTTGGGACTCTACTGTTGCGGCTGCCTTTATTCTACAGCTTAGCCGGATAAATGCGGGGCTTTTCTCCGTTTCTATCGGAGTTTCCCGCGCGGTGGCCGCATCATCAGATAAGTGCTAATGGCGCTTGTCATTAAAAGCGCCTGCGGCGCGGGAAACCTGCCGGAAAAAAGCCGCGCGCCTCCCCGGTTTTAAAATTCCCGTGGTGGCGGCCGCAGGAGGATAAAGGCGGCAGCCACTGTACACATCATCCAGATTCTGGAGCTAGAGAGACTGCTGGGGAGACACGGAGGGAGGGTGACATGGAGTTAGGCAGACGGAGGGAAAGAGACATGGAGGAAAAGAGACATGGAGGGAAAGAGACATGGAGGGAAAGAGACACGGAGGGAAAGAGACATGGGCAGGGAGGGATATACAAAGGGATGGAGTCACGGAGGGAGACACAAAAGGAGAGAGATATGGATGGAGGGAGGGAGACTCGGGCATGGGGGGAGACATAGAGGGAGGGAGACATGGAAAAGAGACATGGGGGAGAGAGACAGAGAGATAGAGACGCTTCTGCTGTAAAGCAAGTTTGTTTCTATAATTTCTATCAGAAGATTAACATCATGGGGGGTCCTTTGGTGACCCCCAGAAATTTGCCAAAAGCCCCAATGCGGTCACGCACCCCTGTGCCACGGGACTGGTATTATAGTCGCTCATACATACAATTCTAATGTACAGAACTTTCCATTCTTCACACATCTCTCCTTCCTGTGTGCAACATAGTTACATAGATACATAGTAGATGAGGTTGAAAAAAGACATAGGTCCATCAAGTTCAACCTATGCTAAATTTAGACAACAAATACTTTATCCTATATCTATACTTACTTATTGATCCAGAGGAAACCAAACAAAAAAACCCATTAAGGGGAAAAATTAATTCACACTTCTCCCATATCCAAAGAACCGCCAGAACTTGGACCCATAACACCCGTTTGCAGTGGGGGAGACTTGTTTACAGTATATAGTGGGTGCCATGCATCAAGGTGTCCGGGTGCTGCATAAAAACAACGTCACACAAAAGAAAATGCAGTTGAGAAGACGACAATATATTTTGCAATAATGCGATTTGTTTTCTCCTTTCTCAGGCTGCGGTGTCCCAGCCATTAAACCGTTTATTTCTGGGCACGCCAGGATTGTGAATGGCAAGAACGCCGTGTCGGGGTCATGGCCGTGGCAGGTGTCCCTACAGGTAGGAACCCTATATATTCTTCTAAACGTGACATGTAGCACCTGAGGAAACCGATACACTAGATACCTTTATGGACGGGCGAGACATCGTTTTACAAGGGAAAGGTATACAGGGTTATGCCAAATATTATTATTATTTATAGTGACATGGTACAATGTGGGAACAGCAGTTATATAAGCAGGGAGTGTGGGCATAAGAAGCTTATTGATCCTGGGAGATATCCTATTGCCAATACTGGAGTCAGGAAGGAATCCCCATCCTTATGGGACATTGGGCCATACTTACTAAGCAGCGCTACTATGCAAGATGCCTCCCAGCACTGCGTAGTTAATGTCCATTCAAATGATTGGGCTGTGATCTGACACGGAAGTTGTTGATGGAGTAACAATGCATAGTAAATATAGCGCAGACAGTAAATTTGGCAGTGGGGTTTGTGTTCGTTCCTCTGGATCAATATATTAAATATACTTTAAAAAATATTTCAGTGGAGTCAAAAATAAGCAGAACAAAATCGTTCAAATTGCCAGAAACCCTAAAAAGTCTGTTTAGCGCAGAATGAAGTTGCTATGTATCAACCCATAAAAAGCATTTGACGCAGCGCGAGCGTTTAATTATATAGGGGAACAAAATGAATTATTTTCCCAGTATGGGTAATAGAAATAATATTACAGTAACGCTTTACATTTACTAGCTCTGATGATAAATAAATAAAATACACATAATTCTGTGTGGATTTAAATTGCAAGCAAAGAAAATGCTTATCGCTCTCCAAAGATACCGTTATTAACATAAAAATCTCATGGTGCATAGGGTAGAGGATATACAGTATGAACATAGAGATCCAGTCAGGGTAAAGATCCTGGTTGGACAAGAAACCCACAATTGCACTCTATGAGGACAAACAATAGGTGGGGCGGAGTAAGAGGACATGTGCAGAGGTATGCAATGGAGACTTTTTAAAGGTGAAATTAAATAAGGCTTTTATTACGCCTGTTTCTTTAACACAAGAAAATCATGCAAACGTATGCAAATAAGGGGTCAAACAAAGCTTCTGTTCCACTTGGGAGTATTTCTAGTTAAACCTATGCAGTCAACAACTCCCTTTAGATTAGCATGTCTCCCAGCCCCAAACATATATCTTGATATGTGCAGATATACCAAAAGTCTTAGAAAGTAAAGTCTTATCTGTTTCTTGTAGGGGAAGGCTTCTTTGTTCTCCAGGTTTTAGAAGTCCTGGCAGCGTGCAGTCTCTGACATGCTCAAGACGTCTGTTTCTATGGTCAGTCCCACAATTTGTGAGATTCAGGAAAAATCTCACTTCCTGTCTCAAAGGCAGGCTTTTCTAACAAACCTAATCAGCCAGGTGGTGTTTGTTAATTGACTACCAGCAGTTAACCACCACACTGCTTGGTTAGAGGCACATTTCCTGAACAGGGATAACCCCCCTGTTACATACCTCCCCTGTTTGTGGGAAGCTCGGGCTTGCCACGGCCAAAGGCCATCCTTCCACTTTCAATCGAGATATCTCTGTGACTTGAATGAGAGTGGATGGAGGAAGAGAATCCCGCTGGGATTGGAGCCCTTTCTCCAGTTTATTTGTGTCTCCTCCCGAAGGTGCTTGAGATCAGCTCTCCTCAGTCGCTTGAGGAAGATGTTTTCCAAGTATAGTCTTTTTACTGCGTGCGCAGTCATGAGATTTCCCTTGCGTCGGGTGCTCCTCTTATTGTAGGCACACTGTATGACAACAGTTGCAGAGCGTTTAAGAATAGCCCTTTGAGTTTTCCGCTCTTGAAGCTGTCTCTCTGCACTTTTTCCACTCAATGGAGTTGCTTGTTCAGCTTCTTTGGGATTAGGTTGCAATTCCACATCCACTTCCAGAGAATGTCCCCTCTTTTCAGCTTCATCAGCTACGGATTCTTCTGGTTTTGATTCAGCACGTGTAACTTTTTTTGTTGCCTGTGGGTGGCTGAAGGTTTTGCTAGTGCTTGTTTAGGTGGTTCAAATTTTGCAACCTTGTTTTTCACACGAGCGGTATTCCCAGCTCTCACTGTACCCTTGTCTTCGTGGGTTTTTGTGGCTGTGGGATACTGACGCTTGGTCAGGGTCAATACTTGTCCTTGTAGAATTGTAATCTCATCCGCGAGAGATCCCTGTTTTTTGAGTGCGTCTTGCAAGTCTCTTCTCAGGGAATTTATTTGCACATTTTGCTTTATCTGAGCTTGCTTCCACATTTCATTGTATTGTGAAGCACTATGAATTTCTTTGCTCCGGCCACAGTGACTTGCCTCAGTTTCTGGACCTTCTTGTGCTCCCTCTTGTGCCGAGTCACCTGGTCTCTAAGCTAGGCCTCTAGCGATGCTTTGGTTATGCTCAGGGTATCTTTCTGTTTCTCATACTGCTTTGCTGGGACATACTGGGTAATCAGATGTTCCTGCAGCACTTGTACTTCTTTAGTAGCCTGCAGATTGTCTTCCTGCAGAGTTTGCTGCTTCTCCTTGGCCTTCTGGAGTTGCGTACGCAGACCTTGCAGTTGGTTCTGCATTCGGGGCTCTGCTTCAAACTTCTCATCTTCCAAAAGTTTATTTATTTCTTTAAGCTCGTGCAGCTTTTTATTCTTTTCCTTGACGTAGTCTGTCAAATGAGAATTTTCTTCTTTCAGTTGTAAGTTTTCTCTTTTTGCAGTCTCTGTAATTTTCAGGGCCTCCATGTATCCCTCCTTCAATTTACGCACATCTGCTTTGAGAATGACAGTCTCCTGGCGGGAGACTTCCATATCTAGGTTGAGGGTCTGAAGCTTCTTCAGAGAGACTTTGAGATTCATATTAAGACTGAGGTTTGTTTTTTGAGAGATGTCCAGCTCCTCAGTGAGACTATGAAGTTCCTTTTTAGAAACTTCCAGTTTTGGGCGAAAGGTGTCAATCTCGTGGTGTGAGGCATCCAGTGCTGTGCGGAATGTATGAACCTCCTTCTGGGATACATCCACCTCTGTCCGGACACTGTTGACCTCTTGTTGTGAGGCATTCAGTTCTAGACGAAGACCGTGAACCTCTTGCTGAAAGACTGTAATCTCCTTCAGTGCCTCCTCAAACTTCCGCTTCAGCTTAGCCATTATTTTATCAGTTTGGCTCTGCTTTTCCACCATGATGGCTTTTGTAGTGTTTGCAGCATCTAGCTCAGTCTTGAGATCTTCCAATTCTGTCCTGGCCAAAGAGTAAATTGCGGGCACATCTTTCTGTAGCTTCATGTTATTTTTCTGTAGCTCTATGTAATCATCTTTCTTTTATTTCAATTGTTCACGGAGCATATCACAGTCATGCCTGGCATTTTTCAGGGCATCTTCAGGGCTGGTCAAGGGATCGATACTCACTGGTTCCGGCTCCGCTTCCCTGTGATGGTTGGTTGAAGGTTCCTCACTGTTGGCACTGGACAGACACTTCTTTGGGGTACATGACTTCTGCCTTGGGCCCTCTGGATATTCGGTTATCCGCGGGATGAGTTCTACATTTTCTCAAGGCTGCAGGGCATCTCGGTCCCCCTTTTTCTCCACAGGATCTGCGGACATGTCTGTTCCTTCAACGGTAAGTGAAGAACCGCTTTTCTTTTTCCGCCTTTTTGTTTTGGATGACTTCGTCCCATCAGGAATACTGGGGTCTCCATCTTTATTTGATACTTCAGCAGCTTCATTCTATATGCCAGGCTTTTCTTGCAGTTGCGTTAGCTGACAAACATTTGGTGATCTGCTGCTCCCGCTCTTTCTCCTGATGATCATATTCGTCATCATAGAGAGCGGTCTTTTCGGTTCGTACCGAGTTCAGACACCCCCACCATTCTTGGGGTGTTTTGTGGGTGTGACTCGGTTCGGGTTCCCCGTAAGAGATGTCTTCCTCTTTATTGGATTGGAAGGGCCACTCTTCCATGGTGTAGGGTTCATTACAGGAATGCTGCATCGTGTCCTCCGTTTTGGGGCTATCAGGTGTAATTTTCTTCCTGACCTCAGGAGGTGCTATTGCAGCTGTTGCCACTGTATTTGCTAATACCCCCAATTTTGGTAGTCCTACAGGTGGGCATATTTTGCTTGTAGAGGTCGTAGCTCTCACAGGCATCTCTGGAGAATTTTTCTTTTTTTTTTAAGGTGAGTTTTACAATATCAGCAGTCGGGGCACACATTCTCTCCCATTAGGTATACTGGATGTGCAGTTGCTAAGTGAAAACTTCTATTTGCTTTGCACCATCAGGTGTAATTTTCTTCCTGACCTCAGGAGGTGCTATTGCAGCTGTTGCCACTGTATTTGCTAATACCCCCAATTTTGGTAGTCCTACAGGTGGGCATATTTTGCTTGTAGAGGTCGTAGCTCTCACAGGCATCTCTGGAGAATTTTTCTTTTTTTTTTAAGGTGAGTTTTACAATATCAGCAGTCGGGGCACACATTCTCTCCCATTAGGTATACTGGATGTGCAGTTGCTAAGTGAAAACTTCTATTTGCTTTGCACCATTTACTTGCTAGGTGCTATAACTCTGCTTCATCAAAATAATGTGGTTTTCTACTTAAGTTCAGTAATTTTCAGGCTCAACTTTGGGTATTATGGTTTTTACTTTTCACCCTTTGGGTGTCTGTTTTACTCCCAAGATACATAGACAGACTTTACTTGCAGAAAAAAAAAATATATTCTTTGCAATGGAATATTTCTTCACTCCCGGCAGGGCGACTCAACACTCAGCAATTGGCTTTGGGATACCTTTTACACAGCTCAGTAATTCCTTTTTCCCCGGTAGGGCAATTTTACCTCAGCACTTGATTACAGAAAATTCCCCTGCTTCAGCACAATCTTGCATCAATTTTCATACTTTTCTGCATATACTCCATTCACAGCTGGTAGTCCTATGCAGTGGCAGCCTTTACTTGCAGAATCAATACCGCTCATGGGTCACCATCTGTATTCACTGCTTCAGCTAAACATTTGAAAACAACTAACGCCTATCCCTTTTAAGGGCTAACTTACTTCTTGAACCCTGACTACGGCTGGAAGTCAAAACCCCTATTTCAATGACTATATTACACTTTATTGTGATAGGCAAGTAAGGTTTACCTTCTTCCGCCGTCTCTCTCTCCTCTTGGGATTGGGTAAAAGAGTCCATCTGTGGTTTTCTTCAGTGCTGTGTAGATTTTCTGCCTGGATGTGTATCCCTATCATTCTGGTCTCTGCTGCAGCTGAATCTTTGTTTATGTTGCTCAGGCTGTTTGTAAGCAAAAAGCACAATTTTTTTTACAGGAAATCTCCGGGGCTCCTTTTAACTTCAAGGGCCACCTCTCATCCCACTTCTTACACCATATGTAAGAGGACATGTGTGGAGTTATGCAATGGAGACTTTTAAAAGGTGAAATTAAATAAGGCTTTTATTACACTTGTTTCTTTAACACAAGAAAAGCATCCAAAAGTATGCAAATATTGGGTCAAACAAAGCTTCTATTCCACTTGGTCGTATTTCTAGTTAAACCTATGCAGTCAACAACTCCCTTTAGATTAGCATGTCTCCCAGCCCCAAACATATATCTTGATATGTGCAGATATACCAAAAGTCTTAGAAAGTAAAGTCTTATCTGTTTCTTGTAGGGCAGGCTTCTTTGTTCTCCAGGTGTTAGAAGTCCCCCCTGTGTCTTGCTGGCAGAGTGCAGTCTCTGGCAGGCTCAATACGTCTGTTCCTATGGTCAGCCCCACAATTTCTGAGAAATCTCACTTCCTGTCTCAAAGGCAGGCTTTTCTAAGAAACCTAATCAGCCAGGCGGTGTTGGTTAATTGACTACCAGCAGTTAACCACCACACTGCTGGATTAGAGGCACATTTCCTGAACAGGGATAGCTCCCCTGTTACAGACGGAAATATAGTCCCAGGCTTGTACCCTATTGTGCCAAACGACGCAAAACAAAAAAGCTTTATTAAGACATACTAGGGGACAAAAGCAGGGAGTGTAGGTTATAAACACAAGTGTATTTAAAATTAGGTGGTGGTGACATGGAGTAGAGGAAAAAGGCTCCTCCAAAGCCCACCATGGAAACTCTCATATAAAAGAGAATATGTCTCTGAATATATATATGGTGTCAAACATGAAATATATCTGTCAGGAATCGGCGTTCTCCGTGCTCCACACACAGAGCACTCACTTCCCTCGGCGATTCCTCTGCTCAGCGCCGAGCGCGCCCACGCCCTCCTGTGCGCACACCTGCACCATCCACTGGCTCGGTCTACATGCGTACACACGTTACGGAGCGCGCTCATCCTGCACACTCTTCTTCCCGTCCCTCGAACCTCAGGCTCCGCCTCCGCAAGCCACAGGGCATACTCAGGTTACCAACAAGTCTCAGATAGAAACAGAAATTCACCAGGCGCTCCCACAGATGTATGAGTCAAAAGTTATAATGCAGTAATAAACTTAAAATAAATAAATACATCAAGAAGGCTCTATACAAACGGTGATAAACTGCAGCTCAACCTTCACCGGATCTTCCAAGTTGATCCTTAGGGTGTACTGGTAGGTGGGAAGAGTCAGGGGGTGCGATTCACCAGTGGTAACATAACATACAAAAAATAGTGCAACTCTGTGGGGAAAAAACACAGAATTTTTTTTCCAGACTTAGTTTGACTGTTCCCAGCAATTATTTTGATTCGTCAATAAATAGCACCAACAGGGAATTATAATACATGCATTGTTAGAAAGGCTCGCGGATTGCATGGTTGGGGCTTCTTGAGACTGACAGCCAATACCAGGTGATCTTATTCACCTGACGAAGCTGTATGTGAAACGCGGAAGTTGCCACACGTAGAGAGAAGACCACCCTGCCGTATTAACTGTTGCAGCATCTGAGGACGAGAGCGGTCACGTGTAGCTCTCGTCTGGAGGGACTGAACCTGGAAGTACTGTGACACGCCGACCGGAGGATTCGCCGAGTGCAGCGTTCACCCCGGTCCTGCGATGCCACGCTGCCTTTCCATTACATGCCTTATCACAAGGCTTTATTGTAAGTGTTCACTGCCTACCGCTGCTGCGGTTCTTGTATACTCAATATATCATCTGTTTGAACCTCGAACTGTTTCTGTTGCTTTATATGGGTAGATTTGTCTTGGAGCAAATCTTTACTCTGTGATTGCTTTGTGTTACACACCATTATTTGAGTAAGCCATGGGTCCTGTTGGTCCGTTTTTCCCCCACAAAGTTGCACTATTTTTTGTATGTTGTTTTATTTTCCATGTTGCCACTTGTGAATCGCGCTCCCTGACTCTTCCCACCTACCAACAAGTCTCACCTGGCCTGTTATGCTTGCACCAATCTGCAGTGTCTCCCTGTAGCTCTTCCTGTCCCGCCTCCGTTCCTAATTGGACCTTCCTGCTTTATCTAGCTCCTCTCTGCTCTCAGTCTTTGCTCGACATTGTTTCTGCATGGAAGTACTTCAGGATTCTCTTAGTGTTTTCACAGGTTCTGACATGGCTCGTACGACTAACCCCTCTGGCTCTCGATCTCGGCACTCCTTGGACAACACTCAGTCTGATACCCCTCGAACCCGGCTTGGAATACAACCTATCTCCGCTCTCCACTCCTTGACCTCGGCAAGGCATTCTTCACTCTATCTCTACAACCGGTACCGGCAAGTATTGTCTACATTACTACACCTGGCCTGGCAACACTTTATACCACACTCTGGACACGCTCCCTTTGCTGCGGGTTCATGTATTACCACTTCTCCCTTCATCTCAGGGGATGGGTCTGGTCTGCGGGCCACACCAGCGTTACATTATTTCGAGCCCACAAGACGCAGACCAGACTGACATGGCCTCTATGATAACGGCCATGTATCAACAAGTCCAGGCCCTACCGAACCAAATGGCTCTTCTCACTCAACAGGTTCAGGACATTTCATTTCAGGTACCACCTGTTGCCGCACCGCCACTGTTGCCAGAACCAGTTTCCACCGCGACCTCGGGCCCGAAGATCCCGGCACCTAAACCGTATGCGGGAGATCCGCACGCCTGCCGCGGTTTCCTCAAGATCCAGTTTGAGATGGCTCCGCAGCAGTATTCCACTGGTCGCAAGAAAGTGGCATATGCCTGCAGCCTGCTTACAGGGAAAGCACTGGCATAGGCCTCCCCAATTTGGGAACTACGTCCCGATATCACCCACGACTACGCAGCCTGTAGACGAGACTTTCGACAAGTCTTCGTTACACCCACACACCAAGAAACTGCCTCTGACTCTTTGCTTGAGCTTTCTCAGGGACGTTATTCCGTGGCCCAGTATGCCTTGGAGTTCAGGACCATAGCAGCTGAGACACAATGGGGCCAGGAGGCTTTGGTCTCAGTCTTCTGGAGAGGCTTAATGGATTCCGTGAAGGACGAGCTCACCTCTCAACCCAGGCCAGGGCTTCTGGAGGGACTCATCTCCCAAGCAAATCGAATGGATCAGCGCCTTCAGGTACTCCGCGTCCAGCACCAGCTTTCCCGATTTATGCCCTTCCGTGCTCCTTTTCCCAGATTCTCTCCAACCCCAGGACCCAGCGTTCCTGGACACCGATACAGCAAGCTCGCCAAACCGGTGGATTATGTTATTACTGAGGATCCTCCGAGTATCTGGTCCGTGAATATCCACTACGCCCGGGAAACAGCCAAACCCAGTGAGTACGAAGGGGCACTCCCTGAGTGCTAAATCTCCTTGTCCCCTTTCCAGGAAGGAACTTCCCAACAAATTGACCATTCCCGTTTCTCTCTAGGGTCCTACCTTCTGCACCTCCACTGCGGCATTTATCGACTCCGGTGCGGGAGGAAATTTCATGGACCAAACCTTCTCTAAACAGAACCAGATTCCACTCGTTAGGAAGAAGTCTCCCATTGCCTTGGTTGGAATCAACGACCGTCCGCTCACCCCGGCATACATTTCCTTGGAGACTTGCCCCATCACCCTTTCCTCTCACTCCCACAAGGAGACCTTGGCCTTTGATGTAATCCACGCTCCCGGAACTCCAGTCACTCTCGACTTACCTTGGTTGCAGAAGCACAATCCTCTCATCGACTGGACATCCCAAGACCCTATTACTTGAAGGTCAAGGTCAGAGGAGCTATCTCCACCAGCCATACTTCCGCCTCGACTGCTGGCCAATACCTCGGTTCCTGAGGTTATTCTACCTTCTGTTTACCACCAATTCCGGGACGTTTTCAATAAGGTACAGTCAGACCTTTTGCCGCCACACAGGACTTACGATTGTCCGATCGATCTGGTTCCAGGTTACTGCGTACCCAAGTCCAAGACCTACCCCTTGTCGTTACCAGAATCTCATGCTATGGATGAATATATCCAGGAGAATCTCAAGAAAGGCTTTATTCGTTACTCCAATTCCCCAGCAGGGGCTGGGTTTTTCTTCGTCAAGAAAAAGGATGGGTCGTTGAGGCCTTGCATCCATTACAGGGGTTTGAACCGCATAACTGTTAAAAATCGTTACCCCCTCCCCCTTATTACCGAACTGTTCGATAAATTGCAGGGGCCAAGATTTTTTCCAAGTTGGATCTACGTGGTGCCTATAACCTGGTGCGCATCAGGAAGGGGGATGAATGGAAGACGGCCTTCAACACGCGTAGCGGACACTATGAGTATCTTGTAATGCCCTTGGGCTTATGTAATGCTCCCGCTGTCTTCCAGGATTTCATCAACAATGTCTTTCGTAAGGTACTCAATATTTTTGTTATAGTATACTTGGATGATATCCTGATTTTTTCCAAAGATCTCCAGGACCATATACACCATACCTCCTATGTCCTATCCCGTCTCTGTGAACACCATTTATACGTCAAACTGGAGAAGTGCACCTTTCATCAGACCTCTACTCCTTTCCTGGGGTACATCATTTCCGATGAAGGTTTTATGATGGATGCCGGTAAACTTCAAGCAGTCACTGAATGGCCAAGACCCAATTCTCTCAAGGCCATACAATGTTTTTTAGGCTCTGTCAAAAGCCTCAGGGTTTTCTGTTACCTCTTCCAGTTCCCGACCGCCCCTGGTCCCACATTTCGATGGACTTCATCGTTGAGTTGCCCAGGTCCAGAGGAATGAACACTATCTTGGTGGTCATGCACAGGTTCTCAAAGATGTCCCATTTTATTCCACTTAAGGGATTACCCACATCCCCCGCCCTTGCTTATATCTTTACGGAGCAGATTTTCCGGATTCATGGGATTCCTTCGTCCATTGTTTCTGACAGAGGTTCTCAATTTGTATCCAAATTTTGGAGAACTTTCACCAAGAGATTGGGCATCTCTTCTTTCTCTTCCGCCTATCATCCACAGTCCAATGGACAAACAGAGAGTATCAATCAATCCCTGGAGAAAAAACTGAGATGTTTCATATCCGATTCCCAGGATGATTGGGCTCAACTCCTTCCTTGGGCAGAGTGAGCTGTAAATTCTGCAAAAAACAAAGCCACCCGGGAGTCGCCCATCTTTATAAATTATGGGTTCCACTCCCCCTGCCTACCCATCTCCAACATCCCTTCTGGAGTTCCAGCCGTAGATGAACGCATTTCTGCCCTCCAAACCGCATTGGCCTAAGATTCAGTCTACCCTTCTCGACTCCTCCCGCAGATCGATACTACAGGCCGATCGTTGTCGTCGTTCGGCACCCAGTTACAAGCCAGGGGATTTGGTATGGCTCTCCTCTAAGAATATCCGCATCAAGGTACCATCTCCAAAATTTGCACTTAAATTCCTGGGTCCCTTCCCTATTTGTGAACAAATCAATCCTGTGGCATTCCGACTCCAATTACCACACAGTATGAAGATTCCCAATGTCTTTCATGTGTCCCTCTTAAAACCATTCATCACCAGTCACTTCTTTCCGGATCAGACACGTAAACCGGACCCCATTACTGTCCAAAATAACGAGGAATACGAAGTTCACTCTCTTTTGGATTCTCGCCTATCCAGGGGCCAGCTCCAGTTCTTGGTGCAGTGGAAAGGCTTTGGCCCTGAAGAGAGATCCTTGGTATCTTTAAAGGACATTCATGCCCCGGCTCTTCTTAAGTCCTTCAGGAAAAAGTTTAAAGAGAAACTGTTCATGGACCGTCCTGAGGCTGTTCCTGAAGAGGGGGGTACTGTCAGGAATCGGCGTTCTCTGCGCTCCCCACACAGAGCACTCACTTCCCTCGGCGATTCCTCTGCTCAGTGCCGGGCGCGCCCACGTCCTCCCGCGCGCACACCTGCACCATCCACTGGCTCGGTCCACACGCGTACACGCGTTACGGAGCGCGCACATTCTGCACACTCTTCTTCCCGTCCCCCGGACCTCAGGCTCCGCCCCCACAAGCCGCACGGGCATACTCAAGTTACCAACAAGTCTCACCTGGCCTGTTATGCCTGCACCAATCTGCAGTGTCTCCCTGTAGCTCTTCCTGTCCTCCCTCCGTTCCTAATTGGACCTTCCTTCTTTATCTAGCTCCTCTCTGCTCTCAGTCTTTGCTCGACATAGTCTCTGCATGGAAGTACTTCAGGATTCTCTTAGTGTTTTCACAGATTCTGACACGGCTCGTACGATTACCCCCTCTGGCTCTTGATCTCGGCACGCCTTGGACAACGCTCACTCTGATACCCATCGAACCCGGCTTGGAATACAACCTATCTCCGCTCTCCACTCCTTGACCTCGGCAAGGCATTCTTCACTCTATCTCTAAACGGGTACCGGCAAGTTTTGTCTACATTACTACACCAGGCCTGGCAACACTTTATTCCACACTACGGCCACGCTCCCTTTGCTGCGGGTGCGTGTATTACCACTTCCCCCTTCAGCTCAGGGGACGGGTCTGGTCTGCGGGCAGCACTGGCCTAACAATATCCATAGAAATACACAGAGATTCCTAGTTTGGAGCTCCTAATAGTAAACTGTATAAACGCTGGTTACCTTAATTCACACTGACAGTATGTCAACTAACTACCTACAAATTAGTGGGAGTACTGACATAGTGTAGCAATTTATGTGTGTGGTAAATTAACCCAGGCTGCTCATAATACTGTTAACATATAAGTTTGCAACAAGCACAAAGTGATACAATGTATTTACATGGGTAGTGTGTTCAGTAACACTGCAAGAGGGAAGAGCAGGAGAAATAGTGTTGCTGGTGTATACACATAGGCTAAGGACATGACTGCGCTCTTCTTGGAGAGAGGACATAGTAGGGGGTCCGTCAAAAGAGCTTACAATAAAGCTAGAAGGGTACCTAGGGAACAACTGTTAGTCACCGGACAAAGGGTCGTGACACCGATAATCACATTATAACATTCATTGGCACATACAAAAGCCAATCGAACAACATTAGAAATATTTTATCTAAACATTGGCACATACTAATGGAGGACGGTGATCTTAAACAGGTTCTCAAGGCGAGTCCTACAATGAAATGCAGAAGAGCACGTAACCTCCAAGACACATTAGTACATTGCCACTACCAAGAAGAACAACCGAGAACATGGCTAGGAGATGCAAAACCCACTGGTTCATTTCCCTGCGGTAGGTGCAGAGCATGCACTTACATGCCTAAAACTAAGAACTTTTTGGGCCCTAAGTCTAAAACATACTACATCATTTAAATTGCCTCACCACAGGGGTAATTTACCTAATTACCTGTAAATGTGGGAAGAGGTACGTGGGGAAAACCCATAAACAAATTAAATACGCGTCCTTGAGCACATTGGGTCCATTAGGAACAACAAAGATGTACCAGTGGCTAAACACGTTAATGGAAGGGGGATTGGGACCGACACTTAATGCAAGTTGAATGTAGGTGGATATATACTCTACAGACACTATATCCAGATGGCCTCAATGAGGGGTTCATATATACACCATTCTTGTGATTACCCCCTTTTTTATGTTGAGGTCTAGATAACAGCTGACCTAGGAGGTTTCATATATCTACTTATTGAACAAGAAAGACAATATGGACTTTAGTGTTGATGACGCTTTCACTATCTAAGTGGGACCCAGGGATCTATTTTTTAATTGAGTCATACACTCTAGCGGAACTGTTTTGACTTATAGAGGCAGTTCCATGTAAGGGCTCACATTCCTACACCCTCATCCCTATGTCCCCCGATATTATGTTAGGTCATCCTTGCTACGTTTCACACACCAACTCTTCCATTTAGTTCATGTTCCCTATCCAGGGACTCTATCCACTTATACTAGTCTTTTAACTCCTATACTACCCAGGAGTCTAGCCTGCATGCACTATATTGGCAAACGGACCCCCCATAACAAGTGACACATCTTCAGGCCATGTTGAGCCTATAACCAGCTTAGTATCTCTTGTATAGGGGCGGAGATTTTCTTCCTCACAGGGCATTTTCTGCACCATTAGACTAGCGCTGCATATGTACTGTATATACCACGTATGTGGCTCTCAGGATCTTTTGTTTACCCTCCCGTCCCTCCCACCCCCCTGTCTGTTGTGTTTTAACAGTGTACTAAATGTGTACACATGTACTATCAATACAGGAACATGACAAATGAGGGTGTATATCAATCATCCTTTATTTTAGAATAGTATGTGTAATGATGTGGTACCACAGTATGTAGGTGATGCCTGGTATTCTGGTAGTAACTGTTCCCACATCACCAGAAAAATATTTAGGATTGTAAGCAACCTTCATTCCAGTTTTAGTTTGGCCAAGCTGCAAACAGGAAAGCTCCCTTTGTAAGGATCTAGCACTAGAGTCTCTATTAATATAGAGCTCAGAATGAGTTAACTATTAGGAACTCGTTAACTAGCCTCCTCCTATCGTGAGGTAGGGTATTAAAGGAAGAAGTGGATTAGCTCTCACTATCACTCCTGCCCTGACGAAGCGTAGCTTCCTACGCGAAACGGACCGTCGGTTTTAGATGACGTCGTTGTTCTGACGTCGGTGGTGGCGACCCGCGGTGTTAGGAGCTCCAGTGCACTGAGGAGATTGACATACATCCGGCTGTACTGGTAGTATCAAGCGCTGGCATACATATATCCTTTTTCTTCTGCCCACACCTACCTACCTGACATATTAGGCAATGCGCACATGGCAATGTTACATGAATATGGCTCATTCATCTGGCATATGCTGTGATATCTGATGGGCTTGAATTGAACCAATGAAACCGGTCATTTTAAGTGTTTAAATGCTATGTGTATACACTACCGACACACTTTATTAAAGTGTGGCCGGTACCGCAAGCCGGGAGATTTCCCGGCTTGCTAGTGGCCGCCCCTCGGCGTGCCGCGCGTCATAGACGCGCGGTCACGCGTCTTCGGGAGCCTGCGCCCCCTGCACGCGCGTCCAGGGCTCCCCGAGGGAGCCCTGGTGTCCCGCGATCGCGGGACGGCGGCAGGGGGTTCCGGGGGACCCGGCGGACCCGGCAGCGGTAGGGAGAGCGCCCCGATCGGAGGGCGCTCTTCCGCTGCTTCGGCGCGCGCCCGTCACCCTCGGGCGCGCGCCAGGCTACTGCTGCGGCCAAGAACGGGCAAATGCTCGAATAAACTTGGCCGCAGCAGTACACCAGCAGCACTATTTCTCCTGCTCTTCCCTCTTGCAGTGTTACTGTATTGTATTGTATGTCTTTATTTATATAGCGCCATTAATGTACATAGCGCATACTGAACACACTACCCATGTATATACATTGTATCACTTTGTGCTTGTTGCAAACTTATATGTTAACAGTATTTTGAGCAGCCTGGGTTATGTTACCACACACATAAATTGCTACTGCACCGACACACTTTATTCGAGCAAATACCCAGTATGTACCTGGCAGATACCTGGAATGCGCCGCTCCTCACCTCTGACAAGCCCCGTTGCGTTTGCCTTCCTAGCCTGGGTTCATGCCTGGCTGACGGGCGGCTGATCTGTTAAATGATAATGATTAGGATTTAATAGGCTGCAATGCTTCGCGTGTCTACCAGATGGCATAAATTCATGAATTGTAATGCAGTATATATATATATATACTGTGCAGTATTGCAGCCAGCGGGAATAAAATGCTTCAATCCCTGCCTGGAAAATACCTCAATGCACTCGGGCAGAAAACAGTCACAAACCTCAATACACCCGGGTATACCCGAATTCGTGGGACTAGCCGAGCTCGAATAAAGTGTGTCGCAGTGTACACTACGTCAGTACTCCCACTAATTTGTAGGTAGTTAGTTGACATACTGTCAGTGTGAATTAAGGTAACCAGCATTTATACAGTTTACTATTAGGAGCTCCAAACTTGGAATCTCTGTGTATCTCTGTGGATATATTTCATGTTTGACACCATATATATATATATATTCTGAGACATATTCTCTTTTATATGAGAGTTTCCATGGTGGGCTTTGGAGGAAACTTTTTCCTCTACTCCGTGTCACCACCACCTAATTTTAAGTACACTTGTGTTTATACCCTACACTCCCTGCTTTTGTCCACTAGTATGTCTTAATAAAGCTTTTTTGTTTTGCATCGTTTGGAACAATAGGTTACAAGCCTGGGACTATATTTCAGTCCCACCTATTGTTTGTCCTCATAGAGTGCAATTGTGGGTTTCTTGTCCAACCAGGATCTTTACCCTGACTGGATCTCTATGGTTTTAAATTGCACCAATCAGGTATTCAACGCGACGCGACCACAGTGATTTACATTTGTTTCTTTTTTGCTGCTGATGGCGCAGATTGAGAAATACGGCCCGCGGGGTGTCTGTCACGGTAGCCACAGGGTTATAATATACACCAAATACTCTGGGTTGAATTGAATACGACTGTGATATAATAAAGAGATTTTATTCCTTAAAAGACAGGTTAACTCACAATGTTGGACAAATAACAATGGAAATATATACACTTACTTGTGAAGGGGACAATGAAATAGCCCAGGACTCAGGCTAGCAGTTCATCAGCGACAGGAACCATTCAGGTAGAATAACGAAGACAACGAAGACAATGGGAATAGAGCTTGCAATCGTTTATATGGGATTTGGGCTCTATCCCTAACATTGGGACTCAGGTATTGGATGACAATTGGAAAGGTGGGGATCATCAGGAAGCGCAAACCATGTGGAAACAAAAACAGGTACTCATAGTGCAATATTGTAAAGTCAGTGGCGTGAAAAATATTGCTAACTTAGATATATACACAGAATACTCACAAACATGAGATGGATAAGGGCACGTAAAGGTATCTTTAAGGGATGACTGCAATCAGTGCAAACGGGATGTCACCAGACAGGTACTCTCCTCAATGGACATGGTGTATAGTTTAAAAAGGCATTTAGATCGCAAGTAATGGATCTCTGCAACCGGATGAGTGTTGTCTCAACTCTCTCTCTGTGCTGGCGTGCGTGTCACGGATGCGTCTCACCGAAGACCGGAAGTAACGACATCCGCATCCAGAGGTTCCGGTTGGTGCAACGACGTCACTCTACGCATTTCACCTTCTCGGTTTCTTCAGGAGTGCCGTTGGTTGGATGTAAGGAGGCTATATACTATAGGCTCATCTCTCATAGGTGGATATTTAACAAGGATCGTATGGTAGAGTTTTAACTGAGATAGCCGTGATGGATAGGGTTATTGGCCAGTAATATGTAAGTTCCGATCAAATATCAGAAGGGCACGGTTTGTGATGTGCAAAGAGCAATATAACATATACATGGTGTACGTAATAAATAAGTTCACATAGTGTGAGACAAATACAACATTACTACATGTGTGATGGAAGTAATTGGTGCCTATAATTCATAGGATGTACTTAGGGGCAGGAGTTTTAACTCTCTACATCAAACATATGTAGAGTCCAAACACCTTGTAAGATTAAAATGTTAAAATGTTAAAATATTAAAAAACACTCAAGGGACATAATACAGCTAGTAAAAATCGGATCTAATAAAAATCGGATCTAATATCATATAATCACATATCAGTAAATGAACAAATGTGGAAGGCATAATCTATTGGGGGAATAGAAACGGAAAGTTAGTTCAGATAAAAGTTTATACATAAAAATAAATGATCATAAAAATGGTTTAATGTCAAATTCTAAGTTCAAACCAGAGGGGGACATGGTTTTTAACTCAAACATCCAAAATGATTCTCTGTTAAGGAGAGCTGAATGTCTGTTGCTTCCCCTCCAGTTTGGCATGACTTGTTCTATAGCTTTAAAAGTTAACCCCTTGGGGTCTGAATCGTGCACTAATAAAAAATGATTTGAAACACTATGCGTTGTGAGTTTCTTTTTAATGTTGCCAATATGTTCTAAAATACGTGTCTTTAAGGGACGGATGGTTTTCCCTATATATTGAAGACCGCAGTCACACTCAATGAGATATATTACATAGTTAGATCTACAATAGAGATGCTGTTTGATGTTATAGGTTTTTTGTGTGGTATGCGATTTAAAGCTATTAGTAGTTTTAGAACTAAAATGGCAAGCAGTGCACATTTTACAACTAAAGAATCCTTTCGGGGGGTTTAACCAGTCAGAATGGTTAGATGTAATGTGTCTCCGCATGGCACTTGGGGCCATAAAGTTTTTAATATTTGGAGCTTTTCTATATAACTTTTTAACTCGATCTGGTAGATGTTTTCCAATAATGGGATCATTCTTCAATATAGACCAGTGTGAGTTTAGGATGTTATTAATCTTGTATGCATCCCTGTTATATTGTGTAATGAATGGCACATGTACAACGTTGCTGGGTGGGCTTTTAACTGAGGGTATCAGCATTGATTCCCTTGATGTACTAACAGTTTTTGCCAACGCATTTTTGATGACATCCTCCTTATATCGTCTTTCCCTGAACTTCCCTGACAGTACCACTGATTGTTCCTTAAACACATTGTTGTCTGAACAATTACGTTTTAACCTTCGATATTGGCCATATGGAATATTAGTAATCCACTTGTTAAGATGGCAACTTGACTGTAAGATGTAATTATTGGCATCAACATCTTTGAAATTTTTTGGGGTTTTAATGATATTATCTTCTAAATAAATGGTAAGGTCAAGGAAGTTCACGGAAGAAGCACTAATGATGGATGTAAACCTTAAATTGAGTTCGTTGTTATTTAGGTACAGGAGGAATATATTGAGGTCCTCTAATGTGCCCTTCCCCACAAAGAGGATGTCATCTATATATCTCTGCCATGTGACCAAATTCGCGTCCAGACCCATCCAAGACCATATATATTGGTCTTCCCACATGGCCATAAAGAGATTGGCGTAACTGGGCGCAAATTTGGTCCCCATGGCGGTCCCACATAGTTGTAGAAAAAAATCGTCACAGAACCAGAAGAAGTTCCTCTTAAGAACAAATTCAATACATTTAATTAGAAACTCTATTTGTGTATTAGGAATAATTCCCTCCTTTTCCAGAAATAATCTAACGGCTCTACACCCATCATCATGTTTGATTGATGTGTACAGAGCCGTCACATCGGTAGTGACCAATACATAATTATCTTGCCATTGGATATCTTTTAGCAGTAGGCTTACATCAGTGGTATCTTTCAAATATGATTTCTGTTTTTTAACAATCTCTTGTAGATAACTGTCTACAAACTCCGATAAATTCGCCGTCAATGACCCAATGCCGGAGATGATTGGTCTTCCGGGGGGATGCGTAAGATCTTTGTGTATCTTAGGTAGAAAATAGAAGACGGGGAATATTGGGTCCTCTACATTCAGGAATTGGAATTCATATTCTTCCAATATTCCCCGTCTTCTTCCATCCTCCAACAGAGATTGCAATTCCTTCTTGTAAAGGGCGGTGGGGTTATTTTTTCATTTTTGGTAGGTATTAATATCACCTAAAATTCTGTTGGCCTCCAGCATATAATAGCTGTGGTCCATAATAACTACACCCCCTCCCTTGTCTGCTGGTTTTATTACAATTGTTCTATCCAATGACAATTCATCTAACGCTAGTTTTTCCTCTTTTGTTAGATTCGTGTGTTGTCCACTCTTCTTGTAAGAAAGAGCTTCCAAATCTTTGGTCACTAGTTGAAAGAAAACATCCAGATGATTCCCTTTAGCAAATTTAGGGAAAAACTGGGACTTAGGCCTAAATTTAGAATGTACATATTCTGGACTTCTCAAATCTGAAGTTGTTGGACTATCTGTAGTTTTATTGGGTGTCTCAGTCCAATTTCTGGTTTCTGCTTCTTTGCCCAAGAAAAATCTCTTCAGGGTAAAAAAAATCCCTAAATTTGCTAAAGGGAATCATCTGGATGTTTTCTTACAACTAGTGACCAAAGATTTGGAAGCTCTTTCTTACAAGAAGAGTGGACAACACACGAATCTAACAAAAGAGGAAAAACTAGCGTTAGATGAATTGTCATTGGATAGAACAATTGTAATAAAACCAGCAGACAAGGGAGGGGGTGTAGTTATTATGGACCACAGCTATTATATGCTGGAGGCCAACAGAATTTTAGGTGATATTAATACCTACCAAAAACGAAAAAATAACCCCACCGCCCTTTACAAGAAGGAATTGCAATCTCTGTTGGAGGATGGAAGAAGACGGGGAATATTGGAAGAATATGAATTCCAATTCCTGAATGTAGAGGACCCAATATTCCCCGTCTTCTATTTTCTACCTAAGATACACAAAGATCTTACGCATCCCCCCGGAAGACCAATCATCTCCGGCATTGGGTCATTGACGGCGAATTTATCGGAGTTTGTAGACAGTTATCTACAAGAGATTGTTAAAAAACAGAAATCATATTTGAAAGATACCACTGATGTAATCCTACTGCTAAAAGATATCCAATGGCAAGATAATTATGTATTGGTCACTACCGATGTGACGGCTCTGTACACATCAATCAAACATGATGATGGGTGCAGAGCCGTTAGATTATTTCTGGAAAAGGAGGGAATTATTCCTAATACACAAATAGAGTTTCTAATTAAATGTATTGAATTTGTTCTTAAGAGGAAGTTCTTCTGGTTCTGTGACGTTTTTTTTCAACAACTATGTGGGACCGCCATGGGGACCAAATTTGCGCCCAGTTACGCCAATCTTCTTATGGCCATGTGGGAAGACCAATATATATGGTCTTGGATGGGTCTGGACGCGAATTTGGTCACATGGCGGAGATATATAGATGACATCCTCTTTGTGGGGAAGGGCACATTAGAAGACCTCAATATATTCCTCCTGTACCTAAATAACAACGAACTCAATTTAAGGTTTACATCCACCATTAGTGCTTCTTCCGTGAACTTCCTTGACCTTACCATTTATTTAGAAGATAATATCATTAAAACCCCAAAAAATTTCAAAGATGTTGATGCCAATAATTACATCTTACAGTCAAGTTGCCATCTTAACAAGTGGATTACTAATATTCCATATGGCCAATATCGAAGGTTAAAACGTAATTGTTCAGACAACAATGTGTTTAAGGAACAATCAGTGGTACTGTCAGGGAAGTTCAGGGAAAGACGATATAAGGAGGATGTCATCAAAAATGCGTTGGCAAAAACTGTTAGTACATCAAGGGAATCAATGCTGATACCCTCAGTTAAAAGCCCACCCAGCAACGTTGTACATGTGCCATTCATTACACAATATAACAGGGATGCATACAAGATTAATAACATCCTAAACTCACACTGGTCTATATTGAAGAATGATCCCATTATTGGAAAACATCTACCAGATCGAGTTAAAAAGTTATATAGAAAAGCTCCAAATATTAAAAACTTTATGGCCCCAAGTGCCATGCGGAGACACATTACATCTAACCATTCTGACTGGTTAAACCCCCCGAAAGGATTCTTTAGTTGTAAAATGTGCACTGCTTGCCATTTTAGTTCTAAAACTACTAATAGCTTTAAATCGCATACCACACAAAAAACCTATAACATCAAACAGCATCTCAATTGTAGATCTAACTATGTAATACATCTCATTGAGTGTGACTGCGGTCTTCAATATATAGGGAAAACCATCCGTCCCTTAAAGACACGTATTTTAGAACATATTGGCAACATTAAAAAGAAACTCACAACGCATAGTGTTTCAAATAATTTTTTATTAGTGCACGATTCAGACCCCAAGGAGTTAACTTTTTTTTTTTTTCAACTTTGTTTTTATTAGTTTTTTGTGCATACACATCATAGAATACAGAATATTGTCAAGTGTTTCAGGTATACACCAAACTTACAGGAATACTTTACAAGTAACGGACGAACATTGGGGGGACCACAGGACAGGACACAGACAGACTGACAACATCTAGGGACAGGGCAAAGAGGGGGGGGGGTAGGGATGGGGGAGCGGCCTGGGAGAAGCGCTGGTTCCTCGTTTCTCAGGAGTCCTTCACCACCACTGCCTTTGCTCTGCTCCAGTCCACCTCTCAGAGGAGCCCAAATCCGGTTCACATCAGATTTTCGTTGATCGGTGAATCGATTCACCACTGTACCTCGGGGGGAGCCCTGCTGTCCGATCGTCCCGTCCAGCTCCCAGCCCAACATCCAAGGAGAACCCACCTATCTCTATCAAAGCCATATTGTGGCCTCATTCATCCCCTGAATATCAGTCTGGGCAAGCCATAATGACCATACTTTTTCAAATTTGTCGGCTGAGTCGTTAACTAAACTCATTAACTTCTCCATTCTGCAAATGAACCAAATTCTGTTTCTGACTTTATCGATAGAAGGAATCGCATTCTGATTCCACAGTGCTGCGGTCTCACACCTCATAGCGGTAGCAAAATGTGCTATCAGCTTGTTACCCGATCTAGATACCTCGTTTGTAGGTTTACCTAATAAAAATAGCCACGGGTCCAGCTGAATTTTGAGCCCTAAAAAGATCCTCTGCAGCCAATCGCGGATCTGGGTCCAGACCGGCAATAATCTCGGGCAAGACCACAGCATGTGCACCAGATCCCCCTGTTCCCCGCACTGCCTGGGGCAGAGCGGGGAAGCCCCCCGGACGAATTTAGCTAATCTGATTGGGGTGAGATACCACCTTAATAATACCTTATATGAGTTCTCCTTCAATGTCGTGCATATGGAGCTCGAGGCCGCAGCTTTGAACACCGCGGCCCAGTCCTCGTCCTCTAGTTGTGCCTGGAGATCCTCTTCCCATTGTGCCACGAAACGGGGTTTGACTGTCCTGTCTGAGTCAGTATTCACCACCTCTCTGTACAATGCAGAGATCAGTCCCCGCGTGTCTGCTCCGCGCACGCAGAGCTGTTCGAATTTGGTCAGCGGTGGTCTCACCGGGTGTGCGTTATAAAATGCCCAGACCTGGAGGTACCTCATAAAATCAGTGTTAGGTAAGTCCGTTTCTGACTGTAATAGTTCAAAAGATTTGATCTTGCCCTTAACCTCCAGGTCCTTCAATCGACTAATCCCTAATTGCCGCCAGCGCGGGAAGCATTTTTCTGCCAGCCCAGGAGCAAAGTCCGGGTTGCCATATAAAGGAGCCATCAGTGTGTGTTTGGAGGTCAAAGAGCAGCTACTTTTAGAAGCCTCCCAGACCGAGAGTGAGTTGAGCACAGAGGACAGAGGAATGAGTATATCCTTCACCCGTGTACTCGGGTACCAGATCAGGTCCCTGAGCTCAAGCGGGGTGCACACCTCCTTCTCCAGTGCCACCCACCTCCTGAGCCCCGGGTCCCCATGCCACTGCGTGATTTGGCACAATTGTGCCGCTTTGTAGTAGGATATGACGCTCGGAACTGCCAGTCCACCAGCTTCCTTGGCTTTCTGCATAATTTTTCCTTTAATCCGTGGTTTTTTATCTTTCCAAATAAATTGAGAAATAGCTTTATGGAGCCCTGCAATGTCTGCTCTAACCACGGCAACCGGGAGAGTTTGGAACAGATATAGAATTCGGGGAAGGATGTTCATCTTGACACTATAGATCCTCCCCAACCAAGAAATACCATATGCCTTCCACTCCTGCAGCTCTTTTTTGAGAGTCCTCAACAGTTTGGGATAGTTAGCCGAATATAAGGAGCTCGCCTTTTTTGTGATCTGCACTCCTAGGTATTTCATGGCGGATGGGCGCCATCTAAACTCAAAGTTGAGTTCTATCAGCTTCTCCATTTCTCTTGGCATGTATAGGCTTAGGGCCTCTGATTTAGCTTGATTTATTTTGAAGCCAGAGATCTGGGCAAAACTCTCTAGAAGCTCGAACAGATTGGGCAGCGAGATGAGCGGCTTGGCAAGGGTTAGAATAATATCATCCGCGTACAGAGCCACTTTGTGCTCCTGCGAATGGATCTGTACCCCAGCGATATCAGCGTTACTCCGAATTTGTGCTGCGAGTGGTTCGATGCATAAGGCGAATAGCAGGGGCGAAAGCGGACAACCCTGTCTCGTATCACTTTTAATTGGGAATAGTTCCGAGGGGAATCCCTGGTGAACCACCCTGGCTGATGGTGCCGTATATAGTGCCTTAACAGCCTGTTGGAATTTGCCTCCAAACCCAAATGCGCCAAGCGTGGACTCCAGGTATGGCCAATCAATCCTGTCAAAGGCCTTTTCCGCATCTAAGCTTAGGGCTATACCCCGAATCTCGTTGGCTCCCATAAAGTCTATTATATCCACAATTCTTCTAGTGTTGTCGGCCGCTTGTCTACCTCTAATGAAGCCAACTTGATCCGGGTGGATGAGCCCTGGCAGGATTACATTTAATCTATTGGCCAGCAATTTAGAGTAGATTTTTATATCTGTGTTAATTAATGATATTGGCCGGTAACTTTGGCAGCTAGTGGGATCCTTGTCCTCTTTATGAATTACTGAGATCGACGCCTGGAGCATCTGTCCCGGGAAGGGCTCTCCTGCTAATACTCCATTAAACAGCTGGAGCATGTGCGGAGCCAAAACTCCGATAATTTTTTTATAGTACAGGTTGGAGAACCCATCCGGGCCTGGGGCTTTTGATGCTTTTAAGTTTTTTACTACCGCCTCTAGTTCTTCCCTTGTGAAGTCTCGTTGAAGAGCCTCTCGCTCCTTTCTGTTCACTTGTGGCAAGGCTGCGTCTGCTAGGAATTTCTGTAGATTACTACTTGTCCTAGCATTGTGAACTACCTTCTCTCCATTATATAGCTGTTCGTAGAATTTCGCGAACTCCCCTACTATGACTTTAGGGTTTGAGGAACTCTGGCCTCCGGCTGTCTTAATAGATTGAATGTTAAAATTTGGTTTCCGATTACGGAGTCTGGTGGCTAGCATAGTGTCCGGTTTATTAGTTTTCTCATAGAACTTCCTTTGTGTCCAACTCATGTCCTTCTCCGCCCGGGAAGTAAGGAGGAGGTTTAGCTGAATTCTAACATCCTTCAACTCCCTCAGAGCATCATCTCTACCTGTCCGGTTATGTAGAATAGAGAGCTCATGTAACCTGTGATAAAGCTGGGATAATTTGGCTTCCTTTTTCTTTTTCCTATTTGCAGCTATACCGATTAGTACCCCCCGAATCGTGGCCTTATGAGCCTCCCATAACAGTGAATGGGATTCCACACTGCCACTATTTATCCGGAAATAATCTGATATTTCAGACTTCACTTTGTTTTGAATATCCGGGATTTTAATTATCGATTCATTTAGCTTCCAGTTTGCTCCTGGGCTGGCACTACCCAATTGAATGAATCTCAGCTCTACCGATGCATGGTCCGACCAAGTAATATCATGTATGCTTGTATCGGAAATTTGTGGGACCATTCTGCTCGATACAAAGAAGTGGTCAATCCTACTGTAGCTGTCATGTGGGTGGGAGTAGAAAGAATAACTGCGGCCTCCCTGGTGCTGCTCTCTCCATATGTCCACCAGGCTAGTCTGTTTGAGGCCTTTCAGTAGGGAGATATTCCCTTCTCTCTTATTGTTTTTCTGGGACGTGGACCTATCTACCTTTGCATTCATGACTGTGTTAAAGTCGCCACCTAGAATTATTTGTCCCTCAGCCCATAACTGAAGCTTCTGAAAAAATGTGTTGTAAAAGTCTGATTGACCTTCATTTGGCGCATATATACACGCTAAGGTCATTCTGACCTGCTTAAGGAGCCCGACCAGTACTAGGTACCTTCCCGTCGGGTCCCTTTTAACCTTTTCAACCTGGAAGGGGGTGTGATTTTGAAACAGGATAGCTACACCTTTCTTTTTCTCCGCCCCTGATGCTAGGAAGAACTTTCGAAAGTTACAATCGAGGAATTTCGGGTTATTACGCGAGCTGAAGTGAGTCTCCTGTAGGAAGACCACGTCAGCCCGTCTCCTCTTGAACTCAGTGAAAGCGACTCTTCGCTTGTGTGGACTGTTGAGCCCTTTGGCGTTTTGCGAGACAAAAATTACCTCCATTTTATGTAGCAGTGTCTGTGTGGACCTAATATGTAAGCCGATCTGATCTTACCCCAGACTCTGGACATGTTCTGTTCGTGGACTTTGTAGTGCAGACTCCAGAAGCGCCTATTCAACCCACCGCCTTTTGGGACTGGGGAGGGAAAGGGAGATAACATGAGGGAGGAATACAAACATATAACACATATAAACATCATGAGAACCGTATTGGTCCTAAGAGACCTCGGGTTCAATGCCCGGTGGAGATATTTTCTCCCTGGACCCCCCTCCCCCCTGGTCCATCTCCGTGGCTTCCATAACTCGCCACAGATCTCCGGGTCAGTGCCAGGTAGGTGGGACATGACCCCCCTCCTGGCGAAGACGCACATGCCTGCAGGCAGAGTGGTGGCTGCACTCCCCCCCGCCGGCCGCTCTGTGCATTACAAAACCTAGCAACTAGCGTCACTTCTATTTATTTTATTAACTCTTATTAACCTATACTTAACCTTTTAACTACCTTGAGCTCTACTCGGGAGCTCTTATCTCTTATCCGAAACTGAAACTACAACTACACACCCTGTGCTGCTCCTGCCCTTTCTACCGCTAACTACTTCTTCCTCTCCTTATCTACTCCTCTCTGCTCCCTGGCTCGGGCGCCCTCCCCCTTTCCCCCTCCCTCTGGGGTCATACCTAACCACTCTCCGCCGCATATCTGTTATCCCTAACGTGAGCCCCCTGCTTGCATCGCTCCTGTACCCCTCTGTCCTCTCTCATGTCCCTTTTTCCCTATATACTATATATACTATGTATACTATACCGTGCTACTATAATATGCTATAGATAGGACAACTATACATGTATTTACTATATTATCTCATTTGCCTCCCGGCACTTGCGGGGGCCTTCACCTCCCCCCCCCCCGCTCCCCCCCTCTGTCCAGAGTTACCCCCTCCCCGAGCGGCCAGGCAGCCTCCTTCTGCACCGCTAACTCGAGTCCTTCCTGAGGAGTTCAATATGACCCGCGATCGCTTCCCTGGCGGTGGAGCTCGCGTGCCCCCGCCAGAGGAGAACGCTTCACTTCCTGAGAGTCGCCTCTCTTCCGACGTCATCTTGCCGTCTGCCGGGTCTGTTAGCCGCGCCTCTCCTCCAGCTCTCGCGAGATCGGGTCCCGTGACGTCACCGGTGTGGGCGTGTTGTGCTCATTCAGCGGTGGGCTGCCAGGACGAGAGGGCTGGATCGGGGGAGGCTCCCTGGGCGGGTCCAGCCGGCAGAGCAGACCTTCTCGCTGAAACCCCTGCCGCCATTGGAGATCTCGCGCCCTTCTGTCCTCCTTCCTCACCGATAGGTAAATAGCCGCCATTTTGGGGACCCATGTGCTGTGGATATCTGCTTAGGGCATCCATCTTCGGCAGCGGGACGACTCCAGAGCCTCGAAAGTCTTACGGTAGGGGGGATTTCTGCCTTAGCCTGTGTGTCAGGGTATGTTTAAACCGCGCAACGGGCGCAACTGCAGCTCGCGAACCTTATTCTGTCCCGCATTTACGGGCTTTTCCCGCTTCCCCCTTCCTTGCTCAGTCTCCTCTCCGGCATGGGTGAGGGACCCTGCTTCCCTGGCGGGGAGTCCGTCCTCTTCCCCTGCTGGGCTCCCTCCGCACCATTGTCCTGTGGCCCCCGCACTCCCAGTTTTTTTAGGAAGGCTGCCCCTTCTGAGGGGTGCTTGAGCACCTGCGGTCTGCCGTTTTTGATGGCTACTAGGGCGAATGGAAATGCCCATCGATATCGCACCTCGCTGTCCCTTAGGGCCTTGGTAATATGTCCTACCGCTCTCCATCTGGCCAACGTTAGGGGGGACAGATCTTGGAAGATCAAGAGGGTAATCCCCTCGAAGGTAATGTGCGGGGTGGCACGGGCTATTCTGCTCACCTCTTCTTTGACTGAGAAGTAGTGGAGCCGGAGGATCACGTCCCTAGGGGGATTAGAGGGCACGGGTCTGGATCGTAAGGCCCTATGGCATCTGTCCATTCTAAAGTCTGAAGCCGGACTGCCTGGTAGTATAGAGACCATCCACCGGGATAGCAGAGCTTCTGGGTCCAGGATTTCTTCTGGGATCCCCCGTACTCTGAGGTTGTTTCTTCTATCCCTATTCTCCCCGTCCTCTTGTCTGGCTTCCAGCTCTGCCACTCTCTGCTCCAGCGCCTGCACCCGGGAGTTTGTCTCTTTGTGGGTATTGGAGCTAGCTTCCATGCGCTCCTCCAGTTCGTTGGTCCTTGTCCCTATTTGTACGAGGTCGTGTCTGAGCCCCTCCACCTCTCCTCTGAAGAAAGATTTAAGATCAATTAATAAGCGTGAGATTTCTTTTTTAATAACTTTTGTTTGCTCTGCTGCCGCTCTTGAGCCCTCCGCATCTTGGGCTGAATCTGAATCAGAGACCGCCGACATCTCCGCAGCCCCTGCCTTGCTTTGTAGCGATGAAGTCTCCGGGAAGCGCAATATATGTAAAAAAGAATACAATGGTGATAGTGCAATATTGTTAAGATAAAATGGATAAACTCAAATAAAGATGACACTGCTCTCAATATATATACTCACAAACATGTGAGGTTTTGCAGGCACATAAAAGTATCTTTTAAGGCGTTCTTATCAGTCACTCAGTCACCAGGAGATGCAGCAGTCAATGTAGCCCCATATAGATGGACTCCCAGGAACCTTATTAAAAGATACAACTGGACATAGTGCAGACTGTATGTATAATTTATAGAAGGTAAGTAAAACAAGTTTACACTCACATAGTTTCAGATAAAGGTAAGCATTTAGATCTCAATGGATCTCTCCGGCCGGGTGGATGGTATCTCCGCTTCCCCTCTCTCGTGGCGTGCGTTCCACCGGTGCGTTCCAAATACCGGAAGTGATGTCATCTGCCGCGTCCACTTCCTGGGGTTCTGGCCGCCACGAGAGAGGGGAAGCGGAGATACCATCCACCCGGCCGGAGAGATCCATTGAGATCTAAATGCTTACCTTTATCTGAAACTATGTGAGTGTAAACTTGTTTTACTTACCTTCTATAAATTATACTTACAGTCTGCACTATGTCCAGTTGTATCTTTTAATAGGGTTCCTGGGAGTCCATCTATATGGGGCTACATTGACTGCTGCATCTCCTGGTGACTGAGTGACTGATAAGAACGCCTTAAAAGATACCTTTATGTGCCTGCAAAACCTCACATGTTTGTGAGTATATATATTGAGAGCAGTGTCATCTTTATTTGAGTTTATCCATTTTATCTTAACAATATTGCACTATCACCATTGTATTCTTTTTAACATATATTGCGCTTCCCGGAGACTTCATCGCTACTATACTACATGAGGATTGACTGAGCAAACCTCAACTGGGTCACAGCTGCATCTTCTAATATATTTGCATAAGTATCACTGTATTATTTATATCATTATTAATGGTTAATATCTGAATATCTAGAGCGCCACATTTTGATAAGTTTCCTTTGCCTGCCTTGCTTTGGCCAGTAAAGTAAGCCCTGACATCTGACTTGCGTCGGGTCTTCTGTCTTGTTGCAGCCATACTTTTTTGGGGCTTATTGGCTTGACTGGGTTTTGATATTGATTATTTGCTTTATTGTGCCGGCGGTTGGTGGAGCTGTGTGTCTATGCAACCATCATCAACCAGCCGCGCATGCGCATCTCAAGGGGTTAACTTTTAAAGCTATAGAACAAGTCATGCCAAACTGGAGGGGAGGCAACAGACATTCAGCTCTCCTTAACAGAGAATCATTTTGGATGTTTGAGTTAAAAACCATGTCCCCCTCTGGTTTGAACTTAGAATTTGACATTAAACCATTTTTATGATCATTTATTTTTATGTATAAACTTTTATCTGAACTAACTTTCCGTTTCTATTCCCCCAATAGATTATACCTTCCACATTTGTTCATTTACTGATATGTGATTATATGATATTAGATCCGATTTTTACTAGCTGTATTATGTTCCTTGAATGTTTTTTAATATTTTAACATTTTAACATTTTAATCTTACAAGGTGTTTGGACTCTACATATGTTTGATGTAGAGAGTTAAAACTCCTGCCCCTAAGTACATCCTATGAATTATAGGCACCAATTACTTCCATCACACATGTAGTAATGTTGTATTTGTCTCACACTATGTGAACTTATTTATTAAGTACACCATGTATATGTTATATTGCTCTTTGCACATCACAAACCGTGCCCTTCTGATATTTGATCGGAACTTACATATTACTGGCCAATTACCCTATCCATCACGGCTATCTCAGTTAAAACTCTACCATACGATCCTTGTTAAATATCCACCTATGAGAGATGAGCCTATAGTATATAGCCTCCTTACATCCAACCAATGGCACTCCTGAAGAAACCGAGAAGGTGAAACGCGTAGAGTGACGTCGTTGCACCAACCGGAACCTCTGGATGCGGATGTCGTCACTTCTGGTCTTCGGTGAGACGCATCCATGACACGCACGCCAGCACAGAGAGAGAGTTGAGACAACACTCATCCGGTTGCAGAGATCCATTACTTGCAATCTAAATGCCTTTTTAAACTATACACCATGTCCATTGAGGAGAGTACCTGTCTGGTGACATCCCGTTTGCACTGATTGCAGTCATCCCTTAAAGATACCTTTACGTGCCCTTATCCATCTCATGTTTGTGAGTATTCTGTGTATATATCTGAGTTAGCAATATTTTCCACGCCACTGACTTTACAATATTGCACTATGAGTACCTGTTTTTGTTTCCACATGGTTTGCGCTTCCTGGTGAACCCCACCTTTCCACTTGCCACGAGGATTGAGAGAGCAATCCTACACCGGCTTATAGCTGCATCCGATATATGTGTTTGTATAAGTATCACTATTATTTTTATTGAGTTGTTTTTTCACTTCACTGTTAAGTATTACTTTGATGTATAGAGCGCCACGGTTGGTTAAGCCCTTTTCACATACACATTGGATGACAATTACCTGGACCCAATTACCTTTTGCCAGCTCACGTGGGAAGCAAGATAGTACCTTCCCACAGGGGGTTGGCACTCTTCTAGTCAGAGGTACATTTCCTTAGCCCCACTCTCAAAAGTTGGCGTCTCCAAGTCTGCCAGATGGGGATCTGGGCCAGGGAACTCTGACTATAGGTGTGAATTATGGCACTTAATCTAAACAGCCATGTCCTGCTCTTTCTCCGTCCTGCATACTTAATCTGGGGAAGTGAGCCTTTATTCTGTGGTTTCCCTGTGGGCACACTGTCGCCCTCTGGCCATTAACATACCCCATGGGCCAGTAACTTTCGCGGGCTTTACAGTAGGCACGAAATACAGTAAACATTACAACAATTTATACATATTAAAATACTCTGTTCGGTTAATCTGAGAGGGCTGCAAATTGCCATACCCTCATGCCAGAGGCATGACTATCTGGTGGCCAAATTTCAGCCCTCCACCTATCAACAAACTGGAGATAGCAAACATCATGTTATACAAACCACATTTCTCCACCATTGGAGACAATGGCAGCAACCACACTTTACACAGTTAACCTTACCCCGTTCGGTTAGCCTGAGAGGGATGGGAATGGCCATGCAACCATGCCGGTGATGTGACTACCTGGTTGCCAAATCCCAGTCCTCCAGCCCTTACCGAAACGGAGATACTGATTTAGGTTTTATACCGTTTTACACTTAGCATCTTATTTCCCTCATGGCGGCCAATGGCGGTGACCGTAACTTTACATATGAATTACTCTCTGTTTGGTTAGTCTGAGAGGGTTGGAAACTGCCATGCAATCATGCCTGAGGCATGACTACCCGGTAGCCAAATTCCAGCTCTCCAGCTATCACCGTACCGGAGATAGGGATATCAGGTTTTAAACATTCTTGAAACCTAGTGGGTTTTTTCCGCCATTGTGGCCAATAGCGGCAACCCTCGTGGCAGGCTCGTCCCTTACTCGCAGCCATTGTCCGTCGGACCCAGTTGGGGTCGAGTGAGGAGGTAACCACGAGCTAGGGGCAGAAAGAATTTTATCGCTAGCTGCCCCAGAACAAAGTTATAAACTTTAGTATGTTTTGAATTGACAGTGACCAAGTTCCCACGGCAATTCAGTGATCAAGGCCCTTTCCTTGAAATTGTAGCGGCATTCGGATACTGTGGTTTGGCAGGCATCCAACATGGTTATAATGTATCACTTAGTTCTTAGAAAGCGGACTCAGGTATTCTCCATTGAAATGCATTGCTCCATTCATTTCAATGGGACACCTCCGCTTGTCCTCCCGGGCTCAATCTTCTGGTCTTTCTCGGTATAGGGCAAAAACCTCTCAATATCCATTGAATCCTATGGAGCTCCAATGGCGACCTATGGGACAGTGCCGGCAAATGGTGGGTGAAAAGGCAGGAAGGGGAACAAAGGGCTATAAACATTCCAACACAGTTACCCCTTTCCCTCCCGACCTGATCCCAGTGAATGTGCTTGGTGTAAACACTGTATGAGCAGGAACACATTTAAAACCAAGGGTAAGACCTTATACAGAGGGGAATACATTTTGTGCTGAAGCAGGGAAATGCATACAAATTATTACACGTAATTACATTAACACCTTGCCTCCTGGACGGTTGTAGGGGTTGCCAGCTGGGGAGTAACCCCTTTATTGCCGGGTTAGCAACCCCCCCCCCCCGTCAAAGGGTCAAGTCCTGACCCCGGACACCATATTGCTAACCCATGATTGATGGCTGGACACTTATCGGGAACAGGCTCACCGCTCTTAAACCAGGGAGGGTGAAGAGGGTATTATCAGAGAATGTTTCTTTAACTGTAGTATTAGTAAATTACTCCAGTAAAAAACAGGAAAACCGGCGCCTCCAAATGGAAAAATAAATCTGACCAAATATATAGTCCAAGGGTATACGGAATGGAGTCCTGAGGGGAATCTTCAATGAAGTCTCATAGACGGACAAACAAACATGAAAAACAATGAAGATACTGGATTTAATCCCCCTCCACGAAAACCAAAATGGCTGCCAAATCTAAGGCAAATAGGAAGTCACAACACCATTAGTTGGAGTACACAATCTGAGGAAAGTTCCCGGCACACCGAAACTTACTGTGATGTAATGCAAATCTGGTCTTGCCTGCGATGCCCAAACCGCTCCAAAGCCCGAGCTGCAGGCATTTTGGTTTTCGTTGAGGGGGATTAAATCCGGTATCTTCATTGTTTTTCATGTTTGTTTGTCCGTCTATGAGACTTCATTGAAGATTCCCCTCAGGACTCCATTCCGTATACCCTTGGACTATATATTTGGTCAGATTTATTTTTCCATTTGGAGGCGCCTGCTTCCTGTTTTTTACTGTTTGTATTGGTTTGTGTACACCTTTTGCCTACGCAGCCCCCACTTTAAGTTTAAAGTGTACTTAATGTATGTTTGTCATTTATAGTGTCACTGTTTTATATTCATTGCATTAGCGCTGATTTCACTGCTCTTCTCTTTTATTAGTAAATTACTCCAGCCGCTCCTCTTACAGATCCAGATCCAATATGGGGTGGCCAACTCCAGTCATCAACGGCCACCAACAGGTTGTTTTTCAGGATATCCCTGCTTCAGCAGAGGTGGTGCAGTCATTGAGTGAGTCACTGATTGAGCCACCTCTGCTGAAGCAGGGATATCCTTAAAACCTGCCCTGTTGGTGGCCCTTGAGGACTGTAGTGGCCCACCCCTGCAATAGGGTGAGAATGCAGGTAAGAAATACACCAGCTTCCATTCATTTTGATGTTTGATTAACAGAACCGAACTGGATACCTTTTCTGTGGGGGATCTCTCCTCAGCCGTAACTGGGTCATCTCAGCCGCTCACTGCAATGTCCGGTGAGTATCTCAAACCTGCCCGGGATGTGAGATTAGAACTTTACGTGACATTGAAATTGGGGGAGTGAAATTGCCCCGAACAGCTGTATTTTCATCTACTTATATCTGGGTGTTTTGCACGCGCCTCCTTGGGATTTGGGGAGTCCCCCGAAGGATTTACATGCCACACGTATTATAATCAGCTATTCAATTCTGCAACTAAGTGCACATTTTTCGGACTCTCTTTAGCTGCTGTAAATCCCTTTGCCTAGAAATCTGCATCAACCATAGGTCCAGATGCACCAAAGGGGGCTAATCTTTAGCACGCCTTTACTTCCATTCATATAAATGATAAAGCTTAGCACCGTTTTGTGGATATGGGCCCCAGAGCCTGTCTGCAGAAAAACTGTAAGAGTATTTTGATGAAACAGAAAGAATCCCATACAGTAGCATTGAATCAGGGCTGTTTCTTTGTTACAAAGCTGCAGGTGCTGGTGTTAGTGTTGCACAGTAACAGAGGGGAGACTTTGCTCTTCCTGGGTAGCCTTTTATAATATGGTACCCTTTAAATGATTCTTTATATCAGGGTGCTGCCTAGGGAATCATAGTGATGAACAGAACAAGATTAGAGACAGAGAAAACCATCCCTTTTAGAGTTGGAACACGCCTACTAAAGTCAGGCACAATGGGTTATTGCTGGATCCACAAACTAAACAATATTCGTGGACGTATTAATGTCACAGGAAAACATTTAGAATGTAACTTTTAATAGCTCAATACATAACATTAAATATTGTTCAATATACAAAGAAATAGATATATTAAATTTAAAAACAAAACAAGGAAAAGGAAACTATGTGATTATAGGAAATGGATAGGAAATCTCTCTGAATATTGGGTAACCGATGGATAGATCTGTTTCCTTAGATTGTATTTAATAGTGTATTTTTGCCCAATAAATATCAAGGGAGAGGGAGACACTCAGTGAGTAAAGACAGTGACTGGCACTGAGAGTTTGAACCTGGTACAATTCCTGGTGTCTGCTCCTTGTGACCTTGGGTAAGCCACTTTATCTCCCTGTGCCGCAGTCACCAAAACATAGATTGTAAGCTCCACGGGGCAGGGACCTGTGTCTGCAAAATGTCTCTGTAAAGCGCTGCGTAAAACTAGCAGCGCTATACAAGAACATGCTACTATTATTATTATAGTCCATATATCTATATATCTATCCAGTAACTATCTAAATGCTATAACAAAGTTACGTTATTGATGTGGGAAGCTTTCATGATGGAGAATTACCAAACTTGTAATAGAGTGGTGTGCTATTATAGGTAATTAGTAACTATGGCACAGAAGATATTTTTGTAACCTGATTCCCAATATAAGGAAACACTTGAGTCCTTTGTTAGCACACAGTTTGAAACCCCACATACAGTAGCATCTTTTGGCCCTAGTAATTTGGTCTAAGGTTGTAATAAATTAACTTCTGTCTTCTTGACTGGCATGCTGGATGAACTCATACATGTTACAGGGTAATTAGAGGGTAACCAATTAGAGCCAAACCAACATACATTGTGCTACTGTGTGACAGTTACAGTAAAGGCTAAATAACCTGGTTTAAAAAAATGAATATTTATCCGGTATCTCAGGTGTGCGTCTTTATGAGCACGTATCTCTTCCTATGTTATTTGGAGGGAGGTTGTGGTACTCAAGATTTGAAAATATAAAAACGTATTGATACTCCTGTGCCACTGATACTCTCTAATACCCTCATGCTGTGACCACTGGTATTAACGATGGTATTTCCACGTCTTTCTCTCTTGCACAGAACTTCCCATTTTGTTGTTTTGGGTATGTACGATCGGGCTTCCAAATCCGAAGCCAGGCAGGTCAAAGGCATCTCCAAGGTAAGGTACAGATAGATGAAGATTGTATGGAAGGCAAACAAGGGGGAGGGGGCTTCTCTAAAAGTTTTGAGCCCTTTGCTCCCGGGGAGGGGTGGGGGGGGGAGGCGATCAAGTTTGCTACTTTGTTCCCTGCATTCCTGTAGTGTTTATTATTATTATCATTGTTTCTTTGTAAAGCACCAACATATTCCGTAGCGCGGTATGATACTGGTGCGGAGAGATGTAAATTACATAAACTAAATGACATACAGGTAAGGACAGATGTGCACTAACAGATACAGAAGGTAATGAGGGATTTGATCCTTAGAGCTTACACTCTAGTACATGATTCAGCACAGTGGCTCAATCAGTGGCTTAGTCTTCGACTGAGCAACATGTGCCAAAGAAGGGATATCCTTTTACCTGACCTGTTGGTGGCCCTTGAGAACTGGAGTTGAACTCACATTATCTTGAGGGAATAAGAGGCAACATGGAAGCAAAAGGTAAAATGGCTGCTTGTTGAGGGACGGAGTGTACATCAGGATGGAGAATGGTCTACTGCATGGCTACCAACAGGGGGGGACAGAAATATTCTGGCCCCGGTGACTGCGGGGGGCACAGTGCTGCAAATTGGTCCTGAACTCTGGCCTGTCCTGACTGCCAGTCGTGGCCAGCCCCGGTTCTCCATAAGATGCAGGCCTCTTCCTCACTATGTGTCCCACGCTGAGCTTCCAACCTCTGGCGGCGCGTGATGAGCCCCTCTGACATCAGCGTGCCGGAAGTAAGTTGGACCTCAGCTTTCGGTGCACTCTGAATTTTGAAGCTCGGCGTGGGACACAGAGTGTGGTGGCCTGCAGTTGATGGAGAGCCGGGGCCTGGCTACGGCTTGGCCTGACCAGATGTAGGCCCCAACATGCAGCACCAGCCACCGAGCCCGGCCTGACCATCCCCAAGTTGTCTACTTTTTTTATATGTATTGGGAGGAAGTGGGTGTCTTTTTATATGTACAGTATTTGGGGGGGAGTGGGTCTTTTATATGTATTAGGGGGGTTGGGGGTCTTTTTATATGTATTGGGGAGAGTGGGGGTCTTTTTAAAAGTATTGGGGGGGGAGTGGGTCTTTTATATGAATTAGGGGGGTTGGGGGTCTTTTTATATGTATTGGTGTGGAGTAGGTGTCTTTCTATATGTGTTGGAGGGAGTGCTTTTTTATATGTATTGGGGTCTTTTTATATGTATTGGGGTAGTGGGGGTCTTGTTATATGTATTGCGGGGAGTGGGGAGTCTATCTATCTATATATATTGGCGGGGAGTGGTTGTCTTTTATATGTTTTGTGGAGTTGGGGTCTATCTCTACGTTTTTGGGGGAGTGGGTGTCTTTTTATATGTATTGGGGTGAGTGGGGGTCTTTTTAATATGGAATGGGGGAGAGGGGGTCATTTTAAAATGCAATGGGGGGGTTGGTATTATTTTGTGGTGGGGGATTGAGTGAGAGTGGGGTAATTGATAGAAGGTGAGGGCGAGTGAGAGGAGAGAAGGGGTGTTCGGGGGTGAGTAAGTGAAGAAAAGAGGTAAGAAGTAAGGCTGTGATTATAGTGCCAGCGATGGCGCGCATAGCTGTAGAAACAAGTACTTTGCTTCCAATGTAGTTGCTCATAGTGCCCGCGACCATGCGGAGGCGCTACGGACAGACAGAAAGAATTTGTCTCTCCAAGCAGACGGCCATGTGATGTCAGCATCGCTAGAAATGGTTCAGCCAATGAGGCGAACCGCTCGCATGACATCAGCGCCACGTGATGCGGTTCGGCCAATGAGGGTGAACCGCTCGTGTGACATCACCGCCACGCCTCTGCCACACCTCCATGTTGCCTCCCGATGCCTCCTTCCTACAGTGCAAGTTTCCCGTGAGTGACTTCACGCGGTCGCGTGCGCACCCTGCAGCCGGCACTGTAATCACGACCTAAGAGTGAGACGCAGGGGAGGAAAATACATGCGAGGCGGAGGGGGGTGAGTGAGGAAGAGGAAGAGGAAGTGAGATGGATGGGAGAGAAAGACATGGGAAGAAGGGGGAAAATAGAGGGGTCTCATGAGGTGTGAAATAGGGGCGGCCCGCAATAACATATGGGGGGGTCCTGGTCCCTGGGAAATCTGTCAGCGGCCCTGGCCTATATAGCCCAATAGAAATCTTGGGGCCCGGGTCAAATATATATATATATAAAATACACCAACAATCCCTTTACCCCCCTATCATACAGTACATATATGTAATTTTGGGGATGCACAGCAATGATACTGTAGGCCGGCGGTGGCCCTCGATGTTCCCCGCAGGTGTTCCCGCTTGCCTGTGCCCCCCAAAAAATAATTTCCAAACACATAAATACATATATATAAATATAACCCCCCACCCATACTCATCCTTCATCTCCATGCCCTCGGGTGCTGCAAAACATACACAAGAATAAAAAGAGCCAATGTAATGTCCCCTAACCCCTTAATCACCTTAGTGGTCATTAACTGCTATAGTCATTAAGGGGTTAACCCACCCTCACCCACCACTCAGGAGGCCTAAACACACTCCCCCACTACCCACCCCGTGAGGCCTAACCACCCTCACACACTACCCACCGGGAGGCCTATCCACCCTTGCTTGGGGACAATACCCCCTTCCCCCCCTGCTACCCACAATAAACATCACTATTTTTAATAAACAATACATATCCCACCCACCCCCTGTGGCCCCCATAAATACATGATTTATTCTTTTACATACAGGGTTAATACCCCAGGTCCATGGGAGACCCCGATGTTCTTGGTGGATGTCTGCAGGCCCAACAGTGTACCAGTACTCCTGGATCTGGAGGCCTGCGGGTGGTCCCCACCAGGTGCCATGGGCCTCCAGGTTGTCCCCACGGGTCACCGTGGGACTCCATTGGTGGTCCCGCGAGTGTCTTGGGGTCCCTGGGTCAGCCCCACAGGTGTCTGAGGGTCCTCGGGTGGTTCCCAAGGGGGTCTGGTGCCCTGGGTGGTCCTTACGGGTCCGTGGGGCCCCCACAGCTGTGGGCCCCGGTTCTAGCCTGCAGGTGTCCCCCGTGGGTCCACAGCCTGGTACCCGTGGGCGTCCATAGGCCCTCAGGTGGTCTCCAGAGGTCCCCGCAGACCTAAGGAACCAACCATATATTTAAAAAAAATAAACCTGTCAAATACATTAAATAAATACACCGCCCCTAAACACATAAAGTACAGTAATGTGCAAAATAACTATTATCCAGATATGGCTAATAGATTATTTGCCCATTATTAAACACATAAAACAGCATCAATAAAGTAAATAAATAGAGTTCTACTTACTCTCTGGTAATGTGATGGGCGTCCGGTCATCAAACGGCCTCCGTTGGCAAAAAAATACATACCAAATATAACACCAATATACAAATACATTGTTAAAGATTACACAAACATGCAGAAATAAAAACATGAAATCTCAATAACAGCACATTGCATCTGAAAATTAAACCAGCACATTGATTATAAATTAAAACAGAGAAGACAGTTTCCAGTCGAAACGCGTTGGAGTGGGAGTCTTGCTGAGGGGGGCCCCTACCTTGTTCCATCTGACATGGAGTTTTGACCTACCTTTGTCTGTGACATCTACCCACTGAGCGGTGACGTATTTTGCATTTCTGTTACCTCTATCACTTGTGTACCTATAACATGTAACCATTGCATCAAATTATATGGCATAATATTTTTTACATGTGGTCACAAGATCTCAGTATAGGTTGACTGTCATGCAGGTGAGCTTAGACAAAGCCACCTGTACCATGTATTTGTCTTGCTTTGGATCTTCATTTAGACACTTGCCACCAGGTCCATTATGTCTAGGTAGTGTTGAGCCTCCCTCTCCTTTAATATTTCATCCCCTGTTTTAATCACTTCATTATAATTCTTTTTGTTACACTTTCATTTATGTCCGTGTGCTATTTAAAGGTTGCTTTTCCCTTGTTGTTTTTTATATATATATATATATATATATATATATATATATATATATATATATATATATATAAAATACACAAAAGAAAAAAGAAAAGTGTCCCTGTTGCAGGGTACATGCAACTACACACATGGGTTTCTTGACAGGGCTTATTTATTTAGCCTTAAAAGATATACAGCACACAAAAACAAAAATGGCTTTTCGTCAGCAAACAAAAGAAAATGGCTTTTGCTTCAGCAAACCAAACAAAACAGTTTCTCTTTAGCAGACAGTCTATAAATAAGGTAGCTGCCCTTTTTCTATGCAGGTGACAGACAGTTCACAATTCAACTACTTTGCTAATCAGACCTTGTATCAGTAATCTCTTCAGCAGCTTACTCCTCTCTCCTCAACAGCCAGCTTCCATGTGTCTACAGCCTGGGGTTTTAACACACCTTGATTAGGCAGCTGGGTTCCAACTAATTGTTCTGAGGTTCCCAGCTGAAGTTAACCTAGTCAGTGCTGCACTGCAGACTAGACATAGGTTTTCCAGGCATATAGCTGGTGGGTTTTATTTACCCTGTCACATTCCTCCCCTGTTAGTGTGTGGCTGGGGCTACGCACGGCTGAAGCCCGACCATCCACCCCTTCTCTAGAAAAGGAGTCAGCATTTGCGTTCTCTTTTCCCGGCCTATGCTGAATCTCAAATGAGAAGGATTGGAGGGCTATATACCACCTAGTCAATCTAGCATTGGAATCCTTCATACTATTTAACCACTTCAGTGGAGCATGATCCGTCACCAAGGTAAAATGGACTCCTGCCAGGTAATGCCTTAAAGCCTTGATTAAGTGTAGCAAAGAAGGGGAGAAAAACGGAGCACTAGATCCACATAGCTATGCCAAAAAAATGCAAGGATGCGTTCCCAAAGTGCAAGCTTATTTAATGGATCAAAAACAAAAAAAGATACACACCAACGCGTTTCGGACTATCACAAGTCCTTTATCAAGGTGAATAAAATACTTACCCCCCTGGAGTGTTATTTATATGAATTATCAGCACCTCCGTGCCAATCGCCGACACTTCCGCATGTGTCACGTGATCGGAACGTCAAGCGTCATCGCGTAGTGACGCGTCAGCTCACGTGTGCGGTATCTAGTCAGACATACAAAGGAGTCTCCCAGGGAACAAGTGAAGCATAAGGGCGTGTCCACAAGTGCCATGAACTGTGTCCCATGCATTATCCAATAAGAGAACCCCAGTACATGAATAACTGTGACGTCATCACGTCCCGCTGGATGAGGGATGACTAGGAGGTGTGATTGAAAAAGAAAAAAACAAAAGAGAAAACTTTATTATACTTACACACACTCCAAAGGGGGAACATCAAGGTAAATTACATTGAAGAATTAAAAACGACATAACAAATTTATAAAAAGACAAACATTAAAAAAAACAATATTTGTTTAACATAAATTACAATGAACAACCTTTGATATTGAATATTGTTATCATAGTATCGTAGTAACGATGGGTGTGCATGGAGTTGAGTGATTTCACTTGAAATAAACATTTATATATAAAAAAAAACGTAGTTTGAATATATTTACTATTTTAAATTGTGTTCACAAAAAACCCCAATGCCCCTGAAGACACTGACATACTGTAAGACTGAATGAGTGCCGAAATGTCCTGTACTTAACCAAGAGTCCTTATGTGATAACAATAACCAGTTTTAAATGGGAAATGCTATGTAGGAGACGAAAAAGCACCATATGCTCGTAATGGTCAGACCCCCATGGGTTCCCCCTCCTCATCACGTCCTTCCCCCGACCCCCCCTTTCTCGCCCCCTTCCCCTCATCCGCCCTTCCCCTTTCCTCTCACCTCCCCCCCGCACATCACCTGCAGAAGCACCCAAAATCTGCTTCAGCAGAATCTCGCGCCCCCAATGACCAACTGAGCCGAATACCAGTAGTTTCTATGATGTATTTAAGATATGAAAAATGAACATTGATTAATGTGTTGAAATGTCATGTGCATAACCACAGATCAATAGGTTGTATAGATAACCTGGGGTAAATGGGAACTGCTGCGAAGGTGATGAAAAAGCGCCACCCACTCACGAATGCCCCCCCTCCCTGCCCCCCCCTCTCCCCCCTCCCCCCCTTCATCGCCCTTCCCCCCCCACCACACCCACATGCAGACAAACCCCCCACTCCACCCACGCCCCAAGGGTAGCAGGGCAATCGGAACCCACCTCTATAAAACTATATACCACTAGACTCCCCCAACGCCCAACCTATGTTGTACAAAGGACAACACCACGAGGACTTCCCTACACCAAGACCCGCTCCCTGTGACAAGTCTAGCATGCCCTCCACTACACACACAGCCCAGACCCAGCAAAAGGCGAAAAAGTTCAGAGAGATCTTACAGAACTTTCTCCTCATGGATATTTGGAGGGCCCAGCACGTAGGCTACACATTCTTCTCGGCCCCACATCAGTCTTACTTGCGGATCGACTATTTGCTAGGAACCACAAATGTTCTCCAGGCGTCCTCCCACTCCGACATAGGCCCGATCACATGGTCGGACCATGCCCCAGTCGAATTGACCCTCTCTCTACCTTTTATTAAGAACTCCTCATATAAGTGGAAACTTAATGATTCCCTCCTTAATGACCCACTAGTTGTGGAAACAATCCAGCGAAAATTAGCATCATTCTTTGAAATAAATAAAGGGTCTGTCTCCGCTGCATCAATGCTGTGGGTAACCCACAAGGCTACAATCAGAGGAGACCTAATCTCTCTAGCATCCCACAAGAAAAAAAACAAACTAAAAATACAGAAAGCACTGACTGACAAGATACTAGCCCTCGAACAACAACACAAAAAGACCCCCTCCAAGAAACTACTCAGAACACTTGACAAAATAAGATCTGAGCTAAAACAATCCCAGCTAGAAGAGGTAGAGAGAGCGCTCAAGTGGACCAACCAGAGGTTCTACGATAAGGGCAATAAGGCAGACAAACTTTTAGCAACAAAGCTAAGAGGTCTTAAGGCAAAGGCCCAAATCACAAAGATCCGCACTAAAGGCGGCCACACCACTTATGTGGAAAAAGAAATCGCCCAAGAATTTGCAAACTATTACACAGACCTCTATAATCTGCACCCCCCTAATCAAGATCCAAACGCAGTAGATATTGCATCGCAATTTCTGGCGGGATGTAATCTTCCCTCTCTCACTGATGAGGAGCTTGCAGCTCTGAACCTCAAAATCACAAAGGAGGAATTGACCCAAGCCATAAGCTCTCTCAAAATAGCTAAAACCCCAGGCCCCGACGGCTTCTCGAACGCCTACTATAAAAAATTCACATCGTCCCTTTCCCCTTACCTAATTGAAATGTTCAACTCCTTCCTAGAAGGAGAACCGATCCCGGGCACAATTTCAGCTGCCAACTTAGCCATTATTCATAAGGAAGGAAGGGACCCGCTACAATGCGGTAACTACAGACCGATCTCCCTGCTTAACACAACTCTTCAGCAGGATCCTCGCAAACAGGCTAAATCCTATTCTCCCCAGACTAATTCATATAGACCAAGTGGGGTTCGTGTCAGGAAGACAGGCCTCTGACAACACCCGTAAAATCATTGATATTATCGACCATGTGCATCTGAATAAACTCCAGGCCATGATCCTCAGTCTGGATGCCGAGAAGGCCTTTGATCGGATCAAATGGACCTTCCTCGACCAAACCATGATCAAACTCGGCTTCTCAGGCCCTTTCCTCGAGGGTGTCCGAGCCCTATATCAGAGTCCCACCGCATACTTAAAACTCCCGGGAGGACAATCCAACCCAATCCATATACGAAATGGAACCAGACAGGGCTGCCCCCTCTCCCCCTTGCTTTTCGAGATCTCTATTGAACCACTAGCATCTCAAATTAGAGCCGACCCAAACATCAAGGGCATAACAATCGCCGATATAAACTATAAAATATCCCTTTTCGCGGATGACGAAATTCTGACCCTAGCCGACCCACACAACTGCCTCCCTAATCTACAGAAACTATTGGACCAATTCAGACAGGTCTCAGACTATAAGATAAACATGGAAAAATCCGAAGCACTGAACATATCTCTCCCTGATCCCACGTGGAAGCTTCTGCAATTAAACTACAAGTATAAATGGAACTCCTCCCACATAAAATACTTGGGAATAAAAATTACGAGCTCATACAACATGTTGTACAAAGCAAACTATCCCCCTCTATTTGACCAAATTAAGAGAGACCTAGACACTTGGAACATGTACCAGATCTCCTGGTTTGGCAGAATCATCTCCGCTAAAATGAATATCCTCCCCCGTCTACTGTATTATTTCCAGACACTCCCAGTTCCCCTGGCCGAATTAACAAACATACAATCGCATATTCTACGTTTCATATGGAAACAACGTAAGCCTAGAGTCCCGAGGTCGGTACTCCTGGCCGCAAAGACAAGAGGAGGACTGGGGGTCCCTGACGTGGTTCGTTACTACCACGCAGCCCAACTCAGGCAGGCAGTGGTTTGGAACAACCCCCCGAGCTCTGCCTGCTGGCTAGAAATAGAGACTCGCTACGCATCCCCCATCCCCCTTCCAGTACTATTATGGTCCCAAGAGTACAGGGAAAAGCGACCACAGAGCCTTGAGCTTGGAGCAATGAAATGCACGTGGTCCACATGGTTCAGGAACAGAGGGAAATATGGCCTAACTTCATACCCCTCCCAACTCACCCCCTTATTTGGGAACCCAGCATTCCCTCCTGGGTGCTCCCAAAATCAGCTTGGTCAATTTCAGGACCTAGACATTGGCATGGTTGTGGATCTGCTGGAGAATAATGAAGCTCTGTCTTTCCATGAGCTCAAAACTAAGGGCTCAATGCAGTAAGCCCCGATAAAATCTTTTCGGGAAGGGTGGCGGATAGGTGGCGGATAGTGTTTTTTTTGGCGATTTGCCCTCGCAGTATTCAGTAAGGGCCGAATCCATGCCGATCCCTGCCGAATCACTGCTTAGGCAGTACTGCCAATAATCTGTGCCGATACAGCATGGCTCCCGATAAGCCTTCCGATAGGCCTTGTCTGGCGATAGATGTTAGCAGCAGAGAGAGACAAGCCACTCTCTCAGCGCAAACATCGGCAACAAATAAAGTATTTATAAACAACTTTTACTGATAGTGTACACATGCAGGGGGTCTCCGGAGCTGAAGCGCGTTGGTTTCAGGTCCGGGGACCCCCTGCTCCCCGAGATACAGGCCCCGTTATGAGGTGCCGGTATCCCTCTGCATTTAAATGTCCCGATCACGTGACCGCGGGATGTACAAAGCAGAGGGATACCGGCACCCCCTAAAGTGGCCTGTATCTCGGGGAGCAGGGGGTCCCCGGACCTGAAACCAACGCGGTTCTGCTCCAGAGACCCTCTGCACATCTACACTATCAGTAAAACACACATATCAATAAACACTCGTTCCTTACCTTTGCGGCTATGTGCAACGGTAATGAAGCAGCATGAATGTATTTTTAATAATAGTGTACAGTGAGCAGGGGGTCCCCTGAGCTGAACCGCATTGCTTTGTGTACCAGGGACCCCTGCTTCCCGAGTTACAGGCCCCGGAATGTGTCATCGGGTGGCAGTGTCGCCGCCATCTTTATTGCACCCCATTCGCGCCGTGTCCGCTATAAATATGGCGGCGACACTGGCACCGGGGCCTGTAACTCGGGAAGCAGGGGGTCTCTGAGCCACAAATCAATGCGGTTCAGCTCAGGGGACCCCCTGCTCCCGCACAATATTATTAAAATACAGAAATGCTGCTTCATTACCATATCTGATAGCCACTAAGGAAATGAAGGGGTTAAGGCAGAATAGCATGTTTATTGGGGACAATTTCCCCCAATAAACATTGCAATAAACAACATACAGTACACCCCGGTGTATTTGAAATACAGAAACAACAATAAATATATTAAATACATATAGTACTCACCACCCATTTCCTGCTGCCACGATGAAGGCCATCCTCCTCTTCATCCTGCCCATGCCCCCTCCGCTGCTGCAAAACAGACACAAGAATGAAAACATCCAAAGTAATGTCCCCTAACCCCTTAATCAACATAGCGGTTATTAACCGCTACAGTCATTAAGGGGTTAACCCACCCTCACCCACCACTCGGGACGCCTACATACCCTCCCACACTAACCCCCCCCCGTGAGGCCTAACCACCCTCACCCAGTACCCACAAGGGAGGCCTACCCACATACCGTTGGGGAAACACCCCAATTATCTGGATAATATTAATTTTGCACATTATTGTACTGTAGGTGTTGGGGGGGGGGGGGGTATGTATTGAATGTATAGGCCAGGTTTATTTATTTTACATTCAGGGTTTGTTCCACGGTTCTGCGTGGGACCTCTGGAGACCACCTGTGGATCTCCTCGGGTATTCCACGGGTATCAGGCTGGTGATTCCACGGGTGACCCATGCGGGGATGAAGCGGTGGCCTCACATCTGTGGGGGCACCGCCGACCCGTAGTCTGCGGGGATGAAGCTGTGTGGTCCCACTTCCGTGGGGGCACCGCCGACCCGTAGGTGCGGGGATGAAGCTGTGTGGTCCCACTTCTGTGGGGGCACCGCCGACCCATAGTGAGCACTCGTGAGTTCCCCAGACCCCCGTGGGAACCACCCGCAGACACCTGTGGGTCTGACCCGGGGCTCCCAGACATCCGCGGGCCTACCGTGGGGACCCAATTGTGGCCCACGGTGACCCAAGGAGACCACCTGGGGGCCATGGCACTGGCGGGACCCACTAGCAGGCCTCCAGAACCTGTTTTAAAAGGGCTGCTGGTACCCTGTAGGTCTGTCCAGGTGCCCTGCCAGCCCACCGGGGACTCGCGTGGGGCTGCGTTATGAACCCTGTATGTAAAAGTATAAATCTTATATTTATGGGGGGCACAGGGGGTGGGTAATGTATATAATAAATAGAATGATATTTATTGGGGGTCACTGTATTGGTTTTATTGTGGGTACTGGGGGTGGGGGAGTGGTGTTTCCCCAACGGTATGTGGGTAGGCCTCCCTTGTGGGTACTGGGTGAAGGTGGTTAGGCCTCATGGGGGGGGGTTAGTGTGGGAGGGTATGTACACTGGCGACACGTTTTATTGCAGTGCGGCCAGTTCCGCAAGCCGGGAGATTTCCCGGCTTGCTAGTGGCATCCCCTCGGCGTGCCGCGCATCACCGATGCGCGGTCACGCGTCATTGGGTACCTGCGCCCCCTGCATGCGCGTCCAGGGCTCCCCGAGGGAGCCCTGGTGTCCCGTGATGTGGGGGACGGCGGCAGGGGGTTCCGGGGGACACGGCGGACCCGGCAGCGGGAGGAAGAAAGCCCCGATCGGAGGGCGCTCCTCCGCTGCTTCGGCGCGCGCCCGGCACCCTCCGGCACGCGCCAGGTTACTGCTGCGGCCGAGAACGGGCAAATGCTCGAATAAACTCGGCCGCAGCAGTAGGCGTCCCGAGTGGTGGGTGAGGGTGGGTTAACCCCTTAATGACTGTAGCGGTTAATAACCGCTATGGTGATTAAGGGGTTAGGGGAAATTACTTTGGATATTTTCATTCTTGTGTCTGTTTTGCAGCAGCGGAGGGGCATGGGCAGGATGAAGAGGAGGATGGCCTTCATCGTTGCAGCCAGAAATGGGTGGTGAGTACTATATGTATTTAATGTATTTATTGCTGTTTATGTATTTAAAATGGGCACATTCACTATTATCCCTTTGTGAATAATAGTAAATGTGGCCATTACTATACTGTATGTGTTAAGGGGAGGGCTATTTCTTTATAAGTATGTATGTGTTTAGTCATTATTTTGGGGGGGGGCACATAATTGGTACTGCAGGCCTGCGGGTAACACCCGAGGGCCCCCGCCGGCCTATAGTATCATTGATGTGCATATATGTGTATGTTAGGGGTGTTTGGGGTTATATATTTATTTATTTATTTATATAGAGATTATTTATTTATTTATTTAGATTTATTTATTTATTTTTTGCGGGGCTGTTGTGTGTGATTATTTTTTATTGTTGGTAGCGGGGGTGGTTGAAGGGGGTATTAGCCCCAACGGTGGTTGTTTTGGGCTTGCGGGGGTAGCGGGAGGGCTTAACCCCTTCATGGCCGTTGCGGTATTAACTGCTACGGTCGTGAAGGGGTTAAGTGCACCCGCAACCCCCCCGCAAGCCCTAAACTCACACCCAGGGACAAATACCCCCTTCACCCACCCCCGCTATCCACAATAAAGCGGGCACGGTGGGTTAACCCCTTCATTGCCTTAGCAGTTAGCCGCTAAGGTAATGACATGGGCTGTACATGCATTTTTCCTGCCTCGGATGCATGCTGGGGGGCTCCTGTGCGGGTATCAGCTCTGGAGAACCCCGGCATCAATCCCAGGGAGGAAAAAGGCCTGATTTTTTCTAAGTGTCGCCCTTGCCGATGCTTCTCCTCCACCAACTTGCCAACTTTAGTTGGCGGGAGGAATTCCTGATAAACTCTCCATTCTGTAGTGCCGATCAGCACCGAAGAGCTGATCGGGGCTACCTGAATTCCACCGTGTTCAAAAAGTGCCGATAAGTGGCTTATCGGCAGCCGGATGCCGATAATTTGATATCGGGAAGAAAAGTTGCCGATAATTCCCACTTATCGGCGCTTACTGAATCCGGAGGGCAAAAAATGGCTATAAAATGCCGAAAAAGCCTTATCGGGGCTTACTGCATGAGGCCCTAAATTTTCAGCCCCCAATCTCCCCATATTCAAATTCCTACAGATAAGGCATTTCCTTGGAGCTCTATCCCTGACCTCGAAATTCCCTCCGCTGACCAGATTTGAGTCTTTCTCGAACAAGAGAATACCAAAAAGGACTAATTTCATGAATTTATAGAATAATCGAGAACTCCTTTCCCCTTCCCGCGCATGCTTACATGCAAAAATGGTGCGCAGACCTCAACACGCCGTTAGACCTAGAGGATTGGGAGGAAGTCTGGGAAGCAGCCTCCAAAACTTCAATATGCACAGTCACAAAAGAAAATATTTATAAAATGCTATTTCAGTGGTACCTGACCCCGAGTAGACTGAGCCAGATCTTCACTGGCACGGCTGACCTGTGCTGGAGAGGATGTGGACAGAAGGGCGACATGACCCACATTTGGTGGACATGTCCAGAGATCCAGAGGTTCTGGGCTACAATCCAGAGACTTCTGGATGACACCCTGGGCCTGGAGATCCCCCTGGACCCCCTGACATACGTGCTGGGTTAACCAATAGAGGACCTTCCGGCCCCAGCGGCCAGGCTGACCTCCGCTATACTTACGGCGGCGAGATGCTCAGTTGCGGCGGCCTGGAAGCAAATAAAGGCACCCTCGAGAAGAACAGGTGAATAGAATAAACACGGTTAGGACCATGGAAAAACTCACGGCCATGCTGAAACAAAAAATGCCCCAATTTTACAACACATGGGAACCCTGGCCCAACCCAGAGGACCCGCCCCAACCACAGGTTCTAACTATTAACTAATCACCTGGAGACTAGAAATATCGGAGAGATACCCTACCCCTCCCCCTCTTTCCCCCCCCCCTCTTCCCCCCCTTTTGTCGTTCCCACCTATCGCCCAACACTGCGTCTTCCCCTCTTTTTCTACTAAAAAGAAATCAGGAAATTGATTTATTGAGACACCTGATGTACTCTACGGTCATGTGCCGATGACCTCATCATACAGTGTATTGAAATGATTGTAACTACTGTCTGTAACCACTGCACATGTCTCCAATAAAGGAAAAACAGATTGGAAAAAAAAAAATACAGATATACAGCACACAGAAACAAAAATAGCTTTTCATCAGCAAACAAAAGAAAAATGGCTTTTCATCAGCAAACAAAAGAAAATGGCTTTTTCTTCAGCAAACCAAACAAAACAGTTTCTCTTTAGCAGACAGTCTATAAATAAGGTAGCTACCCTTTTTCTATGCAGGGGACAGACTGTTCACAATTCAACTACTTTGCTAATCAGACCTTGTATCAGTAATCTCTTCAGCAGCTTACTGCTGCGGCAGCTTTTATTCTAACAAATCACCGTTTTTTCCGTGGCTTGTTCCTGGAATGCGATTCTCTTCACCTGGCGCATGCCTCGTTCATTTTGCGTTCCCAGCCACGGGTCATGCCCGGCTGACGCGCGGTTGATGCGTTTATTGATAATGGTTCGGATTTAATAGGCTGCAATGCTTCGCGTGTCCGCCAGATGGCAGATATTCATGAATTGCAATGCGCGTCAGTCAGTAATGAGTCGACTTGCAGGTGTTTCGTTTAAAAAAGATACCACAGTGTGCTATTGTAACTTGGCCTTGAGACTGAAGGAAGAGATTTCAAAAATATATCAATTTAGGCTTTTCATATTAAAGAAAGACAAAGACCAGTTTAGGTTACAGTATTCTCCACAGACCCGCCCGCCATGAGTGTTCAAGTGCAGCCCGCTTTCCAAAAACCCGACAGAAGTTACGCGTATTTGATATGTGCCACGATTAATGCAACAGAGGATAAGATGGCAACAGTTTTCAAATTTATCAGTATTTTAAAACTATGACTTTTACAAATTTTCGCCAACTCCTCATACGTGGAAGCGTGCAGTAAGGAAAAGGTTATGTAGCGATCCCTGTTTTTATCATATTGAGCCACAATTTGTTGGAGGATATTGGTGTGTATCACCGGCTTTTTCCGGTATCTATGATCATGAAGGCGGTAAAAGGCAAAGGGTCGTGTTAAAACCGACTAAGAAACGACAGTTGCTGCCAAGCAATGCACCAGCACCGGCTTCCAATGACGGTCCCGCCGTCAGTGACAACCCTGAGCCTGAGCCTGAGCCTGAGGCTGAGCTGAATTTCGTGTGCAGTTTCGATGAAGCTTGCATGTACCTAAGCAATTTCCAGCCTCACCAGCTGACTACAGGTGGACTAGTCCCGCTGCAAACTATCGACGTGGATGATCAAGAAAGCTGGGCTGACAGTGGACCGGCGCCGGCACCAGCTGAATGGGAAATACTATGGTGAGTATTGTTGCCGTATTATTTTCTGTGTTTTTTTTATTTTGACAATACAGCATAAATATCGGTGCGATTCCAAAGTCAAGCGATTCTCCTGTAAGCAATATCATTGGCTGAGCGGCTTCTACAGTACTATACTGCAGATACTGAACAATTGGTGGAACGCTAGGCGCATGCGCATGTGACTGCATCGACACACTTTATTCGAGCAAATACCCAGTATGTACCTGGCAGATACCTGGAATGCGCCGCTCCTCACCTCTGACAAGCCCCGTTGCGTTTGCCTTCCCAGCCTGGGTTCATGCCTGGCTGACGGGCGGCTGATCTGTTAAATGATAATGATTAGGATTTAATAGGCTGCAATGCTTCGCGTGTCTACCAGATGGCATAAATTCATGAATTGTAATGCAGTATATATATATTTACTGTGCAGTATTGCAGCCATTGGGAATAAAATGCTTCAATCCCTGCCTGGAAAATAACCCAATGCACTCGGGCAGAAAACAGTCACAAACCTCAATACACCTGACTATACCCGAATTCGTGGGACTAGCCGAGCTCGAATAAAGTGTGTCGCAAGTGTGAACAGGATAAAATTATTGGTGGGGCTGGCTGGGTACTTCTTTAGGGGGCTGAGCATTACTGTACATTAAAACTTATCTTTTTGTTTTTCCTCAGAAAAGAAAACGGCTAATGGAGGGATTTCGATGGATAATATCGCGTTGTGTAACAATGCCTGCACATTGCTGAATCGGATTTAAAACACCACGTCTACAGTTTTTTTGCCGTTGTTATTGATTAGGATAGAATACTGTACCTGAAACAGTACTGTATGCTGATGTTTTCCGGCCGTACAGTATACTGTGTAATAAACCCGGAAAAAATAAAACTATGCATTTATTCTACATGTACAGTATCACTTACATTATGTGTCTTCTACAGTATACAGTGCCAGTACATACAGTAAAGTACAGTACAGTTTGGGTATTTCTATTCTTCTATTTTTTTTAGTACTTTTACAGTATACTGAGCATGTCTACAGTATACAGTATAGTGCAGTATGTCTCGACATTCTAGAAACACTGTATTTTGTTACACTATCAAATGGAAACAATGTAAGACAAATCAACATGTTCTTTTATTGGTGGAGTCAGTACAAAAACATTTATTTACAAATACTGTACAATGTTGAAACATTTTAAGTGCACAGCAATTCAAAACATCAACAGGTGTATCGTTTTCTGCTACATGTGTGAAAACATTTGTCAGTCAGTATGGTTTACAGTCACATGTTTTAAAAACACATTCTTAATTCACAAAAAAAGCAAAATGCAATATCTCCTTTATTAAAGAACGACAAGTCAATACATACTGTATACTGTACAGTGGGATGGTCAGCAAAACAGTCTGCACCACTACAGTCCTCGACCCAAAATACAATACATTCTTTAATATCTTTAAAATATAAATATATAAATATAATTTAAAATAATCCGTTCTGTGGGTCTGAGCGGGTTGAAATTTTCCTGGTCCTCATGCGGAAGGACCCTTGCCATAGTGGCCAAATATCAGCCTTCCACATCCCCCAGAACCGGAGATATAAAAATACAGTTTAAAAGCACAGCCTTTTTTCTGCCATGCAAGTTAATGGCAGAAACCTAAACTTTACCATTACACTGACTCCGTTCTGTTGCCACGAGAGGGTCACTATTTGCCATGCAATCCTGCCGGAACTAGTACTACATGGTGACCGAATCTGAGCCCTCTAGGTTGAACAGAACCGGAGTTATGGGTTCCAGGTTTCTGCTCATTCTGACTTAGCCGTTTCAAAGCAGCGCGGCTTTCTCCGCCATTACAGTCAATGATAGGACCCTCCTCGCCGGTGTGACCCTTTCTCGCCGCCATTACTGGTCGGACCCTGTTGGGTTCAAGTGAGGGGGTTCCTAACATCTATGGGCAAAATGAATTTTATTTCTAGGTGCCCTAGAACAGAAGTTCCCACGCCAATTGGCCGTGAACTTGACCGAGGTCCTAGTTCCCACGCCAATTGCGCGATCATAGCTCTTTTTTGACAATGTTGCCGATCTTGCGGCTTTGCGGTCTGGCAGTAAAAAAGCACACAACAACATCTCCTTTATTTATGTACAGTACAGCAGGTCAAAACATGTACAGTACAGTAGAGTACAATACAGTCCAGCACAACAGTATGGTCTTACCTGTGATTACAAAAAAAATGTTATTCTTATAATGCAAACGAAACATCTCCTTTATTAAAGAAACATACAGTATACAGTACAGTACAGTGGGATGGTGCGCAAAACTGTCAGTCAGACCTGCACCAGTATAGTCCTCGAGGGCAGCAATATGGGCAGATTTTCAGGACAACCTTTAAAACCGTGCCTGTTTGCGGCCCTCAGGGACTGGAATTGTGCATGTCCTGTGTAAAAAAAACACACAACAACATCTCCTTTTTTAAGTACAGCAGGTCAAAACATGTACAATACAGTTCAGCACAACAGTACAGTATGGTCTTACAGAAAGTCCTCCACATTGTCCGTCCATGGCCGATTCCTTGCATGGCGCAAAACGCAATTTAGGCAGTCTCGAACGCCTTTCATTACAGGATCTGTAATTGGATAAAAGCGCCGCATTTCATCCAGAATGTTTTTCCTTAAATTGACAGTAAGTGCCTTTTTTTACGTGATTCTCATCGTAGTTCACTTTGAAGACCCAGTCGCAGTACAAAGAGAAGGGAACATCGTGCTTAAAAAGTAACAAGGCATACTTATTTATTTATTTATAAAATATTTTACCAGGCAGTAATACATTGAGAAATACCTCTTGTTTTCAAGTATGTCCTGGGCACAGAGTAAGACAAATAATACATGGTTACAAATACAGTTACATAAATGAACAGGGTATACATTATATACAAGACATTGCATGCACAGTTAAACAAAATATATATTATGGGCGTATGAAACAGTTACAGACCAGATTAAAATGTGAGACAGCCTTTGATTTGAAAGAGCTTAAACTGGTGGTGGATGTGAGAGTCTCTGGTAGGTTGTTCCAGTTTTGGGGTGCACGGTAGGAGAAGGAGGAACGGCCGGATACTTTGTTGAGCCTTGGGACCATGAACAGTCTTTTGGAGTCTGATCTCAGGTGATGAGTGCTGCAAGTGGTAGGGGTGAGGAGCTTGTTCAGATAGCTGGGTAGCTTGCCCATTAAGAATTTAAAGGCAAGACAGGAAAGGTGAACTTTGCGCCTAGACTCTAGTGATGACCAATCTAGTACTTTGAGCATTTCGCAGTGATGTGTGTTGTAGTTGCATTGGAGAACAAAACGACAAATTGAATTGTAGAGGGTGTCAAGTTTGCTAAGGTGGGTTTGAGGTGCCGAGCCATATACTATGTCTCCATAGTCAATAATTGGCATTAGCATTTGCTGTGCGATATGTTTTCTGACCAGGAGACTTAGGAAGGATTTGTTCCTGTAAAGTACCCCTAGTTTGGCATAGGTCTTGGTTGTCAGGGTATCAATGTGCATCCCGAATGTTAAGTGGGAGTCAAACCATAAGCCCAGGTATTTAAAACTAGTGACAGGAGTTAGGGTGGTGTTGGCGTTGGTTCTAATCTGGAGCTCAGTCGCTGGAAGCTTTAAAAATTTAGTCTTGGTCCCAAATACCATTGTTACAGTCTTGTCAGTGTTTAAAAACAGTTTGTTTTGGGAAATCCAGTTTTCGAGTCTCAAAAAGTCAGACTGAAGTATGTGTTGAAGGTCAGAGAGGCTTTGGCTGTGTGCATATAGGATTGTGTCGTCTGCATACATGTGTATTGAGGCTTCCTTACAAGCTGTGGGAAGATCATTAATGAACACTGAGAAGAGTAGGGGCCCCAGAACAGAGCCTTGCGGGACACCACATGTGATATCCAGGGAGTTGGAGTTAGGGCCTGAGTTGGACACATGTTGGGATCTACCTGATAGGTAGGACTGAAACCAGTTTAAAGCATGCTTCCCTATTCCAGAGCTATGGAGTTTGTTAAGCAGGATAGCATGATCAACTGTATCAAAAGCCTTTGCAAAATCTAGGAATACTGCACCAGGGAGTTGTCCCCGTTCCATTCCACACTGGATTTCATTGCAAACTTTTAGCTGGGTAGTTACGGTGGAGGGTTTGGGACGAAAGTCAGATTGGAATTGGCTAGGGAAATTAGTCTTGGTGTAGAAATCGCTTAATTGGGAGTGGACACATTTTTCCATGACTTTGGATAGAATTGGGAGAAGTGAGATTGGCCTGTAGTTTGAGACAGTGTTTTTGTCCCCACTTTTGAAGATTGGGACAACTCTGGCAGTTTTCCAAGTCTTAGGGATATGGCCTGCAGACAGGATAGAGTTGACTATGGAAGCAATTGGTTTGGCAATGGCTGGGGCACCAAGTCGTAGGAACCTAGATTGTAGTAAGTCAGGTCCGCATTGGCTGCTTAGTTTTAGTTTGAGGAGCGCTTGTGTAATCTCCTCTTCAGATACTGGGCCAAAATGAAAATTGTGGCCAGTGTTGGGAGGGGGTGGGGCTATGTGTGTACTCCCAGGGTGAGATTCAGATTTGTGGTTTGGGCTGCGTTTCGCTAATAAGTTAGTGGCACACCCCACAAAGTAATCATTGAATTCATTTGCGATGTCAGTGGGGTTTGTCAGAGTAATATCACCCTTAGTGATGTTACTTGGTTGTTGATGGTTAGGAGGCTGGAATATATTGTAGATAACCTTCCAGAAGTTAGCTGGGTTTGATGTATTTTGGTGGAGATTGTCAGAGTAATATTGTGCTTTTGCATGCCTTGTTTGCCTTGTGCACATATTCCGCATGCATCTGTAGTGATTGAGATCCTTGGTAGTGCCAGTTACTTTGTAGCTTTCCACAAGGTATCCCTGAGCTGGTAGAGTGCAATAAGGTCAGTTGTAACCCATGGAAGGTGGGCCCCCCGTACCCTTATTTTGCGTAGTGGAGCATGGGTATCGCAGAGTTTTAAGAACTCTGATTGGAAATAGTCGAGCGCAGAATCAGGGTCGGGAATTAAATCAATTCTGTGCCATGGGCAGTTGGTAAGGTCATCCAGAAACTGTTGTGGGTTAAAGTTCTTAAATGTTCTGGTGAGGAGAACTCTAGGGCTTGAATGGGGAGGTTTAAATTTCCTTACACAGTACACTATTGCATGGTCACTGAAAATATCAGGAAGGATGCCAGAGGATTGGATTCTGCTGGGGCTTGTGGGGTGCATCAGCACTCTTCACCCTATACTTCTCCCTGAGCGCCGGTGGCAGAGCGCACAGGGTGATGTCGGGCACCGTATTGATGCGAGCGGGTGTAGGTCTTTTAGGAGCGGGTGTGCTTGAGGCGACGGGCGATGGTAGGTTGTCTGGGAGGAAGCTCTCCTCCGGTCGTGGTTGCCGTGTTGTCTCCTGGCGCGGTCTTGACAGGGTTGTCATGTCCTCCTCAACGGCATACATGGACACTACATCTTCTGGTGGAAGGGGTGCACTTGGTGATGGAAGGGGGTCGAAGGTCCCATTCATCACATCCATGTCACCCCCCTGCTCCGGGTCGGGGAAACAGGGGCATTAGCACCGAGCAAATAATGTATGCCTGGTATGTCAGCCTCTATCTTCTCCATCCGTCGAACCATCCGTTGATCCATTTGTAGCATCCGTTGCTCCACATTTAGCATTGTCTCCAGAAGCAGATCTATCTTTGCTAGCACAATAGAATTCCCGGGGAGATCCACAGTAATCCCATTCAGCATCCAGTCTAACGAGCGGCTTCTTGTGCATGGCGTCTGGACATCTGGGGCGATGGGTGCAATGGAGGATGAGATGGGGGTTCCATGGACAGAAGCGGCATCGACATCGAGGAAGGTGACCTATTGATACCCGGTAGAGGAGAAGCGGCAGCGTCGTTGAAGAGGGATGGAGAAAGTGACCTTTGGTTTTCCGGGCGAGAAGCAGAGCCGTCTAAGAGCAAAGGAGAAAGTGACCCGTGGATTTCAGAGGCGGTGGAGTCATCGGATGGAACCGGAGAAGATGGGGGTGGAGAAGACGGGCTGAAGATTTCCGGGACAGCTACAGCAGAGTCGTCGAAGCGTATGTGAGGAAGTGGTCTGCGGGTTCGATGGGTTGGCTGCCAATCGTTTTGCGTCGAGAGTACATCACCGTATATCTTCTTGACATAATAAGGCTTACGTCTAAGAAAACCCTTTGACTTTGGGGTCAGCAGAAGGTTTTCTTTATTGGCCTTAGCCTGTTGCTTTTGCCTTGGCGTGGAAACGGCAACCGCCTTTCGCTTTTTCTGCTTGACAGGCACGGCAGAGGCGAGTGGGTTCCTGCGTCCGTAGAATCGGGGTTGCTCCATGGAAGCAGGTGGCACAATGCAGTATCTGGACAAGGGCAAGTTCAGATACAGATCATCGAGTGGTGGGCTAAGCAAAGTGTGTAACCTTTTATGCATAGTGATCAGGTATAGGTGTTGAAAGTGGGCGTACTCTAATGTGAGTCATTACCGTATAAAGACACCATCCATTTTGTGGATTGACTGCACATTGAATACACATCGACTAAACATCGAATACACATTCTTGTGTTTATATTTCTTTCTACTTGCAGCAATGCCTGTTAAAAAGATTTCAAAGGAGCTCAGCATGCGAATTAAGGAGATGTACCCGATCGGACACCGAATTGCTGATATCCAACGCTGGTTAGCTACTTCTGGCATCGATGTGCCAGCAACCACCGTGTGCTATCATGCATACGGAAAAAACAGAGACCGCAAAAGGGCACCAAGGGTAACTAAAGCGTAAGTATATTTATAAAACTTAACAAAAAAAAATATATAGAAAACTGTACAGTACTGTACTGTTCATACATCTACAGTACAGTTCTGTATCTAATATTGTTGTTATTTCTGTTGATTTATATTACAACATAGTTTGTATATTTATATTTATATTACAACTATATATATTTTTAGTATATTTGTTTTTATATTACAACAATATATATATTTTGTATATTTATAGTACAACAGTATATATTTTTGTATATTTGTATTTATATTACAACAGTATATATATTTTGTATATTTATATTTATAGTACAACAGTATATATTTTTGTATATTTGTATTTATATTACAACAGTATATATTTTTTGTGAATTTCTATTTATCATACAACGGTATATATATGATGTATATTTATATTTATATTGCAACATTATATTTATATACATTTTATATTGCTGCATATTATTAAAACAATATATTTTCTTTACATTGTAGGGAGACAACTCTTCTGGTGGACAAAATAAGTGAGGAGAATGATGAGATTAGTGCATTAAGGGTTAAAAACACTCTGCAGGAAAAGCACAATGTGACTGTATCCGAGAGCAGCATAAAGAAGATGAGACGCAGCATTGGATGGAAATATGGACGTGTGAGGTTAGCCTGGACAGTACAGGAGGTAAAAGTGTTGTTTAGGAAACTGTACTGTACCGCTAATTTTTTTTATTCCTTGTCATTACAGAGCGTACCCCATTATACTGGACGCAAACAAAATCAAAAGAGTGGTCCAGGCCCAGGCATGGATCGACAGTGGGGAGACTTTCCAGGATTGCATCTTCACTGATGAGTCTACTGTGTCGCTGGAGAGATTTGCAAGCTTTGCGTTCCACAAAAAAGGCCGCATATTTTTGAAGCCGCGGCCATAACACCCTGTGAAGCTGCATGTGTGGGGTGCCATCTCTAGGCGTGGACCGGGATGCATTGTCATCTTTGAAGGTAAAATGTATCAAATATAATGTCGCCTAATGCACTGTACTTTACTAGTGTTGCCTTACTGTATGCACTGTACTGTACTATTGTGCAGTTTTTTGAGCACTTTTCTTTTCTTGCTATAGGAATCATGAATAAAGCTTTCTTCCAAGACAACATTGTGCCCGATACATCACACGCGAGTTCCCCAATAGTCACCGCTTCTACCAGGACAAAGATCCGAAGCACACCACGTCAACAGCGCATATCCTTGAGCGCGGTATCAACTGGGTGAAGACGCCAGCGGAGTAAGTGCAGTAGACCGTATCCCATTTTTGTTCCCCACTGTTTTTAGCTCTTAAACCAATTGTCCTTTCTTTTCAATGACAGATCGCCAGACTTCAATCCGATCGAAATGGTCTGGCACCAGCTGAAGGACCATATCCGGACAGTGGCGAAACCCTCCAAAAAGGACAAGTTGTTGAAAGGCATAATGAGTTTTTGGAATGATGTACTCACCGTGGAACGCTGCAATAAATATTTAGACCATATTGCCACTGTGTTGCTCATTGTCATCTCGCGTAATGGGCAAGCATCAGGAAAGTAGTACTGTGCTGTAGTATTGTAAGTACAGTATGATACAGGTAAGTATGGCACAGAGTTTTTCTTTCCCAATAGTCAGAGTATACAGTAGTTACAGAACTTTACAGAGAGAGCAGCACCAGCTTCAGGTTACAGTGCACAGTATTTAACAGTAGTCACAGTATACAGTAGTTCCAGTATAGACTAGTTTGACAGAACCACAGTGACTGCCTACAGTACTAACTGCACTCATTTTTTGTTTTCATGTCGTTTCAGGAAAAAAGGGTGGCCTGGGGGGAGGTGGGTGTGCCCAGTCTAATCTGTTGTCTACAGTACAATGTACAGTATATAAACAGCTGTATTGATGTACACAAAACCTTTCCTCTCTCAATGAACTACTGTACTGTTCACAGAATGAGGAACAAGATACTGTACAGACGAAAAAAATTATATATATATATATATATATATATATATATATATATATATTTATTTATATATATATATATATATATATATATATTATACAGTACATTACAGTATATATTATTAATTAATATTCATATAAATGTCCATTTTTCATGTATCTCCATGTTTTACAAATGTTTTGTAAATGTTTCTCCGATTTCAATCTGCCAGAAGAATTTAATAAAGGCTGCAGTATGTATTATTCATGATTATTTTTATCTTTGTATTTTTTTTCCCCTGATGAAATAAAATAAATATTTATTCACATTCCTGGTTATAGTAATCATTGACAACAACCACACCCCCTCCCCCCCCCCCCCCAGGTCAGTATAAGAATGAATGAAAAAACAACATGAATCAGTTAATGGTTTTTTTACTCTCAATTCTCACAATGCCATGCACATCAGATTTACATTTCAAATTCGAGAGGGGATTTTCGAAATCGTTACCATAAACAAAGCCTCAAAGGGTTTGGGGGGTTGGGTCTCAAAGAGGCTTAGAGTAAACGCAGGCGCAGTCAGGCGATTGACGCTTGGCTAGGGACGGATTAAAAACACAATGACTAACTTCAGAAAATGAATGACTCTGTGGAGGTATCAAGCTAAAATAGTTTGTGTGTGCGTGGGGGAGGTATGAAGGATTAGTTGTGCTGCAGTTCAAAGAAATTACATACTGTAGAGTACAGTACTGTAATTTCAAAAGGCAGTTCATCATAATAATTTGATCAATAAACCCCCAAATACAACCCCCAAATACAGTACATAAAAAGCAAGTCACTTTAACTCCCTGTGCCTCAGGCACCAAAAACAAACAGTAGATTGTTAGCTCCACCGGACAGGCAGGGACCTGTGCCTGCAAAATGTATATGCAAAGCACTACGTACTGTATACTGTACACAAAACCTCTCCTCTCTCAATGAACTACTGTACTGTTCACAGAATGAGGAACAAGATACAGACAGAAAAAATAATATTTCTATATACAGAACACAGTATATATATAAACAGTATATATTATACAGTACATTACAGTATATATTATTGATTAATATTTATTCACATTCCACAGATTGAATATCATTAAACAGTGGCGACCAACTTTATTCTAACTCGGCTAGCTCTGCGAATTTCAGATTATCCCGGTTATGTGCGGTTTTGTATCGTTTTCGCCCGGAGTGTATTACGTTATTTTCCCGGCTGTGATTTAAGCATTTTATTCCTGCTGTCTGCAATACTGCAATGCCGTGTAAAAACTCATGGGGGCGTTTGCGAGCTGTTGTCTTTGAAGCCGTCCCCAGGCGAGATGTGTTTGCAGCAGAGAGAGATCCGCTGCTCTCTCTGCGCAAATATCGGCACATTAAAAATTATTTCAAATACATTTTTATTCATAGTGTAGATGTGCAGTGGGTCTCCGGAGCTGAACCGCATTGGTTTCAGGTCCGGGGATCCCCTGCTTCCCGAGATACAGGCCCATTTATGAGGTGCCGATATCCCTCTGCATTTAAAGGTCCCGATCACGTGACCGCGGAATGTAAACAAAGCAGAGGGATACCGGCACCCCATAAAGGGGTCTGTATCTCGGGAATCAGGGGGTCCCCGCAACTAAAACCAAAGCGTTTCCGCTCCGGAGACCCTCTGCACATCAACAGTATGAATAAAACACCCATAGAAATAAACACTCGTTCCTTACATTTGCGGCTATGTGCTATGGTAACGAAGCAGCATTTCTGTATTTTTAATAATATTGTACAGTGAGCAGGGGGTTCCCTGAGCCACAAATCAAAGCTCAAGGGACCCCCTGCTCCTGCACAATATTATTAAAATACAGAAATGCTGCTTCATTACCATAGCTGATAGCCGCTAAGGCAATGAAGGGGTTAACCCACCGTGCCCGCTTTATTGTGGGTAGCACGGGTGGGTGAAGGGGGTATTTGGCCCTTGGTGTGAGTTTAGGACTTGCGGGGGGGTTGCGGGTGCACTTAACCCCTTCACGACCGTAGCAGTTAATACCGCTATGATCATGAAGGGGTTAACCCCTCCCGCTACCCCCCCGCAAGCCCTAAACAACCACCGTTGGGGCTAATACCCCCTTCACCCACCCCCGCTACCCACAATAAACAATATTCACACACAGCAGCCGCACAAAAAATAAATAAATAAATATAAATAAATAAATACATGAATATAAATATATATATATATATATATATATATATATATATATATATATATATATATATATATATATATATATATATATAACAACAACCCCTGTAACCCCTAACATAATACACTTACTGTATATGCACATCAATGACAGTGAGCAGGGTGTTCCCTGAGCCACAAATCAAAGCTCAAGGGACCCCCTGCTCCTGCACAATATTATTAAAATACAGATATGCTGCTTCATTACCATAGCTGATAGCCGCTAAGGCAATGAAGGGTTAAGGCAGAATAGCATGTTTATTGGGACATTTGCCCCCAATAAACATTGCAATAAACAACATACAGTACACCCCCTGTATATTTAAAATACATAAACAACAATAAATACATTAAATTCATATTTTTAATGTGTCTATTAAACCTCCCTGAATTGACTGTAATCTGTGTAAAGCCCCCTCCCCCTAATGTGTCTGTTAAATCTCCCTGCCTTGACTGTAATCTGTGTAAGGCCCCCTCCCCCTAATGTGTCTGTTAAATCTCCCTGCCTGTGTTTCTGTGAGTGCAGTGTATGTAAATGTGGGGAGGGGGAGGGGGATCCCGATGTCCATACAGTATAATGCAGCGCCTCACTGCCAATGGCCCACCCCGTGAGGCCTAACAACCCTCATCCACTACCCACAAGGGAGGCCTGCCCACATACCGTTGCCCCCCCCCCTCCAACCCCCTATCCTGCCCATGGCCCCTCCGCTGCTGCAAAACAGAGACAAAAATGAAAACATCGAAAGTAATGTCCCCTAACCCCTTAATCAACATAGCTGTTATAAACCTCTATAGTCATTAAGGGGTTAACCCACCCTCACCCACCACTCGGGATGCCTACATACCCTCCCACTCTAGCCCCCCACCCCGTGAGGCCTAACCACCCTCACCCACTACCCACAAGGGAGGCCTACCCACATACCTTTGGGGAAACCCCCCCCCCCACCCCCAGTACCCACAATAAAAACAATACACAGCCCCACAATAAGCATCCTTATATTTATTAAATACATTGCCCACCCCCTGTGCCCCCCCATAAATACAAGATTTATCCTTTTACAAACAGGGTTCATAACGCAGCCCCACGCGAGTCCCCAGTGGGCTGGCGGGTTACCTGACAGGCCTACAGGGTACCAGCAGCCCTTTTCAAACAGGTTCTGGAGGCCTGCTGGTAGGTCCCGCCAGCACCATGGCCCCCAGGTTGTCTCCTTGGGTCACTGTGGGCCACAATTGGGTCCCCACGGTAGGCCCACGGATGTCTGGGAGCCCCGGGTCAGACCCACAGGTGTCTGCGGGGCCTCGGGTGGTTCCCACTGGGGTCTGGGGAACTCACGAGTGCTCACTACGGGTCCGCGGTGCCCCAACAGAAGTGGGACCACACATCTTCATCCCCGCACCAATGGGTCGGCGGTGCCCCCACAGATGTGAGGCCACCGCTTCATCCCCGCAGACTACGGGTCCGCGGTGCCCCCACAGATGTGAGGCCACCGCTTCATCCCCGCATGTGTCACCCGTGGAACCACCAGCCTGATACCCGTGAGATACCCGAGGAGACCCGCAATTTGGTCTCCAGATGTCCCACGCAGAACCACGGAACAAACCATGAATGTAAAAAAAAAAACCTGGCCTATACATTCAATACATACACCCCCCCCCCAACACCTACAGTACAATAATGTGCAAAATAACTATTATCCAGATATGGATAATAGATTAATTGCCCATTATTAAAAACATTAACTAGCATATTCAAATAAATAAAATACTACTGACCTCATCAATAAGAAGTCTCCATCGCCAGCGACATCCTTGTCTTTCCCACAAAATACATAGCAAATACAAAGCAAATACATTGCAAGTACATTCAGATATCAATTAACCCCTTAAACACCTTATCAGATAATAACCGCAAAGGTAATTAAGGGGTTAAGCCACACTGGCCCGATACCCACCCTTCACCCATGAATTTGTACAGTGGCTTCATCATGCAACTATATATACAGTATATATATATATATATATATATATATATATATATATATATATATATATATATATATACAGAGAGAGAGAGAGAGAGATACAGTATATACACACACATGATGAACCAATATACAAATAAATGTAGAAGGGTTATCAAAACCATACTGTACTACAAATAACACTTCTCCATACAGACAGACTACATTAAAATTAATCTCCTTTAATAATCCTAACTGATCTTACAATCTAAATCATCAAATGCCAATGCAAGCAAAATACAAATAACTCCAAACAAGTAAACTATTTTAACCAATCAAGTAAACAATTATCAATTAGGATTCATTATTTACATCCCTAAACAATTGACAGTCCATCCCGAACAATTAAACAATTAACTAATTCACGCCTGGAGCAGAACAATTTAGCATGTGAAAAAATATAAGTACCAACCAGAATACAAAATTTAAAACCAAGGCTAACCCTGAACACAAGCACACAATACAATACCAAGGATTACATCTATCTAATTGTAAAAATACATTATACAGTACACACATTGAAGCATAGCAGCATAGTCAAATTAATTTAAAACACATCAAATCAAGCTTTTAAAATAACAACATTTCTTACCCTGTATGTATATATCTCTCTAGACATATATACATACATACAGTGGCAAGAACTGATATACCGCAAATAAATAAATACACATGTTAAAAAAAACTTTAAAAAAATTTACAAGCACAATTAAATACATTTCTTTAGTTCACTTACCATTACTTGGCCCCACCGACTCCCGTTGAACAGCTTACTCACGAACTAATCCCCCAGGCACAGGAACCCATAAAATAATAAACCATAAAAAAATAAACATTACACTAAAAATCCAAATCAATTCACGGGTCTTCTAATTTTAATCCATCTTCATCTGTATTCTTCTTTCTTCTATCTTCTTCCGGGTGGGGTCTTCTTTCCATCTTCGGCCATGCCCTGGCCTTCTTCTTCTGTTGGAGGTCCTTCCTCCTCGGCGGCTGGCTTCAAAATGAGACGACATAGGCTTTTAAAGGCCTATGACGTCACATTTTCGTCATATGGTTCCCACAGCCCTGATTGGGCCGTGAAAACCATGTGTTTTGGCCGATAAAAATAAAAATGATGACGTCATTTAAAGGCAATGAAAGCACAGCCAATCAGAATGGCTTTGCTTCAATTGCCTTTAAGATGACGTTATGAAAAGAAACATGGCCAGCCTCACATGGTACGGTAGCCAATCAGAGCGTGGGAACTCCATCCCTACTCTGATTGGCTCTAGTATACCATGTGACAGAGGCTTGGGGGAGAAAGGATGGGACGTCAATGAAAGCCTGTCACATGGTATGGTAGCCAATCAGAGTAGGGATGGAGTTCCCACGCTCTGATTGGCTACCGTACCATGTGAGGCCGGCCATGTTTCTTTTCATAACGTCATCTTAAAGGCAATTGAAGCAAAGCCATTCTGATTGGCTGTGTTTTCATTGCCTTTAAGTGACGTCATCATTTTTATTTTTATCGGCCAAAACACATGGTTTTCACGGCCCAATCAGGGCCGTGGGAACCATATGACGAAGATGTGATGTCATAGGCCTTTAAAAGCCTATGTCGTCTCATTTTGAAGCCAGCCGCCGAGGAGGAAGGACCTCCTACAGAAGAAGAAGGCCAGGGCGTGGCCGAAGATCGAAAGGAGACCCCGCCCGGAAGAAGATAGAAGAAAGAAGAATACAGATGAAAATGGATTAAAATTAGAAGACCCGTGGATTGATTTGGATTTTTAGTGTAATGTTTATTTTTTTATGGTTAATTATTTTATGGGTTCCTGTGCCTGGTGGATTGGTTCGTGAGTATGCTGTTCAACGGGAGTCGGTGGGGCCAAGTAATGGTAAGTGAACTAAAGAAATGTATTTAATTGTGCTTGTAAATTTTTTTGAAGTTTTTTTTAACATATGTATTTATTTATTTGCGGTATATCAGTTCTTGCCACTGTATGTATGTATGTATATATGTCTAGAGAGATATATACATACAGGGTAAGAAATGTTGTTATTTTAAAAGCTTGATTTGATGTGTTTTAAATTAATTTGGCTATGCTGCTATGCTTCAATGTGTGTACTGTATAATGTTTTTTTACAATTAGATAGATGTAATCCTTGGTATTGTATTGTGTGCTTGTGTTCAGGGTTAGCCTTGGTTTTAAATTTTGTATTCTGGTTGTTACTTATATTTTTCACATGCTAAATTGTTCTGCTCCAGGCATGAATTAGTTAATTGTTTAATTGTTCGGGATGGACTGTCAATTGTTTAGGGATGTAAACAATGAATGCTAGTTGATTTTTGTTTACTTGATTGGTTAAAATAGTTTACTTGTTTGGAGTTATTTGTATTTTGCTTGCATTGGCATTTGATGATTTAATATGTAACTCTATTGAAAATATCCTTTTCTCCCCGCCAATGCGTGAGAATACGTCCCTGGCACTTGAATCGATTCACCTCTGGAGGCCTTAACCCACTCTTAAAGCACTGCTACAGGAAAAGAAACAAAATGGCGGACGAGCTCGAAGAGGGCAGTAATTGAGTCAGACAACTAGTGAAGCTTTGTCAAAAACTGTTCCTCTGTTTATTAAGGTTTTACAGTCAGTTTATATAGGAAAAACCGAGCATAGAAAACACATACATGAGAAAGTTACTTCCCTTATTTCTTTGTCTGGCGGTCTTAAAAAGTGACAGTTGAAAGTTTTATAATAAGGGAAGTCGGCTGAGTACAAGATTTCGGAGGCGTTGTTAAAGGAAACGTAAATCTTTCGAACATTTCATTGTGTAAGACTTTCTTAAAAATACAGGCTCAGCATGGCTGGCTACATTTCCTGTTTCTATATGGCGAAAGAAGTCTGAACAAACAGAGGTCATTTATCAGCAAGGGTGGGTGAAAAGTGGGTAAAAGGTCACTTTCTAACATCTGATGCGAAAGCACAATTTCATATGGCATTTAGTTAGTTCCTGAGATTTAAAATGGTTTTACACAATGGTTATAGAGAAATGGTTATATAGAGCAATCAAAATGGAGTCCCCCCTTGATATATACAATGTATTTAATTGTGCTTGTAAAAATTTTTGAAGTTTTTTTTAACATGTGTATTTATTTATGTATGTATGTATTTATAAATGTCTAGAGAGATATATACATACAGGGTAAGAAATGTTGTTATTTTAAAAGCTTGATTTGATGTGTTTTAAATTAATTTGGCTATGCTGCTATGCTTCAATGTGTGTACTGTATAATGTTTTTTTTACAATTAGATAGATGTAATCCTTGGTATTGTATTGTGTGCTTGTGTTCAGGGTTAGCCTTGGTTTTAAATTTTGTATTCTGGTTGTTACTTATATTTTTCACATGCTAAATTGTTCTGCTCCAGGCGTGAATTAGTTAATTGTTTAATTGTTCAGGATGGACTGTCAATTGTTTAGGGATGTAAATAATGAATGCTAATTGATTTTTGTTTACTTGATTGGTTAAAATAGTTTACTTGTTTGGAGTTATTTGTATTTTGCTTGCATTGGCATTTGATGAATTAATATGTAACTCTATGTAAGATCAGTTAGGATTATTAAAGGAAATTCATTTTAATGTAGTGTGTCTGTATGGAGAAGTGTTATTTGTAGTACAGTATGGTTTTGATAACCCTTCTACATTTATTTGTATATTGGTTCATCATGTGTGTGTATATACTGTATATATATATATCTCTCTCTCTCTGTGTATATATATATATATATATATATATATATATATATATATATATATATATATATATATATATATACTGTATATATAGTTGCATGATGAAGCCACTGTACAAATTCATGGGTGAAGGGTGGGTATCGGGCCAGTGTGGATTAACCCCTTAATTACCTTTGCGGTTATTATCTGATAAGGTGTTTAAGGGGTTAATTGATATCTGAATATACTTGCAATGTATTGGCTTTGTATTTGCTATGTATTTTGTGGGCAAGACAAGGATGTCGCTGGCGATGGAAACTTCTTATTGATGAGGTCAGTAGTACTTTATTTATTTGAATATGCTAGTTAATGTTTTTAATAATGGGCAATTAATCTATTATCCATATCTGGATAATAGTTATTTTGCACATTATTGTACTGTAGGTGTTGGGGGGGGGGTGTATGTATTGAATGTATAAGCCAGGTTTATTTTTTTTACATTCAGGGTTTGTTCCGTGGTTCTGCGTGGGACCTCTGGAGACCACCTGCGGGTCTCCTCGGGTATCTCACGGGTATCAGGCTGGTGGTTCCACGGGTGACACATGCGGGGATGAAGCGGTGGCCTCACATCTATGGGGGCACCGCGGACCCATAGTCTGCAGGGATGAAGCAGTGGCCTCACATCTGTGGGGGAACCGCCGACCCATAGGTGCGGAGATGAAGATGTGTGGTGCCACTTCTGTGGGGGCACCGCGGACCCATAGTGAGCACTCGTGAGTTCCCCAGACCGCCGTGGGAACCACCCGAGGCCCCGCAGACACCTGTGGGTCTGACCCGGGGCTCCCAGACATCCGCGGGCCTACTGTGGGGACCCAATTGTGGCCCACGGTGACCCAAGGAGACAACCTGGGGGCCATGGTGCTGGCGGGACCCACCAGCAGGCCTCCAGAACCTTTTTGAAAAGGGCTGCTGGTACCCTGTAGGTCTGTCAGGTGACCCGCCAGCCCACCGGGGACTCGCGTGGGGCTGCGTTATGAACCCTGTTTGTAAAAGGATAAATCTTGTATTTATGGGGGGGCACGGGGGGTGGGTAATGTATTTAATAAATTTAATGATGTTTATTGTAGGGCTGTGTATTGTTTTTATTGTGGGTACTGGGGGTGAGGGGGGGGGGTATTTTCCCCAAGGGTATGTTGGTAGGCCTCCCTTGTGGGTAGTGGGTGTGGGTGGTTAGGCCTCACAGGGTGGGGGGTTAGTGTGGGAGGGTATGTAGGTGTCCCGAGTGGTGGGTGAGGATGGGTTAACCCTTTATGACTGTAGCGGTTAATAACCGCTATGGTGATTAAGGGGTTAGGGGACATTACTTTGGATGTTTTAATTTTTGTCTCTGTTTTGCAGCAGCGGAGGGGCCATGGGCAAGATGGGGGGGTGGAGGGGGGGGCAACGGTATGTGGGTAGGCCTCCCTTGTGGGTAGCGGGTGAGGGTGGTTAGGCCTCACAGGGTGGGCCATTGGCAGTGAGGCGCTGCATTATACTGTATGGACATCGGGATCCCCCTCCCCCTCACCACATTTACATACACTGCACTCACAGAAACACAGGCAGGGAGATTTAACAGACACATTAGGGGGAGGGGGCCTTACACAGATTACAGTCAAGGCAGGGAGGTTTAACAGACACATTAGGGGGAGGGGGCTTTACACAGATTACAGTCAAGGCAGGGAGGTTTAAAAGACACATTAAAATATGTATTTCATGTATTTATTGTTGTTTATGTATTTTTTTATTTTTCTTTCAACATTCTGTTTATTGTTTTTTTCAGAGTATAACATACAATTGTCACATGTGTGTCGTAAAAAGCGTTCCGTGGGACAAACACCATTCATACAGACATGGGGGAGGGGAGACAGGAGGTTATGGGGGTAGGAGGGGGGATGGGGGGGAGGGGTGGGGCAGAGGAGGTATCTCTAGCGTTCGATATTCTCCACTCCTATTCAGCAGATCGAGTATCGCGCCCATCTTCTTCGCCGGGGCACCGGGTAGTGGGGAGGAGGGTAATGAACCCGCTATAACGGCCTCATGTGGTGGGGCTACTGTCTCCCTCATGTGTGACTGACTTCGGCTCCTGTCTACCATCCAAGGAGAACTCACCTGCTGTTATCAAAGCCAGATGGAGGCATTGCTCACCCCTGGGATGTCCGTCTGTGCCAGCCAAGGCAACCAGACTTTTTGAAACTTTGGGCCAGTGTCGTTGACCAGACTTGTCAACTTTTACATCTGGCAAACAAACCAAATTCTGTTCCGAATTTTGTCTAATGATGGAATTGCATTCTGCTTCCACAATGCTGCGGTCTCGCAACTCATAGCCGTAGCAAAGTGTGCAATCAATTTGTTCCCTGATCTAGACACTTCTTTCGTGGGTTTACCTAAGAGGAACACCCACGGATCTAGCTGAATTTTGAGACCCAAAAAGATCCTCTGTAGCCAATCTCTAATTTGGATCCACACGGGTCTGAGTCGTGGACAAGACCACAGCATGTGCACCAGGTCCCCTTGTTCCCCGCACTGCCTGGGGCATAGCGGGGAAGCTCCCGCCGTGAATTTTGCCAATCTAACTGGGGTGAGGTACCACCTCATTAGTACTTTATATGAGTTCTCCTTTAATGTTGTACAGATCGAGCTACTGGCCGCAGCCTTGAAAATCTCTGTCCAATCCTCGTCCTCTAGTGGCCCTGTCAAATCTGTTTCCCATTGTGTCATGAACCTGGGTTTATGTGTGCCGTCACTGTCAGAACCGACCACTACCCTGTACAGAGCAGAGATGAGTCCCCGTGTGTCAGTGCCCCGACCACAGAGCTTCTCAAAATTAGTTAGCGGCGGTCTGTTTACGTGTTTGGCGTAAAATGCCCGGACCTGGAGGTATCTAAGGAATTCTGTGTTGGGGATGCCCGTATCTGACTGTAATAGATCAAATGGTTTGATGGTGTCACGCCCCTCCAGGTTCTTTAGTCGTTGGAGCCCCCTATTTTGCCATAGTGTGAAGTTTTTACCGACTAACCCCGGAGCAAACTCTGGATTCCCATATAGAGGAGTCATTAAGGTGTGTTTTGAGGTTAATGAGTGATTAGTTTTAGCCGCCTCCCAGACCGACAATGAATTGAGCACGGAGGGCAGAGGGTCCCTTAAGTCTTTTAATCTAGATTTTGGGTACCAAATTAAGTCTTCGATCTCAAGCGGGGCGCAGACCTCTTTCTCCTTCGCCACCCACCGTCTCAGATCAGGATTCCCATGCCACTGAGTAATTTGGCATAATTGGGCCGCTTTATAATATGCCAACAAACTCGGCACTGCCAAGCCCCCTGTCTCTCTGGATCTTTGCATAATTGTCATTTTTACCCGTGGTGTTTTATTTTGCCAAATACATTTTGTGACTGAGTTTTGTAGTTCCTTGATCTCTGATCGTACCACCGGTATCGGGAGAGTTTGAAACAGATATAATAAACGGGGGAGAAGGTTCATCTTGACGCAATAGATTCTGCCAATCCAGGAGATTCCATAAGTGGACCATACTTTGAGTTCCTTTGTCAAGGCCCTTAAAAGCTTTGGTATGTTCGCCTGATAGAGAGTGGAGCTCTGTTTGCTAAGATGTACCCCTAGATACTTTATTGTTTTCGGCTGCCATTGAAATTTTAAATTAATTTCTATTAATTTCTCCATTTCTCTCGGGATATTCAGACTGAGCGCCTTGGATTTAGCCTGATTAATCTTGAAACCCGAGATTCTATTGAATCTTTCCAGTAGGGCGAACAGATTGGGTAGCGAGGTGAGTGGCCTAGTCAGTGTCAGAATGATGTCATCTGCGTATAGTGCCACTTTATGTTCCTGTGAATGAATTTGGATTCCCGAAATGTCCGGGTTGCTACGGATGTGCGCTGCTAGTGGTTCCACGCATAGGGCGAACAGCAAGGGCGAGAGTGGGCAGCCCTGCCTGGTTTCGCTTTTGATATTAAACAGCTCCGAGGGGAAGCCTTGGTGTACTACCTTGGCCGCCGGGGTTGTGTCTAATGCTTTTATTGCCCCTAGTATTTTCCACCTGAACCCAAATGCTCCAAGCGTAGACTCCATGTATGGCCAGTCAATCCTGTCAAAGGCCTTCTCCGCGTCTAAGCTTAATGCTATGCCACGGATCCCGTTGGCATTAATGAAATCAATAATATCTATTATTCTTCTGGTATTATCGGCCGCTTGTCTATCCCTAATAAAGCCAACCTGATCTGGGTGAATAAGCCTTGGCAGGACCGCACTCAATCTATTAGCCAGTAGTTTAGAATACATTTTAATGTCCGAATTGATTAATGATATCGGCCTGTAACTTTGGCAATTTGTGGGATCTTTATCCTTCTTATGTATTAAGGATATCGACGCCTGGAGCATGTGGGCCGTGAAGGGTTCCCCCGACAGCACTCCATTGAACATTTTGAGCATTTGGGCGCTAAACTCCCAACAAATTTTTTATAATATAAATTGGAAAATCCATCGGGGCCTGGGGCTTTGGAGTGTTTTAGGTTCTTAATAACCCCTATCAATTCCTCCAATGTAAAATCCTTCTGAATTGCCTCGTGCTCCAGCCTGTTCAGCCTAGGGAGATCCGCTTCTCTTAGGAATGACTGGAGTGTGTTGTTAGTCTTTGTGCTATGTGCAACCTTCTCCCCGTTGTATACTGTAACTGCTCATAAAAAAGTCTAAACTCTTCCACTATACGTTTAGGGTTGGAGGACAGTTCTCCTGATGTAGTCTTGATTGCCTGTATATTATAATTTGGCTGCTTATTGCGGATCCGATTAGCTAACATGGTGTCCGGTTTGTTGGCTTTCTCAAAGAATTTCCTCTTTGTCCAGCTCAGGTCCCTCTCGGCCCGGGATGTGAGGAGGAGGTTAAGCTCTATCCTTACATCCTTCAGCTCCTTTAAAATATCCCCTCTACCTGATCGGCTATGGAGTGTAGAGAGCTCATGTAACCTCTTATATAGCTGAGTCAATTTGGCCTCCCTTAGCTTTTTCCTTCTTGCTGCTAGGCTGATCAAAATCCCTCACATCGTGGCCTTGTGAGCCTCCCACAACGTGATGTGGGAATCCACACTGCCCGTGTTTAAGGAGAAAAACTGCCTGATCTCGTCTTTAACTGTCTGTTCTATTTCTGGGATCTTAATCAGGGATTCATTTAGTTTCCAATTTGCTCCCGGGCTAATCGGCCTAATTTGCGTGCATCGCAGCTCTATTGATGCATGGTCCGACATGAAATGTCATGAATTATAGTGTCAGAGATTTGGGGGACCATTCTTCTCGAAACAAAGAAGTGGTCGATCCTGCTATAACTGTCGTGGGGGTGTGAGTAAAATGAATAGCTACGCTCGCCAGGGTGTTGTTCCCGCATATGTCCACCAGGCAGCTTCTTCGTAGACCTTCCAACAATGTCGTGACCCCTGTCTGCCTCTCCCTCTCGTGTCGTGGGGATCTATCTATGCGGGGGTCCATGATTTTATTAAAGTCTCCCGCGACAATAACGTTTCCTACTGCCCATCGCTGGAGTTTAAGAAAAAATGCATCAAAGAATTGGGGATCACGCACACATGGGGCATAGACGCATGCTAAGGTCACCCTGCACTGCTGTAGAAGACCCACTAGAATGATATATCGACCTTCTGGATCACGCTTTATTTGTTCAACCTCGAAGGGGACTCTATTATGAAATAATATAGCAACCCCTCTTTTCTTTTCTTTAGCTGAGGCGAGGTAAAATCGTCTAAAGTTTTTGTCTGTGAACCCTGGGTTTTTACTCGAGCTATAGTGTGTCTCTTGGAGGAAGAGAACATCCGTTTTCCGGCGTTTAAATTCTGCAAAGGTGATTCAACGCTTTTGTGGGGAATTGAAGCCCTTAACGTTTTGTGATATGAACGTCAGTGCCATGTGTGTGTGTATATGGAGCCTAGGTATGTAGCAGAAGGACATGACCTACCTGTGCCCCGTGTCCGCGTAGAACGCCAGGAACAGCTGAGTTGTTTCCGTCTTGTCTTTGCCTTTCCTCTGAGGGAGCCTGGAGGTGGGAGGGGGAAACACAGGGGGGGGAAACACAGGGGGGGGGGAAACAAAAGACACAAGACCACACAACATTCACACATATAACCAATTTGGTCCTAGGTGACCTATGGTTTGCTGCCCGGGAATAGCAGTCATGCCTTGGACTCTCCCTCCCTCCTGTCCAGGCTCGTGGGAAGTGTTCCTGCCCACGCATTCCCAGGTCCTTGACTGGACTGTGGTTTAGGACTGCAGCCCAGTCACAAAGGCACATGCCAACAGGCGGGGACGAGGACAGTCATCTGCCCCCCCCGCCGGCGACGCAACGTTATCTAACTATCAATTAAACTATCTATAGCATTAAACAAAGATTAACCCAAATTAACTAGTGAGTAGCCCCTTGGTAGCCCAACTGCATAATTAACTGCATTGTATTACTAAAGGTGTCACTCTTCTTTAACCCGTATAACTATGGAGAAATAACGAGGCTGGTACCTCAGATGGCCCTGCCTCAGCTGCCTAACCCCCATCTGAAATTCTAATACCCGCCGCTATATAGGTATACCTACTCCCCGATCCCCCCCTATCCCCCTGCTGTACCCCCTCTTTAGCTCCCGCCCGATGTGTGTGTCTTTTATTAATATTATTATTAGTATTATTATTGTTATTACTGTCCCCTACTCCCCCCCCCCGCCAACACTCGGCCGCGATTTCTCTGGGCCACAGGGCCACAGGGCCGCAGCCAGTCCCGGGACCTGCCTCTCCTCCGCCGCGGTAGCGAGACCCAAGCTCCCTCCTGTTCTCCTCTACGGGGGTATTCGCGCACCCCCTGGGAGCCTCTCTGGCCCCTGTCCAGCTACCCCCGTGAACCTGATCCGCTTCCGCAGCTGTCACTTCCGGATCGCCAAGGTTCCGTGTGGACCCGCCCTCCGACGTCATCACGGCTGTGCTCTCATATCCACCTGCGAGCAGCAGAGGGGGAAGGCGTGTCCCGTGGGCGGGGCCGAGCGGAGCTCCCTGATTTCGCGCCAAAACATCTTCCACCATTGCCTTTTCGCGCATCTTCCCCCGATTGTCCCTCGTGTACCGCCGGGCCGCCATCTTGGTAAGTGGGAGAGATTTTTCTTTTGCTTCTTTTCCAGCCGCCGCTGATCCAGACGGGTCGATGAGCGCATTCCAGAGGAAGTGGACGAGGTCAGGCAGAGGGGAGGGGGGGGAAGCCATTCACCGTAGCCTTCCCATTTCAACTTTAGCAGCCAGTCAGGGGGTGAATCAGGGCCAGAGGTAGGCAACTCAGAGCAACTGCGGTCATGAGCCTCAGACGGGTCTCGAGGGTCCTGCCTTTCCCCTCCTCTGACCGCTCGCTGTGCCCACTTTCTCCCACTCTGCAGGCCGGGGAGGGCATGCCTCCGGGGCCTCCGGCAGCTGCAGCGTGTCAGGGAGCCCCAGCCTCCTCAGGAACTCGGGACCGTCAGATAGGTGTTTAAGTGCCTGTGTCCGGCCATTCTGTACTACGACCAGCGCGAATGGAAAGGCCCATCTGTATCTTATCTCCTTGTCCCGCAGTAGTCTTGTGACGGGCTGGAGGGCCTTCCTTCGCACTAGGGTGATTGGTGAAATGTCCTGGAATATGGCCATTTCGATCCCTTCAAACGGCACCAGCGGTGTAGCCCTGGTCAGCCTACAGAACTCCTCCTTCGTTGTAAAGTGGTGCAGGCGGAGTATTATGTTCCTTGGGGGATTATTGGGCAGTGGTCGGGCCCGCAATGCTCGGTGACACCGATCCATGACTAACTCAGCCTCGGTCTTCCCTGGCATGATATATGTCCTCCATTTGTTAATTAGCCGATCCGGGTCCAGTATTTCCTCCGGTATTCCCCTGACCCGTAAGTTGTTTCGTCTGTCCCTGTTTTCGCTATCTTCATGGCGCTCCTCCAGCTCTGCCACCCTCCTCTCCAGCCTAGCAATCTGGGCGCCCGTCTCCCTCTGGCATTGGAGGTCCCCTCCACCTTCTCCTCCAATGCATTCGTGCGGTTGCCGATGCTGAGAATATCTTTCCTCAGATGTTCTACCTCCCCCCGAAAGAAAGTCTTTAAGTCTGAGAGAAGCTGTGCGATCTCCTGCTTAAATGACCCCGTCGGCTCCTCCGTGACCATCTCCAACTCCGGCGCGGAGTCTGAGTCAGATGCCGCCATATTTGCTGTCTCCCTGGGCTTTTTTGCACCGGTGAAGTAGGTACGAACATCCACCCTCTGCTTGGAATTTTTGCGGGTCGCCGCCATCCTTTTATGTCCAGTGATATTAGCTGGATCGGGGGCAATAGTTTATTGTGGGCTGTGTTGTTTTTTTTTGCGTTATTTTGCTAATTTGCGCCGGCGGGTAACGGAGCACTCAGATCAAGCCTCCATCTCCGATCCCGTCGCGCATGCGCCTCTGTTGTTTATGTATTTTAAATACACAGGGGGTGTACTGTATGTTGTTTATTGCAATGTTTATTGGGGGCAAATGTCCCCAATAAACATGCTATTCTGCCTTAACCCTTCATTGCCTTAGCGGCTATCAGCTATGGTAATGAAGCAGCATTTCTATATTTTAATACATGCCTATAGTATCATTGATGTGCATATACAGTAAGTGTATTATGTTAGGGGTTACAGGTGTTGTTATATATATATATATATATATTCATGTATTTATTTATTTATTTAGATTTATTTATTTATTTTTTGTGCGACTGCTGTGTGTAGCAGGGGTGGGTGAAGGGGGTATTAGCCCCAACGGTGGTTGTTTCGGGCTTGCGGGGGGTAGCGGGAGGGGTTAACCCCTTCATGATCATAGTGGTATTAACTGCTACGGTCGTGAAGGGGTTAAGTGCACCCCCAACCCCCCCGCAAGTCCTAAACTCAAACCAAGGGCCAAATACCCCCTTCACCCACCCCCGCTACCCACAATAAAGCGGGCACGGTGGGTTAAACCCTTCATTGCCTTAGCGGCTATCAGCTATGGAAATGAAGCAGCATTTCTGCATTTTAATAGTATTGTGCAGGAGCAGGGGTCCCTTGAGATTTGATTTGTGGCTCAGAGAACCCCCTGCTCACTGTACAATATTATTAAAAATACAGAAATGCTGCTTCGTTACCATAGCACATAGCCGCAAAGGTAAGGAACGAGTGTTTATTTCTATGGGTGTTTTATTCATACTGTAGATGTGCAGAGGGTCTCCGGAGCGGAACCGCTTTGGTTTTAGGTCCGGGGACCCCCTGCTTCCCGAGATACAGGCCCCTTTATGGGGTGCCGGTATCCCTCTGCTTTGTTTACATTCTGCGATTATGTGATCGGGACCTTTAAATGCAGAGGGATACCGGCACCCCATAAAGGGGCCTGTATCTCGGGAACCGGGGGGTCCCCGGACCTGAAACCAATGCGGTTCACCTCCGGAGACCCCCTGCACATCTACACTATGAATCAAAATGGATTTAAAATAATTTTTAATGTGCCGATGTTTGCGCAGAGAGAGCAGCGGATCTCTCTCTGCTGCAAACACATCTCGCCCCCGCCGGCCTATACTGTAGTATCATTGATGTGAAGTACTGTATGTGTACAGTATGTTAGCGGTTATAGGGGTTTTTGTTATACAGTAAATATATATATATATATATATATATATATATATATATATATATATATATATATATATACTGCATTACAATGCATGAATTTATGCCATCTGGCGGACACGCGAAGCATTGCAGCCTATTAAATTCTTAACCATTATCAATTAACACATCAACCGCATCTCAGCCGGGCATGACCCGTGGCTGGGAACGCAAAAGGAACGCGGCATGCTCCGTGTGAACAGCGTCGCATTCCAGGAACAAGCCATGTAAAAACCGGTGATTTGTTAGAATAAAGTCTGCCGCAGCAGTACAGTAAGATGGTTTTTGCAGGCTTGTGGAGAAAGGAAAAATAAAAAAATTTACAATAAAAAAATGTTTATTTTAAATTTATTTTTGGTCACTCACTCAGGTACAGTAAGCAAGCAGTGGTGGGCGAAGTTACAAGCGCATGCGCAGCAAATTAATGCTGTCAAGCAGGAATGTGATTCAAACCAGACACACGTTCAAAGGAATGGTGTGGGAGAGATGTAATGTGTGTTATGAAATCAAGTTAAAAACAAATTTATTGGGAGAGATCCTCAATTAAAATATACGGTCCTCCATACATAAATCCTAAATTAGCGGCGAATTAAAAATAAGGTGGAGGAAGGGTAGACCAAAAAGGAGTATGTATCCCAAATAAATTCTAGGCTACTGTAGCTCTATTCCCTCTAAAATGGCAGGTAAGTATATGCAATGATACAGTGTATGGTTTCTAAATGTTTCTAAATGTTGATACAGTGTGTAGCACTGACATGTGAAAGTAGATACAATATTGCCAAAAGGGTTACTCAAACAATGTCAGTAGCGACACTTCCCTTTACACTGCTACAGTACTGTACACGCCTATGCATTTCAACAATTTTCAAATGAGACATACAGTACAGTACCGTACAGCAGCACAGCACGCAAATGCATGTACTTTAAATATGCAATTTTACAATTACTGCGCGCGCACGCACAGACTGTGTACTGACGTAGGTTGAACCGCGAAGGTATTAGACTTCAAAGACAACAGCTCACAAACGCCCCCATGAGTTTTTACACGGCATTGCTGTATTGCAGACAGCGAGAATAAAATGCTAAAATCACGGGCGCGAAAATAACGCAATTCACTCCGGGCGAAAACCGCACTTAACCGGGATAATCTGAAATTTGCGGATCTAGCCGAGTTAGAATAAAGGTTGTCTCCACTGTACTCCTCTCTCCTCAACAGCCAGCATCCATGTGTCTACAGCCTGGGGTTTTAACACACCTTGATTAGGCAGCTGGGTTCCAACTAATTGTCTTGAGGTTCCCAGCTGAAGTTAACCTAGTCAGTGCTGCACTGCAGACTAGACATAGGTTTTCCAGGCATATAGCTGGTGGCTTTTATTTACCCTGTCACAGTCCCACTAAAAGCACTCAAGCAACAATAATAATGAAAAAATGTTTATTAATGGACATGGAAAACACTAAACAATTATAAATATAAAACAATCCCCAGAGGGTCTCAACAGCTGTGAAAATATCAGGGTAATACTAAGATCCTAAGTAAATATAAAAAAACAGGATCTTACTACTCAGGTGAAAAAAGAGAAATGACCTCCTGAGATATATATATATATATATATATATATATATATATATATATATATATATATATATATATATATATATATATATAAATATATTACACAACAACAGGAAAAGAATGGCGCCAACCTAAACCACTATATAAATACACAAAAAATGATAAAAAACCTATACTATACACGGTGGAAAAAATAAAAATACATAGCCAATGCAATAAAAATAAAAACATAAATAAAAATAACAGATGAAAAGTCCAGAGAAATAAAAATGAAAAATACAAATCCTAAAAAGTGCTCCAATTGCTATCCAAAAGAGTCTCTGCAGCCCGAATGAAGGGAACACCACTTCCTTGAAGATATCTACAAAAACACAGAAAAAACAGGCGCACTCATAGCGTAAAATTGTATAACAATATATTTATGGAGTTAAGGACTTTAAAAATGCACACTCACAAACACAGCTTAATAAAAAGCATTTTTGAGTAAAACTCAGCCAGCCAGACGCAGGAACCCGGTAAGGGTGACTTCAGTGTGATGTCCGGTGTAGATCCACTGCAGTAGCCTCTCTGAATACTTCCGGAGACCGGAGAGCACGAGGGACGCCGCCTTCCTCTCACTCCGGCGTCACACAGTGAGTTCTCAGGTCCAGGTATCGCGAGAACTCAGTGACGTCAGTGAATTCAACCGGAGAGAGTTCACAAGGAAAAAACGGCTGAACGGCTGAGATAAATGCTATCAACACAGCAATAGTTATCTGTAGCACACCAGTGAGTGGGAATAAAATAAAACTGGACAGTACACCTCCACAACACTCTCTACGCGTTTCGTCTCAAGGAGACTTCATCAGGAGTAAACAGTATAGGTGTAAAACGTAGTAATATAGTAAGATGGACCAATCAGGACACAGAATATTACTAATTGCTAATTAGGTACATGAGGTCAATGTAAATGTTACATTAACCCCTATATGTTCCAAAACACATGTAGGTAAAGTGAGCCAGCAATACTGGAGAAAATGACCAAGCACATAGATGCATATAATAACATACACTTTAACAATTAAAATTAAAATACATTTGTGTACTACAGAAGAATGTAATATAGCATAATATAGCATAATGGAGTATCATTGGCAGATTCCTATAATTGCATATTTGTAAATTAAACAGATGCTAGTGAAGAAATAGCATTCCTCCAGATAATTTTGGGGTAAATGAATTCCCACTAGATAATACATATAGAGATAGTGATAATACTAAAGAGATTCAGAGAGACCAAAGTACTGGGAATGAGGGAAAAGGGGGGGGGAGGGAGGATGGAAGGAAGGGGAAGGCGGGAGAGGAAAGGAAGGGAGAGAGAATGGGGGGAAGGGAGAGGGAGGAGGGGGGGTGGGGGAGGGAAAAAATAGGGGAGGGAAGGGGGAGGGAAAGGGGTGTGATGGGAAAGGGACAAGAAGGGAAAAGGGGAATGGACAAATGGAAAAACTGGATGAAGAAGGATATAGGACCAATGGTGGTCACGCAAGCAAAGCCGATGGTACCATATATATAAAATGATCTTTTAGTAAATGTACCATGTCTAGACCATTGTCAAAAAGGGAACAATCAAATACACCAACTGAGCCAGTGCCGTGATGCTAGTGCCAATACGGAGGGAACTAAATAAATCGTTCAACCCAGACCTCCGTGAAAGCACCGCACCCCACAACAAGCATAAATGTGTCATTATACTACTGTACTAATGTCTATTGTGTCATTGAGACCCCCCGGACATAACGTACCAAGTACATATATCCAGTAGGTCTCCCTGACACATAGTTTTTGAACCTATCACCCTCCGAAAGGGAGGGTGAGATGGCCTCGATACCAAAGATGGACAGAGAGCAGGGATCCTTATTATGTACACTATCAAAGTGTCGTGATAGGCAATGTGACTGAAGACCATGTTTGACATTTCTACGGTGCTCGAGAAATCTAGTACTAACAGTCCTTGACGTGCGGCCCACATATTGTAGACCGCAACGGCAAGTGATGAGATATATAATATAGGTACTAAGACAGTTTATATAGTGTTTTATCTCATGTACAGAACCATTAGAAAAGGATTTAAAGGTATTGATTTTACTTATATGCCCACAAGTAATACATCTGCTTCTACCACAGGAGAAATTTCCCCTTATAGGAATCTTAATAGATGTTATAGATTGCAAATCAGTGATAGGCTTAAGTCTACTTGGGGCAATCATGGTCTTCAGACACCTTGATTTTTTGAAGACAATAGGGGCTCGTATTGGCACCTTAGGGCCTAGAATAGGATCATTCTGAATAATGCTCCAATGTCTATTGATGATATGTTTAACCTGATAGGCCAGTTTATTGTACTTGGTAATAAACTTTGGAAATGAATGTAAAGGATTCCTGTTACCTCCGAATGTCCTTGTATGGAGTCCTAGGATTGTAAAAAAGGCAAGAAATTTTGTGTCATTATTGCAGCAAGAGTTCACAGCCGATGACAGGGATCCAAGGGGAGTACACACAAAGACAAACCCGACGCGGCATTTCGCACCCTTCGCTTCTTAAAGGGGCTTTAAGGAGTCCCATTACTATCCTACAGCAGGGAGGACACCACCGCTCCTTTTTAACCCATGCATGTTTATTTGTATTTGTGATTAATACATTTTGTAACCTTTGTATGCTAGAGTGCTATCAGGGGATTCTTTTATTTCTGCGAAGGTTTTCATGTTATTCCTATCCCCAGCGCCGCCAGTGGTGGTATCACTTACACCTCATTGAACTGGTTTTAGCACAGTATATTGAAATTGGTCTGCTGCAGGCTTCTCTGTGTATCATATATATATATATATATATATATATATATATATATATATATATGTATATATATATATACTGTATATATGCAAATGTAAATACAACTGTATGCTCATCTGCATGTCTTAGTCAGGTCTGCAACCCCACCTTTCACCATTATCACCCAGCACACAGCACTTCCACGTGCAGAAAGGGATTCTGGGAAATGACATGCAAATGAGCACACAGTGCCACTTTTTGCTTCAAAAATCCTTTTTAACATGGTTCCCTATAGGCTTAACCTTGCTGCATGGTCAAACTCATATGAAATTAATTAAAAAGCAGGATCCTCGCAGTCTCAGGTGCGAACAAATGAGTCCAAAGATGTTATACAGATGGGGCCAAGTGAGGAGGGTCCCCGGACTTCCGTTCACAGCTCTTGAGTGAAGTAGGAGATGAGTTGAAGTAGGAGATGCCAAACTATTCTGCTGATACACCGCTGAAGCGTCCCGCACGCGGCCGCGTATTTGGATGCTAAACAGGGGACTCCTCTACCACACAGGCAAGCAGCTATGCTGCTCACAGCTGATCAGGAGGTCTCACCCCATAGGCGTGATAACGTGTAATATAACGACCTCAACACGTTTCGCTCAGGAGTGCTTCATAAGGGGTTGACGTCACAATCATTGGGTACTACTACTATATATAGTCCTCATTTGGACTGAATAATCATAATTATAAAGCTGTGAACAATCTTTCACGAGTGACAATTAGTGCTAGATTCCAAAACACATGGAGAAAGCAGGAATGATAGTTCCACACCTGACACGGTCCATGTACAATTATATTCTTTAGAATAAAATCCTCACAAAGGAGCATTTTGTTCAACCAATAATTTAATTTGGAAAAATTAATTTACAACTATGAATTATGCATAAATAATGTCTGCCATGTTGTTTTTCAATAACTGGACATAATTAAATGCCAAATCACAATTGTTTATATTACCTAGGTCAGCGGTGTGAAAAGTGAGGGGTATGAGATTTTTCTGGGGGGGGGGGCGCGGCATTGCAGGGGCCCTGAGATCTTGCCTTGTCTCTTCCGGTGTCAAATGGCACCATGTGGTTATGTGACGTCACACGCGTCTAATGACGTTGCGGGTGATGTCACATGACCCGTGGCATCATTTGATGCTGCGCGAGGTAAGGGGGGGGGCACACCACCAGAGAAGAAGAGGCAGAGAGGGTGCAGCAAAGTTTGCGCGCCCCTGACCTTGGTGATGTGAATTCTGGGATCCTCATGTTTTCAAAATATTAAATACATATTTAATGTTAGCTTCTTAGATGGTTCTCAGTGTAGATCACTTATATGCGGGAGGTACTTTAATTCACACACATTCTTACATCTTTATTGCATATTTTTATTGGTGTTGTTTCAATGTATTTTATCATATGTGTATAAAAATGTATAAATATGTATTTAATATTTTGCTGCACCAGAGGCTGGATCTTATCAATGTTCTGTGAGACGTATCACTTTATGAACTGAACTGCTCTTGTGAATCTTGATTTTGATTATTGTATTTGTACTGTTCTACATTATTTCTCCATGCATTGAGATCTCTGTCTATTGGGTTAGCCACATTGAACATAGTTCAATGTATCAGTCTGATCTATTCACATTAGGACCTCTAGCCTGATATATTTTTTCATACTGGTTCAGTGTTTATATTGACACTTTGATATAGGTATATGTATCTCAGGACCCGTAGCCAGACGATTTAGTGTGGTTTCCTGGCTCTGTGATTTCCCTGTCTTTGACAGTACTACATTACATAAACATAGTGACTGGTCGCTCACCTAGTTGTGTGGAAATAAAAACTTGGTGCATAGGGGAAATTAATAATAAATAACACTTGAACAAGAGACCACTAGGGGTCACTATAAGCCCTAAAAATTGCACTCTAAGTCACCATATACTAATATGTACATAGTAAGAGAGGAAAATATGTATAATAACTAGGACCAAAAGAGGGTCCTTAGACCCCAGGCAAAAAAACCAAAATACAATTAAAACCAAAATAACAACATTTTATTAAATCTAACTGTGACAAACAGGGATGAATCAACATGTAAGGAAAACACAAATACACAGGATATTAAAATCCACGGTGGGAGAGATGGCCCAAGTATGTGAATATGCTAGTATACAGATACTTAGCTACTAGGAGTGAACAATGTCCAAAACGGATAGAAGGTATATGGTGATATGATATGACAATATGTGTCCTTTAATCAACAACTAACAGTTCCTTACAGTTACCGGATGAGTAGTGATTAGTTACCATCAAAATAGGGCAACATAAGACACATATCGGAGTAATATCCATGAGCAAAAACATTTGTGACTCATAGCCACATAATTAGCAATGCTAAAGAGTATTACCGTGGCTCACACAGGCATATAGGTGAAGTCTCAGGTGTATAGATATAACCCTCAATAGGTACATGCATCACTATAGCTGCATACCGATTCTCGGCGCCTGCATACACTCCTTTGCACAGGAAAACAAAAGAGTCTCACTGTGTCAGCCGCTATACTACCTTCTCTTCGTATCACATACAAAACTCTGTGATTTCCCTACCTAATGTTGTTGTGCTTTGGTGGTTAGTCACACCAATTTGTATTCAGTTGGGAGAGAGACCAATGTGGTATGGTTTGAAGGGAAGAACTACAGATTCCTTTGGGGGGGGTATCTGTGGAAACGGGCCTGAGGAAGAGGCACCACGCCCCGAAACGTTGCCCCCCTTACCTCTATCACATTTCGCTCGATCCGGCTTTTTGCCATCATGGCAATGTGTTACTCCCCTTTTTTGTTTTTCCTTGTTGTTTCCCTTCTTCCCCACCCCCTCCCTTTCCACCACGCCATTTGGGCATTTATTTGTACGCATAGACCTCTTTACATAACAGCTAAGCATCAGCCATGTTTTGAATTATAAATGCTTACTTCAATACAACTCATTCTTTTGGCATACTGCTGCGGCAGACTTTATTCTAACAAATCACCGGTTTGTCCCTGGCTTGTTCCTGGAATGCGACGCTGTTCACCTGGAGCATGCCGCATTTCTTTTGCGTTCCCAGCCTCGGGTCATGCCCGGCTGACGCGCGTGTTTGATGTGTTAATTGATAATGGTTCAGGATTTAATAGGCTGCAATGCTTTGCGTGTACGCCAGATGGCATAAATTCATGAATTGTAATGCGCCGAATCAGTAATGTGTGGGCTTGCAGGTGTTTCGTTTAAAAAAGATACTGTACCACAGTGTGCCATTGTAACTTGGCCTTGGCCTTGAGACTGAAGGAAGAGTTGCACAAATGTATCAATTTAGGCTTTTCATATTAAAGAAAGACAAAGACCAGTTTCGCTTCACTATTCTCCAGAGACCCGCCCGCCATGAGTGTTCAAGTGCAGCCCGCTTTCCAAAAACCAGGCAGAAGCTACGCTTATTTGATATGGGCCGCGATTAATGCAACAGATGATAAGATGGCAAAAGTTGCTCAAATTTATCAGTATTTTATTGTAAACTATGACTTTTACAAATTTTTGCCAACTCCTCATACCTGGAAGCGTGCAGTAAGGAAAAGGTTATGTAGCGATGCCTGTTTTCACCGTATTGAGCCCCAATTTGTTGGAGAGTATTGGTGTTTATCACCGGGTTTTTCCGGTATCTATGATCATGGAGGCGGCAAAAGTCGAAGGGTCATGTTAAAACCAACTAAGAAGCGACAGTCGCTGCCAAGCAATGCACCAGCACAAGCACCGGCTTCCAATGACGGTCCCACCGTCAGTGACAACCCTGAGCCTGAGGCTGAGCTGGATTTCGCGTGCAGTTTGAATGAAGCTTGCATGTACCTAAGCGATTTCCCGCCTCACCTGCTGACTACAGGTGGACTAGTCCCGCTTCCAACTATCGACGTGGATGATGAAGAAAGCTGGACTGGCAGTGGACCGGCGCCGGCACTAGCTGAATTGGAAATCCAATGGTGAGTACTGTATTGTTGCCGTATTATTTTGGTGGGGCTGGCTGGGTACTTCTTTAGGGGGCTGCCCATTACTGTACATTAAAACTTTTTTTTTTGTTTTTCCTCAGAAAAGAAAATGGCTAATGGGGGGATTTCGATGGATAATATTTTACTATATGCTGATGTTTTCCTGCCGTAAAGTATACTGTGTAATAAACCCGAAAAAATAAAAGTATGCATTTATTCTACATGTTCAGTATCGTTTCATTATGTGTCTTCCACAGTATACTGTACAGTGGTATACAGTGCCTAACATCTGGGGGCAAAAAGAATTTTATTTCTAGGTGCCCTAGAACAGAAGTTCCCACGCCAATTGTCCGTGAACTTGACCGAGGCCCTAAGTAGTTCCCACGCCAATTGCGCGAATATAATGTAAAATAACCCGTTCTGTGGGTCTGAGCGGGTTGAAAGTTGCCTGGTCCTCATGCGGAAGGACCCTTGCCATAGTGGCAAAATATCAGCCTTGCACGACCCACGGAACCGGAGATACCAGAAGACAGTTTAAAAGCACATTATCAAAGTGGCTTTTTTTCTGCCATGCAAGTCAATGGCAGAAACCTGAACTTTAACATTACCCTGACTCCGTTCTGTTGCCACAAGAGGGTCGCAATTTGCCATGCAATCCTGCCGCAACTAGGACTACATGGTGACTGAATCTGAGCCCTCTACGTTGAACAGAACCGGACTTGTGGGTTCCAGGTTTCTGCTCATTCTGACTTAGCCGGTTCAAAGCTTTGTCCGCCATTACGCTCAATGATAGGACCCTCCTCGCCGGCGTGACCCTTTCTCGCCGCCATTACTGCTCAGACCCTGTGGGGGTCCAGTGAGGGGGTTCCTAACATCTGGGGTTAAAAATAATTTTATTTCTACGTGCCCTAGAACAGAAGTTCCCACGCCAATTGACCTAGTTCCCACGCCAATTGCGCTAGTTCCCACGCCAATTGCGCGACCAGGCAGTAAAAAAACAGTGCAGCAAGCCTCGACATTTGTTACTCTGTCAAAGGAGCAAATGGAAACAATGTGAGAAAAATGAACATGTTCTTTTATTGGTGGAGTCAGTACAAAAACATTTATTTACAAATACTGTACAATGTTGAAACATTTCAGGTGCACAGCAATTCTAACCATCAACACACAATAATACATACTGCAGCCTTTATTAAAATCTTCTGCCACATTGAATTCGGAGAAAACATTTACAAAACATTTGTAAAATATGGAGATACCTGAAAAATGGACATTTACACTATGAATATTAATTTATAATACAGTATACAGTGTATATATATACTGTACTGTATATAAAATCTACTGTTTGTTTTTGGTGCATGGGGCACAGAGAGTTAAAGTGACTTGCTTTTTATGTACTGTATTTGGGGCTTGTCTTTGGGGGTTTATTCATCCAATTATTATGATGAACTGCCTTTTGAAATTACAGTGCTGCTAACTATTTCAGCCACACACCTCCAGAGTTTTTAATCCCTCCCTAGCCAAGCGTCAATCGGCTGAGTCACCCTATCCTACAGTACCAACCCCCTCTCACCACTGGGTCGTTAATCTTCTGCATATTGCCATTGTGTTCTTAATCCACCCATAGCCCAGCTACAAACACTCAGTACGCCTGAGTCTAATCACACCATCCCCCTCCCCCAACCCTTAGAGGCCTGTTTGGGAAAATCCCCTCTCGAATTTGAAATGTAAATCTGATGTGCACAGCACTGTGAGAATTCAGCGTAAACTGATACTGTATTTCATAAGGGTGTGAAAACATGTGTCAGTCAGTATGGTTTAATGTCACATGTTTTAAATTAAATACAGTACATTCTTTAATATCTTTAAAATAAAAATATATAAATATATAAATATAATTTAAAATATCCGTTCTGTGGGTCTGAGCGGGTTGAAATTTGCCTGGTCCTCTTGCGGAAGGACCCTTGCCATAGTGGCAAAATATCAGCCTTGCACGACCCCCGGAACCAGAGATACCAGAAGACAGTTTAAAAGCACATTACCAAAGTGGCTTTTTTTCTGCCATGCAAGTCAATGGCAGAAACCTGAACTTTAACATTACCCTGACTCCGTTCTGTTGCCACAAGAGGGTCACAATTTGCCATGCAATCCTGCCGCAACTAGGACTACATGGTGACCGAATCTGGGCCCTCTAGGTTGAACAGAACCGGACTTGTGGGTTCCAGGTTTCTGCTCATTCTGACTTAGCCGGTTCAAAGCTTTGTCCGCTATTACGCTCAATGGTACGACCCTCCTCGCCGGCGTGACCCTTTCTCGCCGCCATTACTGCTCGGACCCTGTTGTGGTCCAGTGAGGGGGTTCCTAACATCTGGGGGCAAAAATAATTTTATTTCTACGTGCCCTAGAACAGAAGTTCCCACGCCAATTGACCTAGTTCCCACGCCAATTGCGCTAGTTCCCACGCCAATTGCGCGACCAGGCAGTAAAAAAACAGTGCAGCAAGCCTCTACATTTGTTACTGTCAAAGGAGCAAATGGAAACAATGCACAGTACAGTAAGACAAATCAACATGTTCTTTTATTGGCGCAGTCAGTTCAAAAACATTTATTTACAAATACAGTACAATGTTGAAGCATTTTAAGTAACATCTCCTTTATTAAAGAAACACAGTACTGTATACAGTACAGTACAGTGGGATGGTGCGCAACACTGTCAGTCATACCTGCACCAGTTCAGTCCTAGAGGGCAGCAAACAGGGCAGGTTTTCAGGGCAACATTGAAAACCGTGCCTGTTTTCGGCCCCCAGGGACTGGAGTCGTGCATGTCCTGTGTAAAAAAAACACACAACAACATCTCCTTTGTTTAAGTACAGCAGGTACTGTAGGGCAAAACATGTGCAGTACAATACAGTTCAGCACAACAGTATGGTCTCACTGAAAGTCCTCCACATTGTCCAGCCATAGCCGATTCCTTGCATGGCGCAAAACGCCATTAATGCAGTCTCGAACGCCTTTCATTACAGGATCTGTAACTGGATAAAAGCGCCGCAATTCTTCCACAATTTTTTTCCTTAAATTGGCAGGAAGCGCCTTTTTTTGGCGATTCCCATCGTAGTTCACTTTGAACACCCACTCGCAGTACAACGGGTAGGGAACATGGTGCTTAAAACTGATCAAGGCATACTTGTGGTGTACACCGGCACTCCTCACCCTATACTTCTCCCTGATCGCCGGTGGCAGATCGCACAGGGTGATGTCGGGCACTGTTTCGATGCGAGCGGGTGTAGGTCTTTTGGGAACGGGTGTGCTTGAGGCGACGAGCGATGTTAGGTTTTCTGGGAGGAAGCTTTCCTCCGGTCGTGGTCGCAGGGTTGTCTCCTGGCGTGGTCTTGACGGGGTTGTCATGTCCTCCTCAATGGCATACATGTACACTGCATCTTCTGGTGGAGGGGGGTGCTTGGTGATGGAAGGGGGTCGAAGGTCCCATTCATCACATCCATGTCACCCCCCTGCTCCAGCGTTGGGGAAACAGGGGCATTAACACCGAGCAAATAATGTATGCCCGCTATGTCAGCCTCTATCTTCTCCATCCGTCGATCCATCCGTTGTTCTATTTGTAGCATCCGTTGATCCATTTGTAGCATCCGCTGCTCCACATTTAGCATTGTCTCCAGAAGCAGACCTATCTTTGCCAGCACAATAGAGTTCCCGGGGAGATCCACAGTTATCCCATTCAGGATCCGGTCTAATGAGCTGCTTGTGCATGGCGTCTGGACATCTGGGGGGATGGGTGCAACGGAGGATGAGATGGGGGTTCCATGGACAGAAGCGGCATCGATGGAGAGTGGAGGAGGGGACCTGTGGATACCCGGTAGAGGAGAAGCGGCAGCGTCGTCGAAGAGGGATGGAGAAGGTGACCTTTGGATTTCCGGGCGAGAAGCAGAGTCGTCTATGCGCAAAGGAGACAGTGACCCGTGGATTTCAGAGGCGGCAGCGTCATCAGATGGAACCGGAGAAGATGGGGGTGGAGAAGACGGGATGAAGATTTCCGGGACAGCTACAGCAGAGTCGTCGAAGCATATGGGAGGAAGTGGTCTGCGGATTCGATGGGTTGGCTGCCATTCGTTTTGCATAGAGAGCGTATTACCGTATATCTTCTTCACATAATGAGGCTGACGTCTAAGAAAACCCTTAGCCTTTGGGGTCAGCAGAAGGTTTTCTTTATTGGCCTTAGCCTGTCGCTTTGCCCTTGGTGTGGAAACTGCAACCGCCTTTTGCTTTTTCAGCATGACAGGCACGGCAGAGGTGAGTGGGTTCTTGCGTCCATAGAACCGGGGATGCTCCATGGAAGCAGTAGGCACAATGCAGTACAGTATCTGGACAAGGGCAAGGTCAGATAAAGATCAACGAGTGGTGGGCTATGCAAAGTGTGTGACCTTTTATGCATGGCGACCAGGTACAGGTGTTGAAAGTGGGCGTACTCAAATGTGAGTCATTAACGTATAAATACACCATCCATTTTGTGGATTCACTGCACATAGAATACACATCGACTAAACATCGAATATACATTCTTGTGTTTGTATTTCTTTCTACTCGCAGCAATGCCTGTTAAAAGATTTCAAAGGATCTCAGCATGCGAATTAAGGAGATGTACACGAGCGGACACCGAATTGCAGATATCTAATGCTGGTTAGCTACTTCTGGCCTCGTTGTGCCAGCAGCCACCGTGAGCTATCATGCATTCGGAAAAAACAGAGACCGCAAAAAGGCACCAAGGGTAACTAACGCGTAAGTATATTTATAAAACTTAACAAAAAAAAATATAGAAAACTGTACTGTACTGTACATCTACAGTACAGTTCTGTATCTACTGTAATACTGTTGTTATTTCTGTTGATTTATATTACAACATACTGTACAGTATTTTGTCTATTTATATTTATAGTACAGCACTATACATTTTTTGTATCTTTCAATTAGTCTTACAAGGGTATATATAGGATGTATATTTATATTTATATTACAACAGTATATTTATTTTGTATATTTATATTTATAGTACAACAGTACTGCTGCGGCACAGTTTATTCGAGCATTTGCCCGTTCTGTGCCGCAGCAGTAGCCTGGCGCGCGCCCGAGTGTGACGGGCGCACGCCGAAGCAGCGGAAGAGCGCCCTCCGATCGGGGCGCTCTCCCTACCGCTGCCGGGTCCGCCGGGTCCCCCGGAACCCCCTGCCGCTGTCCCGCGATCGCGGGACACCAGGGCTCCCTCGGGGAGCCCCTGGACACGCGTGCAGCGGGCGCACGCTCCCGATGACGCGTGACCGCGCGTCTATGACGCGCGGCACGCCGAGGGGCGGCCACTAGCAAGCCGGGAGATTTCCCGGCTTGCGGTACCGACCACACTTCAATAAAGTGTGTCGGTAGTGTATATATATTTTGTCTATTTATATTTATGGAACAGCAGTATACATTTTTTGTATATTTCAATTAATCTTACAACGGTATATATAGGATGTATATTTATATTTATATTACAACAGTATATTTATTTTGTATATTTATATTTATAGTACAACAGTATATATATTTTGTCTATTTATATTTATGGTACAGCAGTATACATTTTTTGTATATTTCAATTAATCTTACACCGGTATATATAGGATGTATATTTATATTTATATTACAACAGTATATTTATTTTGTATATTTATATTTATAGTACAACAGTATATATATTTTGTCTATTTATATTTATGGTACAGCAGTATACATTTTTTGTATATTTCAATTAATCTTACAACGGTATATATAGGATGTATATTTATATTTATATTACAATACAACAGTATACATTTTTTGTATATTTATATTTACTGTATATTACAACATTACATTTATATACATTTTATATTGCTGCATATTAATAAAACAATATAATTTCTTTACATTGTAGGGAGACAACTCTTCTGGTGGACAAAATAAGTGAGGAGAATGATGAGAGGAGTGCATTAAGGGTTAAAAACACTCTGCAGGAAAAGCACAATCTGACTGTATCCGAGAGCAGCATAAAGAAGATGAGACGCAGCATTGGATGGAAATATGGACGTGTGAGGTTAGTACTGGACAGTACAGGATATAAAAGTGTTGTTTCGCAAACTGTACTGCACTGTGCCGCTAAAAATTTTTATTCCTTGTCATTACAGAGCGTACCCCATGATACGGGACGCAAACAAAATCAAAAGAGTGCTCCAGGCCCAGGCATGGATCGACAGCGGGGAGACTTTCCAGGATTGCTGTCACGACTGTGCTCGCCACAAACCTGGGTCGGACCGCGTGGCTGAGTTGGGGTTGTAAAAGCACCGACCTTAGACCGCGCAGGCTGATCCGGATTGCGCAGTTCGTAGTCGTACGTAGCAGGATCAGGATAGGAGAAGACAGCATCGTCGGTGGACACGCCAGGGTCAGGACTGGAGACATCAGGGTAAACGTTGTTCAAGCAGGAGTTTGGTAACAGGTAGTCAGGAGAGCCCCGCTTCAGCTTAGGAGCGCAGGAGTGGCCTCTGCGCGTGCGGCGACCATGGCCCATGGTACTGGTCTCAGGAGGTGGTAGACAGACCAGAGTAGCACACCGCCTAGCTGCACTGGTAAACCAGTGCTTCAGCGCAAGAGTCCTGAGCGGGCTGGGGAATCCTCTATTTCAGCGCAGGAACCAGGACACGGCCTCTCTAGATTAGGGAAAGAGTAGGCCCCAGGAACCAGGAAGCTGAAGATACACAGGGAAACCTCCGCTTTAGTGCAGGAAACCAGGAACAGACCGCTGCATGAATATAGCAGCCGGTCACAGGAAACAAGTAGCTGAAGTAACAAGGAGAGTACTCAGCTTCAGCACAGGAAACAGGAACTGACCGCTGCATGAGACTAGCAGCCGGTCACAGGAACCAGGGAGCTGAAAACAACAAGGAGAGTACTCCGCTTCAGCACAGGAACAAACCGCTGCGTGATACTAGCAGACGGTCACAGGAACCAAGGAGACAGACAAGACAAGGCTTATGGCAGAACACAGAGACATCCAGGAAGGACTATGCTCGGCAGGGAGCATTGTGGGAAGGCAACACTTAAAGGTCAGAGAATCAATGGCAGAAGGGGCGTGTGGCAGTATTGCTTTGGTGAGTGAATCCAGGCTGCAGTAAATATCAGGGGAAGTGTTCCGGGACTGCACAAGTCTGCAAGGTAAGGCAAACAGTAAACCGAGGAGCGGATTCCTTACAGTACCCCCCCCCCTTCACGTGAGACCTCCGGGCGAACAAGACCACTCATAGAGTTGGGGGACCAGGAGTTGTTCCTGAACCGTCTAGGATTGGTGTTAGAGTCGTGGTTCAGAGACTCGTGGTCACTCCTTTGTGTACCCCCACCCCCCGAAAAGAACTGCGGCCAGCTAGGGCCATCCACGGGTCTCGGGGACATCGAGTTGTTCCTAAAGTTTTTTAGGCGGAAAGGGGATCCGTAAACAAGCAGTTCCTTGGTGAGTACTGTTCTAGGATATGAGAGTGGTGGTAGAGATATCATTGGTACCTGGCTCGCCCCGCGAAATGGCTTGGGAATCCAAGGCTGTGAAGTACCAGAGGGTTCCAGAGCAGAAACGGCAGAAGAACCCCCACTGGGAGCCCAGTCTTTAGTAATGGGACCAGAATTTAGGATAAGCGGCCTTGATAGTTGATCGAATATACCCGGGCGACCTTCGGGACAGACAAAGTCTTGGCTGACCTCTGCATGTAGGAATTTGAGAGGGACTTCTCCTCCAGAGGTCTCCCAGGTAGTGGTCGGCGAGGGTATAGGGTGGGTGGGAGCATTTCCCGGTATTGGTATGGAAGGTGACAAGGCAAGCAGTAAACCAGACATAGAGACCGAAATCTTGGGATACGTACAGAGTATTTCCAACTCAAAGGAAATAACAGGGGCAACAGAAGGTTCCGAGGGGGAAAAACATCGTTTCACAGAGGCAGAGAAGCACTCAGCAGTGGAGCTCCCAAATACTGGGGAACCCTCAGTGGGAGATAGTATTGTCTGGGGAGTAGGAATAGGCTTTGGGGCTCTAATATCAGAAACTTGAGAATCAGGCAGAGCAAGGGTAGCGGAGGGAGGGGAGCTAACCTCAGACGCTGAAGTCTGTACTTCAGTGACAGGGACCTGAGAGACTTCAAAAACAGCAGCGAGTAAAGGAATTGACTCCGGAGCTGGAGGCTCGGAATCCATAACAGAAACATCTCGCAACGCAGGGGTACCGATAGGAGAACTAGCGTCAGGAGCTGGTGCCTGGGAATCAGTGACTGGTAATGGGAGAGTAATGATGGGAGTTAAAGAGACAATAAGCGGTAAGTTGGAACCGTGGAAACTCTTAATAGCAGAAACCTTTGAAGTAAAAGGAGTCTTATCCAAAACTGCAAGGGCCCTAACAACAGGGGTGCTTGTCATGACAAAAACAGATTTAGGCGTGTTTACTAGTGCAAAAATTCTGATAACGGGACTCCTAGTCAGTGGTGAGGATGTCAGGGTTTGATTAGTGAGAACATCAGATATAGTGATAAGTGACTTAGAATCAATCACTGAGGTTCTAGGTTTGCTGGACATGTGTGAGAAAGTACCCTTTAAGACAGGAATTTTAATCTTTACCCCGAGTAACCCAACGGTTGCTGGAGCACGTTTAGCTGCAGTGCTGAGGGACTGAGGTTTAGCAAGAGCAGTAAAACTAAATAGCTCAGATTTAAACACCAGGACTTGTAATATATGCAGGGTGGTCTCAGACTGTACTAAGGGGGTAACAACCGATATGCTGATCCCTGGAGGGTTTGCATGGGCAGAGAAATCAGGGGAACTAACAGCAAGGACGACCTCTATAGAAAGAGATTCTGAATCTGAAGGGAGGTTTTTACCTCTCCGAGTATCAGGGCCGACAAGGCAAATTTTAGAGAGAGGGGAAACTGTGTGCAGGCTTCTAGCTAGCACATACAGTATGAAAAAGCGTCGCTTTTAAGTGAAAACAGTGTGTCAGCAAACATTCCTGGGAACACAACATGAACCCCAGGAGGGGCATACTGACCACTGTACGGTTTTAACCCTAAGCTTTGAGAAGGGGAGAACACAGACAGTACACGGTGGGTAATCATAACTGTACTGGTCTCTGAAGTGGGTATTTGGTAAGGAGTGTCTGGGAAACCAGAAAAGACTGCAGATTCCACGACGTGGGGACTATGTGCTGAAGCAGAGATCATCGCTCTCTGGGTGACAGACTGGTTCAGTGAAGTACCTGGAAATGGGAACTCTGCGACCAAGCTTAGGGAAAAACTGGGTAACTGAATACATTTAACTGGAATCAGAAATTTAGCCGAAGTTTCAGGGGGCACAGCAGCTGAAACTTGAGCTGAAGCAGGGGTTTTATAGCAAAAACTAACTAAGGATTCAGCAACCTTGGGGAAGTCATTTAATGCAACCTCTGCTATAGGACTTGGGGACACATTCTCTGAGGCTAGAACGAAGGCATTAGCTTGGAGGCAGCAAGAATTTACAGGAGTTAAAGCAGATAATACCTGAGAGTAGAACATAGAGAGTTTTTCCTCTGTAATAGGTGAGACAAGGGATTCTTCCTCTGGAGCTAGGGACGTGACCATGGCTGGCGGAGAACAGGGGGTTACCAAAGGGGACTAAGAGAGCTGCCCCACAGGGTTTAATACAGGAATGACCCTGGGAACAGAACTTAGAAATTCAAACTGAGTACGTGGAGGTAGGAGGGATTTGTTCCCTGACAGGGAAGGCATGCAGAACTGCCTAGCAGGGGTTAAAGCAGGAAAAACTTTGAGGGCTGAAAAGGGAGATTCAGAGTTAGGAATAGAGGGAAAAGGGACTTGTTCTCGGATACTAGAGCCTTAGTGTTGGCTAGAGAAATATACGTATACTCCAGGGGAACCTCACAGGACTGATCAGCAGGGGTTAACGTAGACGTATCATTGGTGTCAGAGTACCCGGGTGTACCATCAGGGCTAGGGACCGTGGCAGCTTCTATGTTAGGGGGCAGTGATAGTGGGTCAGTTTGGTCATTTCCTGGAGCGGGAGATACGTCCCCAGGTTTAGCGACAGGACTGGCAGCACAGGTGGACTGCCAAGCGGCAGCGTAGCTGGCGAGGAGAGGGTCCTGTTCCTTTATGCAAATGTCCAAAGTCAGGGAAAGTACACGGAGTGTGTCTTGAGCATGAACCACCATGAAGAGAGGGTCCTGTTGTACTAGGTGAATGTCCAATGATAAGGCCAAGGCAAGGAGTGCACTTCGGGCGTTGGCAAGTTTGATAGGATGCACATTATCCCAGGTTAAAGGGGAACCAGAGGAGCAAACACAATCGGCCAGAGACTGTTTTAAGTCCTTGAGGCAATAAGCCTTACTAATGAGATCGTTACGGCATTGTCTTTGCAACGGGGTTAAACCTTCATACATAATCTGATCTTCAATCAGGGGTAGTATTTCGCACAGATACTGGTTTTCAAACTGGGACTGTTCTACAGGCCGGGACAGTATTTCAGACAGAAACATACCAACCCTCACAACAGGGCGGTCTGAGTTTGTGGGGCCGAGCATACTGTCACGACTGTGCTCGCCACAAACCTGGGTCGGACCGCGTGGCTGAGGTGGGGTTGTAAAAGCACCGACCTTAGACCGCGCAGATTGATCCGGATTGCGCAGTTCGTAGTCGTACGTAGCAGGATCAGGATAGGAGAAGACAGCATCGTCGGTGGACACGCCAGGGTCAGGACTGGAGACATCAGGGTAAACGTTGTTCAAGCAGGAGTTTGGCAAAAGGTAGTCAGGAGAGCCCCGCTTCAGCTTAGGAGCGCGGGAGTGGCCTCTGCGCGTGCGGCGACCATGGCCCATGGTACTGGTCTCAGGAGGTAGTAGACAGACCAGAGTAGCACACCGCCTAGCTGCACTGGTAAACCAGTGCTTCAGCGCAAGAGTCCTGAGCGGGCTGGGGAATCCTCCGTTTCAGCGCAGGAACCAGGACACGGCCTCTCTAGATTAGGGAAAGAGTAGGCCCCAGGAACCAGGAAGCTGAAGATACACAGGGAAACCTCCGCTTCAGTGCAGGAAACCAGGAACAGACCACTGCATGAATATAGCAGCCGGTCACAGGAAACAAGGAGCTGAAGTAACAAGGAGAGTACTCAGCTTCAGCACAGGAAACAGGAACTGACCGCTGCATGAGACTAGCAGCTGGTCACAGGAACCAGGGAGCTGAAGACAACAAGGAGAGTACTCCACTTCAGCACAGGAACAGACCGCTGCGTGACACTAGCAGCCGGTCTCAGGAACCAAGGAGACAGACAAGACAAGGCTTATGGCAGAACACAGAGACATCCAGGAAGGAATATGCTCGGCAGGGAGCATTGTGGGAAGGCAACACTTAAAGGTCAGAGAACCAATGGCAGAAGGGGCGTGTGGCAGTATTGCTTTGGTGAGTGAATCCAGGCTGCAGTAAATATCAGGGGAAGTGTTCCGGGACTGCACACTCTGCAAGGTAAGGCAAACAGTAAACCGAGGAGCGGATTCCTTACAATTGCATCTTCACTGATGAGTCTACTGTGTCGCTGGAGAGATTTGCAAGCTTTGCGTTCCACAAAAAAGGCCGCATATCTTTGAAGCCGCGGCCAAAACACCCTGTGAAGCTGCATGTATGGGGTGCTATCTCTAGGCATGGACCGGGATGCATTGTCATCTTTGAATGTAAAATTTATCAAATATAATGTCGCCTAATGCACTGTACTTGACTAGTGTTGTCTTACTGTATGCACTGTACTGTATTATTGTGCAGTTTTTGAGCACTTTTCTTTTCTTGCTATAGGAATCATGAATAAAGCTTTCTTCCAAGACAACATTGTGCTCGAGATCACACGCGACTTCCCCAATGGTCACCGCTTCTACCAGGACAATGATCCGAAGCACACGGCGTCAACAGCGCATATCCTTGAGCGCGGCATCAACTGGGTGAAGACACCAGCGGAGTAAGTGCAGTAGACCGTGTCCCATTTTTGTTCCCCACTGTTTTTAGCTCTTAAACCAATTGTCCTTTCTTTCCAATGACAGATCGCCAGACTTCAATCCGATCGAAATGGTCTGGCATCAGCTGAAGGACCATATCCGGAAAGTGGCGAAACCCTCCAAAAAGGACGAGTTCTCGAAAGGCATAATGAGCTTTTGGAACAATGTACTCACCGTGGAACGCTGCAAAAAATATATAGACCATATTGCCACTGTGTTGCCCATTGTGATCGCGCGTAATGGGCAAGCATCAGGAAAGTAGTACTGTGCTGTAGTATTGTAAGTACAGTATGATACAGGTAAGTATGGTACAGATTCTTTCTTTCCCAATAGTCAGAGTATACAGTAGTTACAGTTTTTTCTTTACAGAGAGAGCAGCACCAGCCATCAGGTTACAGTAAATAGTATTTAACAGTAGTCAGAGTATACAGTAGTTCCAGTATACTGTAGACTAGTTTGACAGTACTACAGTAACTGCCTACTAACTGCTCAATTATTTTATTTCCAGAGAAAGCAGCACCAGCCATGTACAGTAGTACTACACATCACACAATGTCATAATACAGTAGGCATATAACTGCACTAATTTTTTATTTTCTTGTCGTTTCGGGAAAAAAGGGTGGCCTGGGGGGAGGTGGGTTTTTGTGTCCAGTCTAATCTGTTTGTACAGTCAAATGTACAGTATATAAACAGCAGTAATGATGTACACAAAACCTCTCCTCTCTGAATGAACTACTGTACTGTACACAGAATGAGGAACAAGATAAAGAAGGAAAAAATAATATTACTATACAGTATATACAGTAGTATATATATTATACAGTACATTACAGTACTGTATATAGTATTAAATAATATTCTTATAAATGTGCATTACTCATGTTTCCCCATGTTTTACAAATGTTTTCCAAATGGTTATCCAATTTCAAGCTGCCAAAAGAACTTAATAAAGACTGCATTATGTATTATTCTCTGGAGGTGTGTGGCTGAAATAGTTAGCAGCACTGTAATTTCAAAAGGCAGTTCATCGTAAAAATAATTTAATAAAGGCTGCAGTATGTATTATTGTGTGTTGATGGTTAGAATTCCTGTGCACTTGAAATGTTTCAACATTGTACAGTATTTGTAAATAAATGTTTTTGTACTGACTCCACCAATAAAAGAACATGTTCAATTGCCTCACATTGTTTCCATTTGCTCCTTTGATAGTACTGGGGGGGACTTTCAACCCGCTCAGACCCACAGAACGGTTTATTTTAAATTATATTTATATATTTTTATTTTAAAGATATTAAAGAATGTACTGTATTTAATTTAAAACATGTGACTGTAAACCATACTGACTGACACTGTATTTCATCAGGGTGTGAAAACATGTATCAGTTTACGCTGCATTCTCACAGTGCTGTGCACATCAGATTTACATTTCAAATTCGAGAGGGGATTTTCCAAAGCAGGCCTCTAAGGGTTGGGGGAGGGGGATGGTGTGATTAGACGCAGGCATACTGAGTGTTTGTAGCTGGGCTATGGGTGGATTAAGAACACAATGGCAATATGCAGAAGATTAACGACCCAGTGGTGAGAGGGGGTTGGTACTGTAGGATAGGGTGACTCAGCCGATTGACGCTTGGCTAGGGAGGGATTAAAAACTCTGGAGGTGTGTGGCTGAAATAGTTAGCAGCACTGTAATTTCAAAAGGCAGTTCATCATAATAATTGGATGAATAAACCCCCAAAGACAAGCCCCAAATACAGTACATAAAAAGTAAGTCACTTTAACTCCCTGTGCCCCATGCACCAAAAACAAACAGTAGATTTTATATACAGTACAGTATATAAATATATATACTGTACACTGTATTATAAATTAATATTCATACAGTGTAAACGTCCATTTTTCAGGTATCTCCATGTTTTACACATGTTTTGTAAATGTTTTCTCCGAATTCAATGTGGCAGAAGAATTTAATAAAGGCTGCTGTATGTATTATTGTGTGTTCATGGTTAGAATTGCTGTGCACCTGAAATGTTTCAACATTGTACAGTATTTGTAAATAAATGTTTTTGTACTGACTCCACCAATAAAAGAACATGTTCATTTATCTCACATTGTTTCCATTTGCTCCTTTGACAGAGTAACAAATGTCGAGGCTTGCTGCACTGTTTTTTTACTGCCTGGTCGCGCAATTGGCGTGGGAACTAGCGCAATTGGTGTGGGAACTAGGTCAATTGGCGTGGGAACTTCTGTTCTAGGGCACGTAGAAATAAAATTCTTTTTGCCCCCCGATGGTAGGAACCCCCTCACTGGACCCCCACAGGGTCCGAGCAGTAATGGCAGCGAGAAAGGGTCACGCCGGCGAGGAGGGTACTACCATTGAGCGTAATGGCGGACAAAGCTTTGAAAGGCTAAGTCAGAATGAGCAGAAACCTGGAACCCACAAGTCCGGTTCTGTTCAACCTAGAGGGCCCAGATTCGGTCAACATATAGTCCTAGTTGCGGCAGGATTGCATGGCAAATTGCGACCCTCTTGTGGCAACAGAACGGAGTCAGGGTAATGTTAAATTTCAGGTTTCTGCCATTGACTTGCATGGCAGAAAAAAAGCCACTTTGGTAATGTGCTTTTAAACTGTCTTCTGGTATCTCCGGTTCCGGGGGTCGTGCAAGGCTGATATTTTGCCACTATGGCAAGGGTCCTTCCGCATGAGGACCAGGCGACTTTCAACCCGCTCAGACCCACAGAACGGGTTATTTTACATTATTTTCATGCAATTGGTGTGGGAACTACTTAGGGCCTCGGTCAAGTTCACGGACAATTGGCGTGGGAACTTCTGTTCTAGTTCACCTAGAAATAAAATTCATTTTGCCCCCAGATGTTAGGAACCCCCTCACTTCACCCCAACAGGGTCCGAGCATGTACACTACAGTACTTTAAAATAAATTAAATATGCAATTTTACTATTACTGCGCGCGCACGCACAGACTGTGTAGGTTGAACCGCGAAGGTATTAGACTTCAAAGACAACAGCTCGCAAACGCCCCCATGTGTTTTTACACGGCATTGCAGTATTGCAGCCAGCGGGAATCAAATGCTTAAATCACAGCCGGGAAAATAACGCAATACACTCCGGCCGAAAACGATACAAAACCGAACATCACCGGGATATTCTGAAATTCACGGAACTAGTCGAGTGAGAATAAAGTTGGTCGCCTCTGTATTCCAGTGTCGTTTCATTATATCTACATTGAGTGCTGGGAACACCACCCATTTTTGCCTTATCGATTGTGTTCACCGTGAACGTGATCTCCCCTTAGAAGACGATCATTTATTACCCTGTACATGATGGGGTCTCCTAGAGAACCAGTGTTTATTACGTGCAGGGTACATTTTGGAATACTCTATGGATCAATCTATCCTAGGACCAAAGTGACATAATGGTAGTGCTGGGTTCATTAGGTTAAATGTAGCTAATTGACATAACTTTTAAACAAATCAGACAGATACCTATTTATTAAGACCGGCACTTCACTCGTCTCTGGGTTTCGGTTCTTAAACGTTCTCTTGTTTTTACTTTTGTAAAAAAAAAATGATCGGGAAAAAACCTCAATGTTTCCAAAAATAAAGGGGAATTATTATATTTGGGATAATAAGACGGTTTGTAATCGGTTGTATATACAGTCAGATTGTTCATCCATCGTCTTTCCCATTTGATTGAGTTTGACTAATGATTGATTCATTAATTAATTTAAAGAGATAATGAGGAACCGGGAATCAGATAAAGCAGACCTGAATACAATATAAACTGACTCGTGTTTACACAAGAGACCAGTAAGTAACATTGTTAATTAAAAGTGACTGAATCTAATGTAAAGAAAGTGACAAAACCCCTCCCCCGTACAGCAAATAAAAATACCATGTGTGAGCACATTGGTGTGAGACACAATCTTTTGGTGACACAGGTAAAATCTTTTTTGTAATTAAGAAGCCATTATTAGTCAAACACATAAACACAAATAGCGAATATGCATTCGGGGTTCCCAAAATACAAATAAGTAACAGTTACTTTAAGGGAGATTTCATCTTTTTGAAGGGAGCAAATGCCACTGATAAGAGGTTTTTTTTAACCCACTACGTGGGACTGACCCTTTAACGCTGGGTGCTCAACTCTAGGCGTCAAGCCCCACCCAACAGGTCAGGATTTAAGGATATTCCTGCTTCAGCCCAGGTGGCCCAATAAGAGGCTCGGTCAAAGACTGAGCATCTGATTCAGCCACCTGTGCTGAAGCAGGGACTGATTGAGCCACCTTTGGTGAAGCAGAGACTTATTGAGCCACCTGTACTGAATCTGGGATATCCTGAAAACTTGACTTCTTGGGGGCGGGGGGGAGGGAGAGGGAGGGGTCTTAAGGATTGGAGTTGAGCCCCCTGCTTTAATGGACCGACATTGATGGACTGCAGTTTCAGAATCTCAGGGATCTCTTCTTCAGAAGTACTCTGCACCAGTAACATAATCTTCCTTTTACTCCAGGTTATCGGACATCCTCTGTACAAAAAAGAAACCCTTTTTAACGATGTCCTCCTGGTGAAGCTCTCCAGCCCTGCTGTATATACCGCCCGTGTGTCCCCTGTGTGCCTCGGAGCTTCAATTGATGACTTCCCAGCTGGCTATAAATGTGTCACCACTGGATGGGGCGAGATCAACGCAATCAGTAAGACAGACCGTAATATGGAGCATTCAGTTGCATATCTTTCAATATTCTCCTCTACACTCTGATTCAATGTCCCAAGCTGGAGAAGTGTTGAATGGAACCAACATCTTCTCCAGCACATGGAAACGACTTCACAGCACTGTACTGATATGTCATGGGCCCTGGCACCTAGAGACCGGTATAATGTTCTAGGTGTGTCATGGGTACTTGCTCGGTTTGTAGTGGGTGATTGGTTTGACTGCTTTAACCATTAGAGTTCCGAATATCCAGTGGGCAACTGGAGCTCTTGCATTTCCTGGTCATGTGATCGCTCCAGGGGAAAAAATTGCATGACGCAACCCAGCCCGGATTGCTGGAAACAGAAGTGGACAGGGAGCCAGTCTGTCCAATCACCTCCTAGAAAGTGACCAAGTGCCTAGTACTGGAGAAGGGATTCTAGCGTGGCAGGACCCACGGCATGTGTGCCTCTGGCTGGTCGGGTACATTATTAGGACACTGGGTGCTTTCTTGGTGTGTGATATACTAAACTGTCCTGGTTTCAAAACTGGGGCAAAAACAGCACCAGATTTACCAAGGAAAATGAATTAAATTGGAAAAAATTCAAGTTTTTCCTTTGATAAATCGAGTACAATTCTTTGCCCTAGTTTTGCCGCTGAGACACTTTAGTAAATAACTCGACTGGAGTCTATTTAAGGAAGAATCAATAATCCGGGCTATGTTTACTAAGCAGCGCTACACCATAAGACTCCTTCCAGCACAGCTTAGTAAATTGGACTCTTTATAAATCATACAAATGAATATCCTGCGCCTGTAAGGTGTCTTCTGGTGATACGCCACGTGGTTAATTGTGGCCTCTTGTGGTCCATTCATTTAAATGGGGTTATAAGTTGCCTTTTAGCATTGAAGGCGTCTTATGAAGCAAGCTTAGTAAATATGGCCCTAGATGGTGTCACATTAATGGCCATTAATGATCAATGGAGCACGTGGATCAAATGCTGGTTCGGGTTATCGCACACATTCCGGTTTTAACACCCATTCGTCAATGGGAGCCAATGCTGGAACGGGTGTGATAACCAGTATCTGGACTCTATGAATGGGCCCCAATGTTGGCTATGACACTTTAGTGAATAAACAAAGTAAAGATGAATGAAATACAGGTTATAAAGATTATTTTGTCTTCTATGTGTTAGTTCACGAGGGAGGTGATAGCTATTTCATCCTTTACATGTTGCCCTAATATTTATACTGCCCCATCTGTAACCAACAGTAATAACCCACTGGAGATTGAGGGCATTAGATATCATTACAAGTGGACAACTGGTGTCAGTAACTGTAATTATTATTAGAATACAATAAGTGTCTGTGTTCTCAAAACTAAAGATAACTGGAAATAGGTAATGATGCTTAGTATTGCTTTATGTTGTAGCATGTCGATTTTTTTTTCCAGCTCGACAAAGCCCAAACAAACTGCAGCAGTTATCCCTCCCATTGTTTTCCTTCTTTGCATGTCAGAAGATCTTGGGAGTAAAACTCTTAAATTCCATGATCTGTGCTGGAGCGGCGGGAACTTCCACTTGCTTGGTACGATGTTCGTTTTTCCTCCATTGGACATATTACAATGTACATTAGCCTCTGATCTCTCCCTGTGCAACTACTCACCTTATGCGCTCAGCTCAAGGCTGTCTCCTTTCTATCCCATTTGTCCCTACTGCATTCTCATGCCTAATATCTCCTTCACTCACAGCCTGTGAAATACTCTGACAGTATCTGACAAGCCTCTTATCTATCTAGACCGATCCTAGAAGAAGAATTCCAAAAGCGTGAACTCATTACCACTACACTACGTGCCCCAAATCCCGTAACACATAACATACATACAGATATGTTCCTCCTTCCGTGGAAAGTTTAACACGGATTTATAGCATTTCAGCAAATAGGTAAAAGGTGAAAAAAAAACAGCCAACCATTATTTCAAATCAGAATATTTTGTCCATTGGTATTGTAGATATTTGTACACTTACATTGGTGAGCAGACTGCACAATTAAGGCAGTATAGGGTCAGAAAACAGCAAAATATTAGATGCCTTGATGGGTACGCTTGGGAAGTTAAAGCAGAGCCTCAGATTTGCCGCGGTTCCAATGTTCCCAAACTGGGAACAGGGAGGGTGCTATGGTGATAGAGGTACAGAGATAATAACTATGCAAGTATCAGGGGCTGAAGGATCGGCTCAGTGAGTAAAGACACTGACTGGCACTGAGTTTGAACCTGGTTCAATTCCCAGTGTCAGCTTCTTGTAACCTTGGGCAAGTCACCTTATCTCCATGTGCCTAAGGCACCAAAAACATAGATTTTAAAATACACAGCACAGGGACTGTGTCTGCACAATGTCTCTCTGAAGCGCTATATAATACTAGCAGCGCTATACAAGAACCATCAATTATCATTAAAGGAGAGAGCCGCCAGGGAGATTCAGTAAATAACAAATAACCAAGAAAAGAACATAAGTTTAAGAGTATTTTTTAATTGTGAATTATTTTCTTCTAAATTAACCACATTATTTATTGTTACTATTATCCTTACTATTATTAATATTCTTTTTGTTAACTAGAATTAAAATATTTAAATAAGAAAATGAACAGCTCCAGATGACATAATTTCATTATTATTTATTTACAATCAAATTCTGATTGTCAAAATCAATCCATCTAAGGAGGAAAACTAAAATCACAACGCTGGGGCCCATCTCTACATGAAAGGAAAGGGTCCCATGGCATGTAATACCCCTTTGGCGCATATAAATTAAGGAGGGTGGATTTATCAGTCAAAATACAAAAATAGCACAAGATTCATCTGGGGAGGGTGTTTAAGTATTAGTAGTCCCCACATTTGGCACAGGGCTGGCGCCGGGGGGTTTATAGAAATAGCTTCTTATTTTCACAATTACAAATGTGTGCTACACAAGCCCGAGATATATGACAAACAATTATAACCCATCAAATGCTATGCTTAGTAATACAGGACAAAAGGTTATTTGCACCCATTACAAGCCTAGGGTCTACTGAGTGTATGTACTGCACCGACACACTTTATTCGAGCAAATACCCAGTATGTACCTGGCAGATACCTGGAATGCACCGCTCCTCACCTCTGACAAGCCCCGTTGCGTTTGCCTTCCCAGCCTGGGTTCATGCCTGGCTGACGGGCGGCTGATCTGTTAAATGATAATGATTAGGATTTAATAGGCTGCAATGCTTCGCGTGTCTACCAGATGGCATAAATTCATGAATTGTAATGCAGTGTATATATATATATATATATACTGTGCAGTATTGCAGCCAGCGGGAATAAAATGCTTCAATCCCTGCCTGGAAAATACCTCAATGCACTCGGGCAGAAAACAGTCACAAACCTCAATACACCCGGGTATACCCGAATTCGTGGGACTAGCCGAGCTCGAATAAAGTGTGTCGCCAGTGTAGACCAGACCCCACAGAGCAGTAATTACTGAGTGTACGCGGACCAGACCCCACAGACAGGTAATTACTGAGTGTACGCGGACCAGACCCCACAGACAGGTAATTACTGAGTGTACATAGACCAGACCCCACAGACAGGTAATTATTGAGTGTACGTACAGTAGACCAGACCCCACAGAGCAGTAATTACTGAGTGTACGTAGACCAGACCCCACAGACAGGTAATTACTGAGTTTACGTAGACCAGACCCCACAGACAGGTAATTACTGAGTGTACGTAGACTAGACCCCACAGACAGGTAATTACTGATGTACATAGACCAGACCCCACAGACAGGTAAAGAGCAATTGTGACAATATTTCTTTAATCTACTTTCAGGGTGACTCTGGAGGACCCCTTGTTTGCCGGAAAAATGGAATCTGGACCCTGGTTGGCATTGTGTCTTGGGGAAGACGCCCCTGTTGCACCTCAACCCCAGGAGCATTCACTAATGTCCCCTACATCCAAGCTTGGATTAGAAATGTGATTGCCCGGAATTAGTTTCCAACTCCCCCGAAACAGGATTTCCTCTCTTTTTTTAATCTTTTATCAGTCTGATATCTGTTTCCATTTGTCATGAGTGAAAGAGCCTTAGGCCTGGGACATAGTGTAGTGAAGAGCGCTGGATAGCGCTGATGCTCATGCTCTCCTGCTCAAGCAGGAGATTTTTCGTGTCCCTGCATGAGCGTCAGCGAGCGCGCTTGTGTGCCGGGTGGGAGCCGGGCGGGAGGCAGGCCGGGAGGCGGGGCTAGGGCGCCACGTCACGGCGCCGATGTCACGGACTGCCATTGGCTTCTGGCAGTCACGTGACCGGCCCTGCGCTTCCCTGAGCGGCAAAATTTAAACTTGCCTGTCTCCTGCATTTCCACAAGCCTCTGCAGGCCTGCAGAAGCGTGCAGAAGCGCCGTCTAAAGCCGCGCTGATTGGAATAATGTTTCCTCTTTTTGACCATGGCTGAGGCCTTATTCTATACAGTCCGAAGTGCTCTGGGAAATTTGGTGGCGGCTGTTTTACCGCGACCAAGTTGCCACCGTCGGTTATCCGCAACACACCTCGCCATCGGGACATCTCTCTCCTGGTTGCTTGGCCGCCAGGGTAAGCCCCAAACGTTACCCTAAAAATCCCTAATCTTAACGCCAAAAACTAACACTACACCCTTAACCTTACCCCCTAACCCCTTATCCTAATCCCCTACCCTAAACCCCTTAATCCCTTTCCTGAACCCCCTAACCTAAGGTTAGGCGAGATGGCCGCAGCCAAATATCCGATTGTGGTCCGAAGTGGCCATTAGGGCCGTCTTCAGACAAAAATACATATTGATGTCAATGAAGATATTCGGCTGACAATGCTTGAAACAGCCGCGTGTGGTACCCCAGTCTGCCCCCAGAGGGGGCTGTGTAACAAAGCAATGTTTTACATTTATATCTGCAACGTGTGACATAGCGCAGGAGGATACAACCACCAAATGAACCTCATTTTTACAATATTTGATAGACATGCGTGTTTTTATTATGCGCCGGGACACACGATACCCAGGTTTGTTTGTACACCAGGGAAAGTTGGAGTATAAAATTTGCTCATTTATGTATCAGGAACAAAATCAGATCAGTTGTTATTCCGCCTGTTAGCGCTGACAAGATATGTGTATTACACGCGCCTTCATTGAAACCAATGTAACGTGTGCAATATTTCCGTAACACCGGCAACATCTAAAATATCTGCATAAAATCAGGGCCAAATATTTGTTACCCGTGATACATAGATCCCAAGGACAGTCCAAACTCATTGTATTTGTAAAATGGAAATAAAAGACTTAAACTACAAAATGTTATACGTCTTTCTCTACTTATTTCTTAGTGTCCTTTTTAAACTATTAACCCATAGTTATTAACATTACATCATATAATAGAACCGCACATACACTGTTGAATATTATGATTTGTTACATATATATTTCCCAGAATCCCTTGCTACCGTGGAAGCACTGCATGCTAAGAGATAATGGGGAAGGACAGGGTTGCAGACCTGTCTCAGACATGTGAATGTGCTCACACGTGATATTTTCATTTGCTGTATGATTGTAATGCATAGCTCACCACAAATGAAGCGCGACCACAGTGCTGAGGTAGGGAATTGGTTAACGCCGACCCACAGCCAAGTGGGCGCGCCTAGGATGTAGAGTAGTCGTTCAAGCAAGTCAGGGTTATAGATAGTAGATTGGTATAAGTACTTGCCAGGTCTGGAGTGGAGAGTAGCGGATCGTCAGAGTCCGTAGCCAAGTTCAGGATTGGAGAGTAGCGGATTGTCGGGGTACGTAGCCAGGTTCAGGAGAGGAGAATATCGGATCGTTGGAGTACTTAGCCAAGGTCCTGACTGGAGACAGGAGAATGGTCATTCATAGCTGGATCAGTAGAGGTGAGGTGCGGAATCCAAGAGACAAGCAGGGTCAGGCAACAAGAGGTTAATCAACAAGGCAAGGTCACAGGAACTGGAATGTAACAAGGAACGTCGTCACACTAGACTGCTCAGCAAGGAATGAGAGCAGACTGAAGGTATATAAAGGCAGAGCCTCCAATAGCCAGCCAGGGCGACCCAAAAAGTAAGCACCGATAGGCTGCTGGTGCACACAGGTGTGCCCTATGATGCAGCCTAATCGGGGATGGGGGTGGAACCACTCACGTGCCTACCCGCGAGCGCCACGGATGTCAGGGGGTGGAGTCTGGAGCGCGTTACTCCCACGCCGGTTCTGAATGTCCTTTGAGCAAGAGGGGGCGGGAACAATCACGCGCTGACCCGCGTGTGTCACGGAGGCCAGGGGGCGGAGTCCAATGCGTGCATCACTCCCACACCAGTCCTGTGCATCAACAGAGTGGGGATGGGGCTTGGACTGTGCGTCAGCAGGGAGGCTGGATGAATGCACCCATCGTGCATCAGAGTGGGGGGACCGATTCCGTGGACGGGGAATCAGGCCATGCAAGATGCGCGCGCGTACTGGGTCCAGAAGACCGCGCATCCTGAGTGTCCGTCACGGAAGGTTTGTTGAGGTGAGGAGACGGTCTGCGGCTGCCAGGATGGCGAATCCTCACAATGCTATACATGGAGGGTTTCTATCACTTTTATACCCACCATAACTTATGATGTGGTTGATTACATATATAAAAAGATTAATCAGAATGGTTGATGGTTAATATACTTACAGATGTATCAAGACTTCCTGTCCCCGGCACCGTGACCAGGTACAAGAATAAACCCACAAATAATTTTGCTGGTTCACCGCGGCCGGTACGTAGCCAACCGGCGGACGAGCTGCGGTGAACAAGCAGAATTATTTGTGGGGTTAATTTATGTAACTGCATTTCAGTATGTGTCCGCAAGATGGCGCCCTGAATATCTCTGCCTATGCCTGCGCTGTCCACAACAACACGTTCTATACCAGTGGTTCCCAAACTGTGCACCGCGGCGGCCTGGTGCGCTGTGGCTTGGCTAGATGGGTGCCGCGATTTCAACTGGACAAGCTGATAATTCTGATGCCTCTTCGGTTGAAAATTTGCGGGCGGCCGTTGGCAAGCCAAGCAGCGAGCGCGTGTTGAGGCGGGGGCAAGCCCGTGTGGGCGGAGGCCAAGCCTGCGGGGGCAAGCGCGAGGGCGTGTGAAGGGAGCGAGCGTGGCAGATGCATGCAGGTCTGAGCCTGCAGCTACTCGAGGACGGAGACACTCATCCTGCACTCGTGGTGCCAGCTGCTACTAACGAGGACGGAGACACTCATACTGCCAGCAGCTACTAATGAAGATGGAGACACTCAACCTGCACTCGTGGTGCCAGAAGCTACTGATGCAGCGGCCGTTATTCGAACACTTCACGCGGTGTGTCGATTGGAATACCCATTCGATGACGCGCAATTTGATCTAATCGTGCCGAGTTAAACACGCGGTTTGATTATCATTTTGTCCGGATTAGAAAATGGCATTTTAGCATGTTCTGCAATACCGTTGAGAAACTGGGCAATCGCGAGTTGTTGTCATCAAAATACAATAGCAATTCTATGTCACGATTAACATGTTGGCTGAAATCGCTGTGCTGCCTGCCACGCATGCGCAAATTCCAAAGCCCTTCTACTGTAACCTGTAACATTTCATTCATGTCTGCGATACTGTAGTCCAGTAGAATGAAATCATTAATAATAGACTTCACGCTTATTGTTTTCTACGTGACTTTCCTTGGTTAAGGTGAACTGCTTATATAAAAAAATTCTAAATACCTATCCGACCAACCATTATACTGTATGTTTTGATACTTTACTGTACGAAGTGATTTTTATTTGAGGGATGGGTGCCAGCAGATACTGTATGATTGAAGAAAAAAACATGTGCTGTATTACAGTAACATGTTCGCAAATCTGGTCATCTTGTCATCCTGTCAGCAGATATTACTGTATAGCTGATTTGTAATGCTGCAGCCCATTAAAAGAGTGAACCAGGGTTCGATTTTTGCCTCAGATTTTTTTTTTCAGATGTTTTTTTTTTTTTAATTTTATTTTAATTTTATTTCCACTTTAGTGCAAATAGCTGAGTGGCTTTTTACAGTACACTCGAGTGTGAATAGCAAAGCAGCTATGGGTTTTTTTATTTGGGGGTGTGGGGAGCAAAACATTATGATGACCTGTTGAGAATATGTCTTTGAACTACAGCTTGGAACTTCATACAGCTAGCACAGCTCGCACCCCCTCCCCCCCCCGCACACACACAGCTCAAGGATTTCAACCTCTTATCAACACCTCTGACAAACCATCCATTTTCAAATGCTTTGCTTTGTGGTTGCATTAATCTTCCCGAGCCTGCTCTCACCATTCTGCGCCTGCGTGTAATTCTCTTTGGTTGGGACCAAGGACCTTCTTCATTATTAATGCACATGCGTGTATAACTTCCCATTTATTTGGAATTTAGTTCAAGTTTTAAAAATATATACTGTACTGTATGCTGTGTATTTTTTTTATTTTTTTTGGATATCGCCATGGCTTGCATAGCAAGTATGGATATTCTGAGATTCAAGTTTTATATATGCAGTATATATATTTTTGGGGGTTATCCCCATGGGCTTGCATACTGTAGCAACTATGGATATTATGAGAATCAAACAGTACTGTTGCTTTTTAATTCCACACTAGTCATGTACGTTCTTTCAGAGGTGGGAGGCATACTGTAGTACTGTTTTTTTTTATTTGGGGTTGTGGGGAGCAAAACATTATGATGACCTGTTGAGAATAAGTCTTTGAACTACAGCTTGGAACTTCATACAGCTAGCACAGCTCGTACCCCCTCCCCTCTACGCTCCCCCCCCCCCCCCACACACACGGCTCAAGGATTTCAACCTCTTATCAACACCTCTGACAAACCATGCCACGCATGTGCGCCATAAGCCCTTCAAAGCTTCTTCTATTGTGCTGTGCCAAGTCAGCTTGGAGTTCACCTCTTATTAACAACACAACACCCTCCCCCCCGCCCCCCCCCCCAGGGAGCTGGTAATAAAATTACCATTAGTAATAAGATTAACATGTTGTGTGAGATACAGGCCTAGCTAAGAAAGCCGTTCTAAAACTGTTATTGTACAGTACTGTAACAAAACAAGTCAACTTGAAGTTCAAAGCTTATCAACAACACAACAACAGAGCCCTCCAACAGAGACATTAAAGTAAATGTACTTTTGCGTGATTATCATGAGCTGGGCAGAAGACATGTTGGATAATCCTTAATGCAGGAAAAAAGTCTTTTTCTACATAATTTTATTGCATTATTAACAGAAATGATTGATTAAACAATAAAAATATAATAATTTTTATAAAGCATTTTTTATTTTTAATTATATTTTTTCATAAACTAATGTGAAGTGCAATGCTTTGTTTGTTGAACTGTTCATAAGAATTTAAGGTCTGCAAGAGGGGTTTAAAAAATAGATTTAATTTTTAATGCATAATACTGTACAAAAATACAATACAGTAGCTCTTGTCATTCTCTTCGTTATGGCATTGTGAGATGGGGAGAGAGGGGGCTGCAGCTCTGAAAAAACAGTATTTCAAAAGAGACATTTTATTTTTGGCAAACACGAATTTCTATACAGTAACTACTGAGAGATGTGGGAGAGGGGGGGGTGGGGGTTGTGTAAGATACAGGCTGGTTTGTACATGAACACCGTACTATAATCTTACACACACACCCACCCTTCCTTGCTTGTGGCAGTTCTGAAAATGAAAAGAAACAATAAATGCAGACATGGTTATTTATAGGGCCATACTTACCTGTATTAATGTGCCTTATTAATTTCCCGAGGCCTGGCCATTACGTTGTATAACAATAGGCAACACAGTCGCAATATGATCAATATATTTATTGCCTCTGACTACGGTGAGTATATTGTTCCAGAAATTCAGTATCCCCTTTTCCAATTCTTCCTTTTTGGACGGTTTCTACACTTTTCTGATATAATTCTTCAACTCATGCCATACCATTTCGATGGGATAAAAATCTGGTGATCTGTAATACAGTAGGAGGGGAGAAAAAAGGTGAATTACGTAAGGAGATATACAGTAAACTATGTAAAACAATGAGAAAAGGTTACCCAACTTACTCCGCTGGCGTCTTAACCCAGTTGATACCGCTGGCAAGAATGTGAGCCATCGACGCTGTGTGTTTCGGATCATTGTCCTGGAAGAACCGGTGACCAGATGGGAAATCATTCTTTATGTATTCAACAACATGTGTAATTATGTGATCTTGGAAGAACGCTTTTTTCATGATTCCTGGAAACAAGTAAAAAAATGTTAGGGTACAAAATATTGAATACAGTACAGCTGTCCAGTGCGTAAGGCCACAGCATGTGGATTTGTGCATTATTTTACCCTCAAAGATAATGATGCATCCTGGTCCTTGTCTAGAGATGGCACCCCAGGAAAAAGAAAGAATTGCCGGCGCCAAATCAGTCCTTTTAATAATAATAAATCTGAATAAAGACCAAAAGTGTCCTTGAACAAACAGGCAGTGAAGAGGTCAACGAACGGCTCACACGGCTCACACAATCAATATTTGCCAGGCTGCCTGTAACATTTATTTCAAGTATTGTTATTATTCATATTTTATATGTTTTAGCGCTGTTTTGCACCATCTTTTTTTTCGTAGAGATGGCACCCCCACATGCATCTTCACTGGGTGCTTGGGACGCGGCTTCAGAGATAGGCGTAGTTTTTTGTAGAATACAAAACTGGCAAACCTCTCAAGCGCTACAGTTGTCTCGTCTGTAAAGATGACATCATTGAAAGTTTCGCCTCTTTCAATCCATGCCCGTGCCTGGTCCACTCTTTTTATTTTGTTGGCTTCTCTTATCATACGATACGCTCTGTAATGACAAAGAAAAATGTTAGAGACACAAAATTCTGGGCATTCAGTACAATATGATACTGTATTAGGAGGGAGCCAAATATAAAAAAGAAGACATGGGTGATGTTCTGTATACTTTACTTACTTAAAACGACCATATTTCCATCCCAATTTCCGTCTCATCAACCTGATACTGGTCTCTGATGCATCTATTTTGTGAGTAGCCTCTAGTGCATTCTTTACCCTTGTGGCACACGTCTCATCATTCGCATCACTCATTTGGTCCACCAGAAGAGTGTTCGTCCTAATGTGTAAAGAAAACAATAACAATTTGTTATAATTGGCAAATTAAGCATCCCAATAGCGCACAGATTTCTTATTGTCTGATGTTGCTGCTGCACTTATTGTACTGTGAGTACACTTTAGGCGCTACATTATTCAGTATGAATGTATTAAATTAATAGCCCCTCAAACTGCAGGATTATTAGTTCAAAGAAAACAGAATCTTTTGAAATGATTACATTATCACACCACCTCCTAAAGTACAGAAGACAGTACAGAATATTACAGTAGAGTTGACTTAAAAAGCTAGTGACTGATTGTAAGAATGGCAAAAATGTTATACTGTACAGTCGAAAGGTACTGTAAAGATTAATAAAATATTGAACACAGACATACTACTGTAGTACTGTACCGTTCAGTACAAGACGTTGGTCGAGTTATGGAGGACAATACAGTAAGTACTTACTCAGTAGCGACAGTCGGCTTTCTTTGAATGCTTTTGGCCTTCCCATGCGCATGATAACTAACAGTGCTTTTTGCCAAACTGAAGCCCGAAGCAACTAACCAGCGTTGGATCTGTAAAATGTGGTGTCCATTCTGGTACATATCCTACATATCCTTTATTCTCAAACTGAGATCTTTTGAAATCCTTTTCTTTGGCATCACTGCTGATAGAAAAAAATTGCAAGCACACACAGAGCAATTCGATGTGAATTCGATGTGTATTGAATGTGCATTGAATACACAAAATGGATGGTGTATTTATACTTTAATTTAATGTGCCTCAACGTCACTCGACAGGATTAGTACACAGTCCGTCCACTTTTAACCCCTACACCCCGTGTCCATGCCCGCGAAAAAAATTACATAAAAGGTGAGACAAATTGCATAGACTCTCACACACTGATCTCTATCTGAACTTGCTCTTGTCCAGATACTGCATTGTGCATTCGTCCTTCTGTTTCTATAGATCACCCCCGATTCTACGGATGCAGGAACCAGCTTGCTTCTGCCATGCCGGTCAAGCGAAAGGTGGAAGCTGTTTCCCGGCCAAAACCTAAGCGAAAACCAAAGCAGAATAAAGAAAATGTGCCGAAGGCTCCCAACGTTAAGACCCCTGGGACTTATTTTGTAAGGAAGAAGATCGGCGCACTTAGCACTGTGCAAGTCAAGTAGAATCCCGATTTTCTCTCGTTGCACCCCCCCGGCTCACCTGTTCCACAACCCATCCCCGACGCTGCTGCTCTCCTGTCACCCACTGTCTCATCTGCCGCACAAACCATATTTGAGGCTGCTCTCCTCCTGGTAACCCCCTGGTCGCCTTCTCCACCACCCACCTACGCAGATGTCTACAGTACGGACCAAAAGGTTGATCTTATTTTGGAGACCATGTTGAGCGCATGGAGAAAATGGAAAGCAAAATGGAGAAGATGGCAAGGAAGATGGAGAAGATGGAAAGGAAGATTGTGGGGATGTATTCTCGAGTTTCTGTCCCTGTCCTTGTACGTCTGACGCAGGAGCAGGAGGGTGGTCAGCATGACGTGACCTTCACGGTTCCCTCACCACCAAGCATCCCACGCTCACCCCATCCATCAGAATACGTGTATGAGTATGCCTTTGAGGAGGAGGTGACAACCTTGGTAAGGCCACAACAGGAGGAAAACATTATCCCACACCGCCTACACTTGCCTGCTGCCAGAAGTACCCCAGCACTACCCAGGCTTCCAGCAATGCCGGACATCATCTTGACCGACCTGACCCAGCAAGACAGGGAGAAATACAAGACTGGATCTGCTGGTGTAGCCCAGAAATTTGCCCTGGGAATATTTAAACACCACGTCAGTTTTGAGATGTACAGCGGTTGGACCCACAGTGTAAATTATGAAGGAAATAAAAGAAAGAGGGCTCTGCCAGCAAATGTAAGAAAGACCATTTTGAATGAGTTGGAGCATTATGTCCGTGTTACCGCTACCCTTATGAGATCTGTGAGAGACACTATAAATGGCCTGTTGAAGCATACAAGGGCTCGTGCTTGGAGTGGCATCCCTCTTGCTAACGACTTTTCCCAAACTCTACAGTAGTGCAAAAGTTTTTCATCCCCAAAATAAAAAAAAATTACAGTAGCATTGTTTTATTGTTTAATGTGTTTAATCATTTTTAGTTTGTTTTTTATTGTGTCGAAATATTGATATTGTCTAATCAATTTTGTCAATCAGGCACAGGTAAGTATGTTACTGTATACAAATTCGTTTGTGCAAAAAAAAAATGGGTTTTAATTTTTTTTACATACTTACTGTATATTGTCTAAACATTTTTTTTTGTCAATCAGGCACAGGTAAGTATGTTACTGTATAGAAATTCGTTTGTGTAAAAAAAAATGGGTTATAATTTTTTTTTAAATACTTACTGTATATTGTCTAAACATTTTTTTTTGTCAATCAGGCACAGGTTGTTACTGTATAGAAATTCGTTTGTGCAAAAAACAACAAAAATTAATAGAACGTATTTTTAATGTGTTGTTTTTAATAAACTAACTTTTGCAGGGTACATGCAACTACACACGTGGGTTTCTTGACAAGGCTTATTTATTTAGCCTTAAAAGATATACAGCACACAAAACAAAAATAGCTTTTCATCAGCAAACAAAAGAAAAAAATGGCTTTTCATCAGCAAACAAAAGAAAAATGGCTTTTTCTTCAGCAGACCAAACAAAACAGTTTCTCCTTAGCAGACAGTCTAAAAATAAGGCAGCTACCCTTTTCTATGCAGGGGACAGATAGTTCATAATTCATGTACTTTGATAACAGACCTTGTTTCAGTAATCTCTCCATAGCTTACTCCTCTCTCCTCAACAGCCAGCACCATGTGTCTACAGCCTGGGTTTTTAACACACCTTGATTAGGCAGCTGGGATCCAACTAATTGTCCTGAGGTTCCCAGCTGAAGTTAACCTAGTCAGTGCTGCACGGCAGACTAGACATAGGTTTTCCAGGCATATAGCTGGTGGCTTTTATTTACCCTGTCACATTCCTCCCCTGTTAGTGTGTGGCTGGGGCTACGCACGGCTGAAGCCTGACCATCCACCCTTTCTCAAGAAAAGAAGTCAGCATTTGTGTTCTCTTTTCCCGGCCTGTGCTGAATCTCAAATGGGAAGGGTTGGAGGGCCATATACCACCTAGTCAATCTAGCATTGGAATCCTTCATACTATTTAACCACTTCAGTGGAGCATGATCCGTCACAAAAGTAAAATGGACTCCTGCCAGCTAATGCCTCAAAGCCTCGATTGCCCACTTTACTGCGAGGCACTCTTTCTCAATCACTGAGTAGTTTTTTTTCCCTCAGGAAAAATTTCCTACTCAGGAAAAGGATAGGGTGTTCAACTCCCTCAAACTGTTGTGACAACACTGCCCCTAGCCCTATCTCTGATGCATCTGTTTGCACTATAAAAAGGCTGTTGAAGTCCGGGCTTCTAAGGATGGGACCCTCTGATAGACGCCTTTTTATGTTCTCAAAGGCTCTCTGACAATCCCTTGACCATACCACTTGTGTAGGGGCACACTTTTTTGTGAGGTCCGTTAAAGGGGCTGCCACTTCCGAATAGTTGGGGATGAACCGCCGGTAGTACCCTGCTAAACCCAGCAGAGAGCGTACCTGCGTTTTTGTTTGGGGGGTCGGAACTTATTTCAGGGCAACTACCTTGTCGGCTAGTGGCCTTACTTTTCCACATCCCACTGCATACCCTAAGTATTTAGTTTCTGCCTTACCCAGGGCACATTTCTTAGGGTTGGCTGTGAGCCCTGCCTCTCTTAGAGATTTGAGGACCGCTTTAAGCCTATTTAGATGGGCCCGCCAGTGTTTACTATAAATGACAATGTCATCTAGGTAGGCTGCGGCATAATTCCTATGGGGCCTCAGTACCTTATCCATGAGTCTCTGAAATGTGGCTGGGGCTCCATGCAGTCCAAATGGCATTGTCACAAACTGGTATAAACCCATGGGAGTGGCAAAGGCTGTTTTGCATTTGGACTTTTCCTCTAATGGTATTTGCCAGTATCCTTTTGTCAAGTCCAGCGTGGATATATATTCCGCGTTACCAAGGGCGTCAATTAATTCATCCACCCTTGGCATTGGATATGCATCAAACTTGGATACCGCTTTGACCTTTCGGAGGTCCACACAAAATCTTACCTTCCCATCGGGTTTAGGGACCATAATTAGTGGACTACACCACTCACTGCATGATTCCTCAATCACTCCTAAGTGTAACATTTCTTGTACCTCCTTCTCTACCAGAGCCCTACGACTTTCAGGCAACCTATAAGGACAGGAACGTACTTTTACCCCAGGTGCTGTCTCGAATGCATGGGAAATTAAGTTAGTTTGTCCTGGTAAGTGAGAAAAAACATCATGGAATTGTGTAATTATTGCTAACAAGTCCCATTTTTGTTCAGAGGACAACTGTTTACCCATTGGGATTTTATCGTCACTCACGATGTTCTCCCGTGGAGGCTGAGGACCCAAGTCCGTTTCTTCCTCCACCGGGTGGATGAATAGAGACCGCTGCATCTTCCAGGGTTTCAGCAAGTTCACATGGTAAATTTGTTTACCCTTCCTGGACCCTGTTTGAGCGATCTCGTAATCCACATCACCCGTACGGCGGAGTACTTCGAATGGGCCCTGCCATTTGGCCAGTAGTTTACTCTCGCAACTGGGTAACAATAACATCACCTGGTCTCCTGGGTGAAACACTCTCATGCGAGCATTCCGATTGTAATGTCTCTCCTGACTGTCCTGGGCTGATATAAGATTCTCCCTGGCAAAATGGCCGACCACATCTAGGTGCTTCCTCAGTTCTAGTACATATTGCAGGGTATTCTTAGAAAGGGACCGCTGTTCCTCCCAGGACTCCTTTAGGAGGTCTAGGATATCCCGGGGTTGGCGGCCATAGAGCAATTCAAATGGAGAGAATCCCGTGGACGTCTGGGGAACTTCCCGCACTGCAAACAGCAGAAAAGGTAGAAGTTCATCCCAGGCTCTCTTCTCTGAATCTACAAATTTCCTCAGCATCCCTTTTAGAGTTCGGTTAAATCTTTCCACCAATCCGTCAGTCTGTGGATGGTAGACCGATGTCCGAACAGACTTGAACTCTAGTAATTTTAAGACATCCTGCATCAGTTTAGCCATTAAATTTGTACTTTTGTCTGTCAACATAACCTGGGGAAGTCCAACCCGTGAGAACAGTTCCAACAACTTGTTGGCTACTTGCTTCGCTGTTGCTGTTCTCAGGGGGATCGCCTCAGGATATCTTGTTGCATAATCAACTATTACAAGGATAAACCTGTGTCCTTTCGCAGAAGGTTCTAGAGGTCCTACCAAGTCTACCCCAATCCTCTCAAAGGGAACTGACACCAAGGGTAGAGGAACCAAAGGGGCTGGTTCTTGTCCTTTTGGACTAGTTAGCTGGCACTCCGGACATGCCGCAGATAGCTTAGCAATATCACTATGCATCCCTGGCCAATAGAATCGGGATGAAATACGGTCCAATGTTTTATCCCTGCCCAGGTGACCACCCCAAGGGACAGTATGGGCTAGAGTGAACACAGATTTAACAAACGCCTTGGGAACCAATATCTGTCTGGTGACCTCCCCTGTTTGTGTCTGCCTATTCACCCCATATAGGATATCATTTGATAGCTCAAAATGGGGGAACACTATCACCCCCTGTGCATCTACAATCTGCTCATCAATTTTCACCACCTTGTCATACTGTCTAGCAAGGACTGGGTCTTCCCTTTGCTTCTGGCGAAAGTCAGGGAGGTACAGGTCTGGTAAATCTCCAGGGCCCATATCCCCCTCCCTCTAGCCATCCCCAGCCATCACTTGTGACCTCTGACTACTAGAATGGTCATCTTGAGACCCAGATTTCTGCAACCAGTCCTGTTTGTCCGAGCGTCTTTGCTTCCGAGTCTTTTGAACCCGGTGTCTACTGGGAAAAAGGTCTGCCGAGAAGGGGAACAGTTTGCCAGGGTTCTTCTGAGCCCTAGAAAGAGGCTCCTCGTGAAAAACTGGGGCCATTAGGTCCGAAAAGAAAGGCCAGTCCCGTCCGAGCACAACGGGGGCAGGGAGCCAAGGAGCGACTCCTACTTCGAGGTAAGCCTCCTGACCTTTTACCTGTAGCCGGATTTTGGCCGTCAGATAGCGTTTTATATCGCCGTTTATAAATGCTATGCTCCATGGGGAGTCAAAAGAACACACGTTAGGCGGTAACAGTTCCTGGAGGACCAGAGTTTTCCCAGAGCCCGAATCTACAAGGGCCTGGACGGTTTTTTCCCCAATCAGGGCTGGAAGAAGCCAGGGTTTGTAATTTTCTCCAGTAAAGGCCGGGGCGACGGTTATGCTGAATGAACAATCCATCTGTGGACAGTCCACATACCGGTGGCCTTGTTCTCCGCAGGCGGAACATGGAGAGGTTTCCCTTGCAGGAGGGGGCTGTGAATAGCGCTCTGCTGGACCGGTTACTGGAGACCAGGCATCTGGTGGGTCCTGTGGGCGACGTCCTCGGAAGTTCCTCTCATTTTGCGATGAGCCAACATCCGGAAGGAGATAAGGGTCTCGGCGGGGACCAGCATTTGGACTCCGTCCTTGCTGGAATGACTTCTCCTTCCGTTGGACTTGGTGGTTGCGTATGGACGGGCCGCAGGTTCCCCATTGATCCGACCTCCCCTTTGGGCATCCGCAAAGGCCGGTGGAGTCGGGTCCAGGATATTCGCCTGCTGCTCAGCCCCAAGGAAGTTCTCCACGAGTTGGACCGCCAAAGCTAGGGTTTCAGCAGCGTAGCGTTTTACCCATGAGCGTGCGGAAGGGGGTTTTATTTGTAGAAAAATTTCCAAAACCACCTGCTCCAGAATTGCCTCCTTAGTGCACTCCTCGGGTTGTATCCAGTGCGTACACAAGTCCAATAATCGCTGAGCGAGGACCCGGGGTCTCATCTTAGCGGTGTACTTCATGTTCCGGAACTGCTGCCGGTAGGTCTCTGGGCTCAGACCTAAGCGATCCAGTATGGCGGCTTTTACTTGTCGGTAGTCCATTGCCTGATCTGCTGGGAGACCCTGATATGAGGCCTGGGCTTCTCCTATGAGGAGCGGGGCCAAAGCAGTTGCCCAGCGATCTGTAGCCCAGCCCTGAGCTTCGGCAGCTCTTTCAAATGTCAGTAAAAAAGCCTCTGGATCCTCGTTAGGCGCCATTTTCTCAGGAGTATCGGGGGTCTGTTTGCAAGTTCTGGACTGGCAGACCCTTGGAAATGGGTCAGCAGCTTGGCAATCCGCTCATCTTGTGCTGCCTGTAGTCTTTCATCTCTCTCCGCTTGCAGCCGGGCCTGCTCCTGCATTAACTGTCCCTGCTGTCTGGTCTGCTCGCACAGAAACTCTTTCAACATTTTTTCCATTCTTGTGTGTGTGTGTGTGTGTGTGTGTGTGTTGCCCTCTAACTGCAGGAGCCTTTTGAAAAAATCCCAGGACTTCTGAACACCATATGTTACAGGGTACATGCAACTACACACGCGGGTTTCTTGACAAGGCTTATTTATTTAGCCTTAAAAGATATACAGCACACAAAACAAAAATAGCTTTTCATCAGCAAACAAAAGGAAAAACTGGCTTTTCATCAGTGTTGCAGGGTACATGCAACTACACACACGGGTTTCTTGACAAGGTTTATTTATTTAGCCTTAAGAGATATACAGCACACAAAAACAGAAATAGCTTTTCATCAGCAAACAAAAAGAAAACTGGCTTTTTCTTCAGCAGACAAAACAAAACAGTTTCTCTTTAGCAGACAGTGTAAAAATCAGGCAGCTACCCTTTTCTATGCAGGAGACAGACAGTTCATAATTCATGTACTTTGATAACAGACCTTGTTTCAGTAATCTCTCCAGTAGCTTACTCCTCTCTCCTCAACAGCCAGCACCATGTGTCTACAGCCTGGGTTTTTAACACACCTTGATTAGGCAGCTGGGATCCAACTAATTGTCCTGAGGTTCCCAGCTGAAGTTAACCTAGTCAGTGCTGCACTGCAGACTAGACATAGGTTTTCCAGGCATATAGCTGGTGGCTTTTATTTACCCTGTCACATTCCTCCCCTGTTAGTGTGTGGCTGCGGCTACGCACGGCTGAAGCCCGACCATCCACCCATTCTCTAGAAAAGAAGTCAGCATTTGCGTTCTCTTTTCCCGGCCTGTGCTGAATCTCAAATGAGAAGGGTTGGAGGGCCATATACCACCTAGTCAATCTAGCATTGGAATCCTTCATACTATTTAACCACTTCAGTTGAGCATGATCCGTCACCAAAGTAAAATGGACTCCTGCCAGGTAATGCCTCAAAGCCTAGATTGCCCACTTTACTGTGAGGCACTCTTTCTGAATCACTGAGTAGTTTTTTTCCCTCTGGAAAAATTTCCTACTCAGGAAAAGGATAGGGTGTTCAACTCCCTCAAACTGTTGTGACAATACTGCCCCTAGCCCAATCTCTGATGCGTCTGTTTGCACTATAAAAGGGCTGGTGAAGGCCGGGCTTCTATGGATGGGACCTCTGATAGACACCTTTTTATGTCTACAAAGGCTCTCTGACAATCCCTTGACCATACCACTTGTGTAGGGGCACACTTTTTTGTGAGGTCCGTTAAAGGGGCTGCCACTTTCGAATAGTTGGGGATGAACCGCCAGTAGTACCCTGCTAAACCCAGCAGAGAGTGTAACTGCATTTTTGTTTGGGGGGTCGGAACTTCTTTCAGGGCGGGCAACTACCTTGTCGGCTAGTGGCCTTACTTTTCCACCTTCCACTGCATACCCTAAGTATTTAGTTTCCGCCTTACCCAGAGCACATTTCTTAGGGTTGGCTGTGAGCCCTGCCTCTCTTAGAGATTTGAGGACCGCTTTCATCCTATTTAGATGGGCCCGCCAGTGTTTACTATAAATGACAATGTCATCTAGGTAGGCTGCGGCATAATTCCTATGGGGCCTCAGTACCTTATCCATGAGTCTCTGAAATGTGGCTGCGGCTCCATGCAGTTCAAATGGCATTGTCACAAACTGTATAAACCCATGGGAGTGGCAAAGGCTGTTTTGCACTTGGACTTTTCCTCTAAAGGTATTTTCCAGTATCTTTTTGTCAAGTCCAGCGTGGATATCTATTCCGCGTTACCAAGGGCGTCAATTAATTCGTCCACCCTTGGCATCGGATATGCATCAAACTTGGATACCGCATTGACCTTTCGGAAGTCCACACAAAATCTTACGTTCCCATCGGGTTTAGGGACCATAATTAGTGGACTACACCACTCACTGCATGATTCCTCAATCACTCCTAAGTGTAACATTTCTTGTACCTCCTTCTCTACCAGAGCCCTACGACTTTCAGGCAACCTATAAGGACAGGAATGTACTTTTACCCCAGGTGCTGTCTCGATTGCATGAGAAATTAAGTTAGTTTGTCCTGGTAACTCAGAAAAAACATCATGGAATTGTGCAATTATTGCTAACAGGTCCCCTTTTTGTTCAGAGGACAACTGTTTACCCATTGGGATTTTATCGTCACTCACGATGTTCTCCAATGGAGGCTGAGGACCCAAGTCCGTTTCCCCCTCCACCGGGTGGATGAACAGAGACCGCTGCATCTTCCAGGGTTTCAGCAAGTTCACATGGTAAATTTGTTTACCCTTCCTGGACCCTGGTTGAGCGATCTCGTAATCCACATCACCTGTACGGCGGAGTACTTCGAATGGGCCCTGCCATTGGGCCAGGAGTTAACTCTCGCAACTGGGTAACAATAACATCACCTGGTCTCCTGGGTGAAACACTCTCATGCGAGCATTCTGATTGTAATGTCTCTCCTGCTGTCCTGGGCAGATATAAGATTCTCCCTGCCAAAATAGCCGACCACATCTCGGCGCTTCCTAAGGTCTAGTACATATTGCAAGGTATTCTTAGAAAGGGACCGCTGTTCCTCCCAGGACTCCTTTATGAGGTCTAGGATATCCCAGGTTTGGCGGCCATAGAGCAATTCAAATGGAGAGAATCCCGTGGATGTCTGGGGAACTTCCCGCACTGCAAACAGCAGAAAATGGAGAAGTTCATCCCAGGCTCTCTTCTCTGAATCTACAAATTTCCTCAGCATCCCTTTTAGAGTTCGGTTAAATCTTTCCACCAATCCGTCAGTCTGTGGATGGTAGACCGATGTCCGAACAGACTTGACCTCTAGTAATTTTAAGACAGCCTGCATCAGTTTAGCCATGAAATTTGTACCTTGGTCTGTCAACATAACCTGGGGAAGTCCAACCCGTGAGAACAGTTCCAACAACTTGTTGGCTACTTGCTTCGCCGTTGCTGTTCTCAGGGGGAACGCCTCAAGATATCTTGTTGCATAATCAACTATTACAAGGATAAACCTGTGTCCTTTCGCAGAAGGTTCTAGAAGTCCTACCAAGTCTACCCCAATCCTCTCAAAGGGAACTGACACCAAGGGTAGAGGAACCAAAGGGGCTGGTTTTTGTCCTTTTGGACTAGTTAGCTGGCACTCCGGACATGCCGCAGATAGCTTAACAATATCACTATGCATCCCTGGCCAATATAATCGGGATGAAATATGGTCCAATGTTTTATCCCTGCCCAGGTGACCACCCCAAGGGACAGTATGGGCTAGAGTGAACACAGATTTAACAAACGCCTTGGGAACCAATAAATGTCTGGTGACCTCCCCTGTTTGTGTCTGCCTATTCACCCTATATAGGATATCATTTGATAGCTCAAAATGGGGGAACACTATCACCCCCTGTGCATCTACAATCTGCTCATCAATTTTCACTGCCTTGTCATACTGTCTAGCAAGGACTGGGTCTTCCCTTTGCTTCTGGTGAAAGTCAGGGAGGTACAGGTCTGGTAAATCTCCAGGGCCCATATCCCCCTCCTTCTGGCCATCCCCAGCCATCACTTGTGACCTCTGACTACTAGAATGGTCATATTGAGACCCAGATTTCTGCAACCAGTCCTGTTTGTCCGAGCGTCTTTGCTTCCGAGTCTTTTGAACCCGGTGTCTACTGGGAAAAAGGTCTGCCGAGAAGGGGAACAGTTTGCCAGGGTTCTCCTGAGCCCTAGAAGGAGGCTCCTCGTGAAAGACTGTGGCCATTAGGTCCGAAAAGAAAGGCCAGTCCCGACCGAGCACAACGGGGGCAGGGAGCCAAGGAGCGACTCCTACTTCGAGGTAAGCCTCCTGACCTTTTACCTGTAGCCGGATTTTGACCGTCGGATAGCGTTTTACATCGCCGTGTATACATTCTATTCTCCATGGGGAGTCAAAAGAACACACGTTAGGCGGTTACAGTTCCTGGAGGACCAGAGTTTTCCCAGAGCCCGAATCTACAAGGGCCTGGACGGTTTTTCCCCCAATCAGGGCTGGAAGTAGCCAGGGCTTGTAATTTTCCCCAGTATAGGCCGAGGCAACAGTTCTGCTGAATGAACAATCCATCTGTGGACATTCCACATACCGGTGGCCAATTCTCCGCAGGCGGAACATGGAGAGGGTTCCCTCGCAGGAGGGGGCTGTGGATAGCGCTCCGCTGGACCGGTTACTGGAGACCAGGCATCTGGTGGGTCCTGTGGGCGACGTCCTCGGAAGTTCCTCTCATTTTGCGATGAGCCGACATCCGGAAGGGGATGAGGGTCTCGGCGGGGACCAGCATTTGGACTCTGTCCTTGCTGGAACGACTGCTCCTTCCGTTGGACTGTGCGGTTGCGTATGGATGGGCTGTAGGTTCCCCATTGATCAGACCTCCCTCTTTGGGCATCCGCAAAGGCCGGTGGAGTCGGGTCCAGGACACTTGCCTGCTGCTCAGCCCCAAGCAAGTTCTCCACGAGTTGGACCGCCAAAGCTAGGGTTTCAGCAGCGTGGCGTTTTACCCACGAGCGTGCGGAAGGGGGTATTATTTGTAGAAATTGTTCCAAAACCACCTGCTCCAGAATTGCCTCCTTAGTGCACTCCTCGGGTTGTATCCAGCGCGTACACAAGTCCAATAATCGCTGAGCGAGGACCCGGGGCCTCATCTTAGCGGTGTACATCATGTTCCAGAACTGCTGCCGGTAGGTCTCTGGGGTCAGACCTAAGCGATCCAGTATGGCGGCTTTTACTTGTCGGTAGTCCATTGCCTGATCTGCTGGGAGACCCTGACATGAGGCCTGGGCTTCTCCTATGAGGAGCGGGGCCAAAGCAGTTGCCCAGTGATCTGTAGCCCAGCCCTGAGCTTCGGCAACTCTTTCAAATGTCAGTAAAAAAGCCTCTGGATCCTCGTTCGGCACCATTTTCCTCAAGAGTATCGGGGGTCTGTTTGCAAGTTCTGGACTGGCAGACCCTTGGAAATGGGTCAGCAGCTTGGCAATCCGCTCATCTTGTGCTGCCTGTAGTCTTTCATCTCTCTCCGCTTGCAGCCGGGCCTGCTCCTGCATTAACTGTCCCTGCTGTCTGGTCTGCTCGCACAGAAACTCTTTCAACCTTTCTTCCATTTTCGTGTGTGTGTGGCCCTTTAACTGCAGGAGCTTTTGAAAAAATCCCAGGACTTCTGAACACCATATGTTTCAGGGTACATGCAAATATACACGCGGGTTTCTTGACAAGGCTTATTTATTTACCCTTAAATGATATACAGCACACAAAAACAAAAATAGCTTTTCATCAGCAAACAAAAAGAAAACTGGCTTTTTCTTCAACAGACAAAACAAAACAGTTTCCCTTTAGCAGACAATGTAAAAATCAGGCAGCTACCTTTTCTATGCAGGAGACAGACAGTTCATAATTCATGTACTTTGATAAGAGACCTTGTTTCAGTAATCTCTCCAGTAGCTTACTCCTCTCTCCTCAACAGCCAGCATCATGTGCCTACAGCCTGGGTTTTTAACACGCCTTGATTAGGCAGCTGGGATCCAACTAATTGTCCTGAGGTTCCCAGCTGAAGTTAACCTAGTCAGTGCTGCACTGCAGACTAGACATAGGTTTTCCAGGCATATAGCTGGTGGCTTTTATTTACCCTGTCACACTAACCATGTCCGTTTATTTACAGTACAGGCATTCCCTGCATTAACACATGCAATGGGACCGGAGCAGTTCTGGACTGGCAGACCCTTGGAAATGGGTCAGCAGCTTGGCAATCCGCTCATCTTGTGCTGCCTGTAGTCTTTCATCTCTCTCCGCTTGCAGCCGGGCCTGCTCCTGCATTAACTGTCCCTGCTGTCTGGTCTGCTCGCACAGAAACTCTTTCAACATTTCTTCCATTCTTGTGTGTGTGTGTGTGTGTGTGTGTGTTGCCCTCTAACTGCAGGAGCCTTTTGAAAAAATCCCAGGACTTCTGAACACCATATGTTGCAGGGTACATGCAACTACACACGCGGGTTTCTTGACAAGGCTTATTTATTTAGCCTTAAAAGATATACTGCACCGACACACTTTATTCGAGCAAATACCCAGTATGTACCTGGCAGATACCTGGAATGCGCCGCTCCTCACCTCTGACAAGCCCCGTTGCGTTTGCCTTCCCAGCCTGGGTTCATGCCTGGCTGACGGGTGGCTGATCTGTTAAATGATAATGATTAGGATTTAATAGGCTGCAATGCTTCGCGTGTCTACCAGATGGCATAAATTCATGAATTGTAATGCAGTATATATATATATACTGTGCAGTATTGCAGCCAGCGGGAATAAAATGCTTCAATCCCTGCTTGGAAAATACCTCAATGCACTCGGGCAGAAAACAGTCACAAACCTCAATACACCCGGGTATACCCGAATTCGTGGGACTAGCCAAGCTCGAATAAAGTGTGTCGCCAGTGTACAGCACACAAAACAAAAATAGCTTTTCATCAGCAAACAAAAGGAAAAACTGGCTTTTCATCAGTGTTGCAGGGTACATGCAACTACACACACGGGTTTGTTGACAAGGTTTATTTATTTAGCCTTAAGAGATATACAGCACACAAAAACAGAAATAGCTTTTCATCAGCAAACAAAAAGAAAACTGGCTTTTTCTTCAGCAGACAAAACAAAACAGTTTCTCTTTAGCAGACAGTGTAAAAATCAGGCAGCTACCTTTTCTATGCAGGAGACAGACAGTTCATAATTCATGTACTTTGATAAGAGACCTTGTTTCAGTAATCTCTCCAGTAGCTTACTCCTCTCTCCTCAACAGCCAGCATCATGTGTCTACAGCCTGGGTTTTTAACACGCCTTGATTAGGCAGCTGGGATCCAACTAATTGTCCTGAGGTTCCCAGCTGAAGTTAACCTAGTCAGTGCTGCACTGCAGACTAGACATAGGTTTTCCAGGCATATAGCTGGTGGCTTTTATTTACCCTGTCACACTAACCATGTCCGTTTATTTACAGTACAGGCATTCCCTGCATTAACACATGCAATGGGACCGGAGCATGTATGTAAAGCGAAAATGTACTTAAAGTGAAGCACTACCTTTTTTCACTTTACAATGCATGTACTGTACTGCAATCGTCATATACGTGCATAACTGATTAAAATAACGCATTTGTACCAGGCTCTATAGTCTTCCCGCTTGCGCACAGCTTCGGTACGGGTAGGGAGCGGTATTGCTGTTTAGGACGTGCTGACAGGCGCATGCGTGAGCTGCCGTTTGCCTATTGGGCGATATGTCCTTACTCTCGAGTGTACTTAAAGTGAGTGTCCTTAAACCGAGTTATGCCTGTATACAGGATTTTCAGCAGCTGCAGTGCAAAAAAGGAAGGGGGGGGGGGGGGTGTAAGATCACAATACTGTGTTTACTTTAAGTACAAACAAGCCTGTATCTCTCAGTGTTCTAGTACAGTAATTTTTTAGAAATACTGTTGGGGGAAAAAATGTTTGTTTTTGAAATCTTTTGAAATGTTGTTATTGTTTAATCTTTTTTACCAGTAATTACTGGTATTTTACCAGTAATTACCAGTACTTGTTTCTTTATACTGTATTTTCAGAGCTGCAGCCCCCTCTCTCCCCTTCATCTCGCAATGCCATAACGAAGAAAAAGACCACAGCAACTGTTTTTTTGTATTACTGTATGCATTAAAAAATAAAAGTATTTTTTGACTGAGCCCCTATTGCAGACCTGAAATTCTTATGAACAGTTTAACAAAGCATCACACTGCACATACCAGTAGAGTACAGTACAATACGGAAAGAAAGGGCACTTTTCTTAACAGTTATTAAAAAAATGTCCAAATGAGACATACAGTACAGTACCAGTTCCATTAAAAGAAAACAGTATTTACTGTTGCACAAGTAGAAAGCATTCAACAATAAGTAATACATACAGTATGGAATAAAAGATATACATTTTTATTTTTGGTATTTATAGGAAAAGTTATGCAATGCAACGTACTGTAAAACAGTAGTGGGGATGACAGTACTGTACAATGTAAAAAAAAATAATATAAAAACAGCAGCATACTACAGTCCTGTACAGTATAAGGTTTTCTATAAAGCTCACAATTGTTCTATAGATAGATAAAAAATGGCACTGTCACTACAGTAAATGTTTGCCCACTTGGCAAACAATGCGAAAGCAACTTTTAAAATAAGCGATATTAGAGGTCCATCCAAATCCCTTCTTTTTTCTTTTTTGCGCTGGATGTCAAAGTTTAGTTTCTGGGGAAAAACAAAAAAATATGCTATTATTATTGGTATTGCGCATGCGTCAAGTCGCTTCATTGGGAATTAAAGCAGCTAATCAACCGTTGTGGACGATGAGAACAAACTTCTGATTGGCTCTGACTCTTGAGCCCCACCCTCTCCCTACATTTGCAAGCTAGCTGCAGCAGCGTCACGTTCTTCAGCGGCCAATCAATTCATTCTTCAAAGTGCACTCAACAGAGAAACATCCCCTCACCTCAACTCGCATACAGTAAAGTACTGTATTGTATTGATGCACATAAGGACAGTAGTACTAGCAGCTAAAAACTTAAGGCTATCATGTACTGTACATTATACTGTAGTACAGTGTAATACATTACTGTATACAGTACCTACTTTATAAGCCATAAGCTTTGCCAAACGGGTGGTGATGACTCACTGTGACTCCTCATGTCTGCATTATAGTTGACAGGTGTCAGCTGGCCTGCTACACTTGTAGTTGACAGCTGATGATGCTGGAAAACATTTTGGTACTGGTACAGTAGAGGCAACGTTTATTCTAACATTTGCCGTAAACTAGCCGGGTTACATTCTGGGTATGTGCTGGGTATGTGATGGGTATGTTCTGGGCTAGTTTGAGGCACGTTTAAGGTATTTCTGCATTGACTAACGACCCATAGGATTAACACAGTAGGGATCCCTGGCAGTCCGATTCAGTTTGAATGGGACTGCCAGGGATCCCCGCTGTTAATCTGATAGGCCATTAATCAATGCAGAAATGCTGGGGCTAGTTTAAGGAAAGTTTAAGGCATGTATTCAGAATGTACCTGGGTGTTTCCTGGGTTTTTTGGGGAATTTCCACTGGTTTTTGTTCGAATAAGAGTTGCCTCTACTGTACATGCAAGCTTGTTCATATGCGAAATCATGCTCAGGCTGGAAATTTTCCAGGTATTCTGGCTGGAACAGGTACAAAGGATTGCCGTTCAGAAGGTTATCATTGACGGTCAGACCGGACACCGGTGCCGGTGGTGCTTTGCCGGCACATTGCTGGATTGGGATTGACGAATTTTGTATGGGTTAAACCCCACTTTTCTTCTTTTGAGATTGCCATGACCAAACATACTGTGAAATTCTGGCATGACACCCCAATACACATATCTCTCCGGCAGGAGGGGCAATACGAAAAAAAACAATGATCGCTACTTAAGGTTCTTCTTATCGCACGCTTCCACCCATGAACATCAGGTAAAAACTTGTAAAAATCGTAGTTCGATATAAAATATTCATATATTTCAGATACAGTCGCCATCTTTTCTGCTGCAGCATTAATCGCTGAATATATTAAAAACGCATAACTACAGTCAGGTTTTTTATACGTCTGTGGTGAGGCCATAATGTCCACTCAGCAATTGCGCGGGGAAAAAGATGTTTTAAAAAAAGGCACACATTGAGTATTTTAATGCTTTTTATTAAGAACAACAACTTGGGAGATAAGGACCCCTATAGTGAGAGCACTCAAGAATCGGTGATACTGGAAACTAATGGACCTGATGGAGGATCGTAACATGTAATGATGAGTAACTTAAAAACAATTTTATTAGGAGAAATCCTCAAATAAAATAAAGTTTATATGGATAGCCCTCAATCTGAGGTGATCCTAAACAAATGGCGAAATTAAAATCTGGTAAGGGGTCCTTTTCTCCCAAGTTGTTGTTCATTAATTTCCCCTGATTGTAGCACCAGTGACTAGGCATTAGCGAGGGTTCCCCTGTCCCGTCCCCTCCCTTCCCTTTACCCTGGTTTAATTAAGAACACCTAATTTGATAACGTCTTCGAAAAAACAAGGTCAATTCACAATGGGCCACTGTAAGTTTGTACACCAGAATCTGTTTAAACACCTGCATCCTTACAATGTAGCGAAGCAATGTACTGGTACACATTCCAATTCAATCCAATTCATTCATTGCATTCATTTCTGCCACCTGGCGGATACGCAAAGAATAGCAGCCAAATTATAATTCATTAACTCTGCCACATGGCGGATACGAGAAGAATTGCATCCAAAGAAACAATAAACCATTAAATTAAACAGATCTAACGCGTCTGGTTGCCCGGTGCCGGATTGCGCGAACGCGGCATGAATAGTGATAAAACGAAAAAATGCCGAGTGTAATAAAGCAGTCAACACAAAAACTGATTTGTGATGTGTTCGAATAACGGCCGCTGTATCAGTAATAACGAGGACGGAGACACTCATGCTGCCAGCAGCTACTAACGAGGACGGAGACAGTCATCCTTCACTCGTGCTGCCTGTCAGTGCTTGAAATTAGGTAAGCTAAGCACAATTTTTTTTCTTTGGTGGTGGGGGGTTGGGGCACGGGGGCCAGCCTGTGGAGATAAAAAGGATATGGGTGGGGGGGGGAATAAGATGGGGTATGGGGGGGGGGGCACCCTGGGGAGATACAAATGATATGGGGAGGGGGGAATAAGATGGGGCATGGGGGCCATCCTGGGGAGATACAATTGATATGGGGGGGGATTAAGATGGGGCATTGGGGGCAATCCAGAGGAGATAAAAATGATATGGGGGGGGGGGAATAAGTTGCGGCATGGGGGCCAGCCTGGGGAGATAAAAATGATAGGGGGGGGGGAATAAGATGGGGCATGGGGGCCATACTGGGGAGATACAAATGATATGGGGTGGGGGGAATAAGATGGGACATGGGGGCCATCCTGGGGAGATTAAAATGATGGGGGGGGAGATAAGATGGGGAGCCAGGATGAGCTGAGATGATGGGGGCCAGGATGAGCTGAGGAGATGATGACGGGGGGAGGTGGGGGTATATTTTCTATTGGGGAGGTGGGGGAAAATGTATAATGTATTTGGGGGGCACGGAGGTATTTTTTATATGTATTCGGGGGCGGGGGTATTTTTATATGTATTCGGAGGGGCGGGGGTATTTTTTATATGTATTTGGGTTGTGTGGGGGTCTAGTATTGTGTACAGTATTTTTGGACAAGCAACCTGGCAACCCTAGGCATGTTCTATAGTGCCAAGTGTGTGCTACGCCGTGCGCGCACGCAGAATTTATTTGGCTGACGTTAGTCAGCCTTTCTATAATGGCACTGCGCGCGCACGGCAGGGAGCGGGAAGCCGACAGACAGCGGCAAAGATGGGGAAAAGATGATTTTGCGCCGCTACCGGTGCTTAAGTGTGTGTGTGTGTGTGTGTGTGTGTGTGTGTGTGTGTGTGTGTGTGTGTGTGTGTGTGTGTGTGTGTGTGTGTGTGTGTGTGTGTGTGTGTGTGTGTGTCAATGATTGCATAAATAAAATAAACAAATATTTATTAAACTTTTTTTTTTCTTTAAAAAATCTTATTTAGGGCTTTCTTCACTCACAACCCATGCACACACACACACACACACATATATATATATATATATATATATATATATATATATATATATACACACACACACACACTGCAGCTCCCGCTCTATAACAGGGAAAAGCATGTGACACGTGCACGTTCGCATAGGCACGCACGGCCGCATGCAGTATAGAATGGGCCCTAAATGCAGCACGTGCTCTGCGGGAAACCAAAATAGCGAAGGGCAGCAACCGAACCGGACCGTTTGTGCGTTCCATGTAATGTTTTGGAGCCACCTCTCCCCCTCTCACCGGCTGCGGGCAGCGACAGCAAGAGGAGTTCTACCACCCGCCACTTGTCTGCCTGTGTGTACATAGGGCACGGGCTGTGTCCCAGTGCTCGGCTCACACAAAGGGGATAATAACAGGGGGAGCACAAAGGGAATATTAATTAAGGGGAGCACAAAGGGGAATATTAATTAATGGAAGCACATAGGGAATATTAATTAAGGGGAGCACAAACGGACCGGAGTTACCAGAGGGCCTGAGCTGGCCTGTCTGCAGTCCCTGCAGTGAGGGGCTCCCCATGCCACACGGGGGGGTGTCAGCTACCCATCCAACCAGGAGGGTGGAGAACTCCCCTTATTGTCCTCCTGGGGAGCTGGCTTTTCTCTGGCTTTGTATGGGGGTCCCCTCCCCCCTTTCCTACCACCAGTACATTTTACAGAAGTAGCAAAAAACACACAGTACAAAATAAATATGTGATGTTAAGGTATGCAGGTATTCATATCGCATGCTTATAATGTTGTGATCATCACAACACATGCTGTGAGCGGTTACTCACACTTGGCCATTTGAGTAGTTATTTACTATAGTTAGTACCATTTATCTCCCCCCACTTCATCAGTGTGTTGGTGGAAATCCTGTGTACACCAATGTGAATGGGCTTTCAATAGTATATGTACACTTATAACAATAGAAGTGTAAGTGCGCTCATCCTGTATTCTCTCTCTTCTCTCGTGTAGAGACCATCTTGAGGCAAATCTTTACTGCGGTCTCGTCAGTGGCTTATTATTTTTTAAGGCACTGATTAAAAATGGACAAGTTTTTACTGATATGTAATAAGCACGCTAGGACAGTAAATGAAGACGATGCACCACAAACTAGTGGCGGGTGTTTCAAGAAGCAGAAATATCGTAAATATGACGACAGTTATTTGGATTTTGGCTTTACATCAACAAATGTCAACAGTGAAGAAAAACTGCAGTGTGCACTGTGTTTGAAGATTTTGGCGCCAGAGTGCATGCTTCCGAGTAAGCTAAAACGCCATTTAGAAACCATGCATTCAAACATGGTTGGTAAACGTCGCGACTTCTTTGCCGGAAAGGGAAAATAATTAAAACAACAGCAAGGTACATTTTCTCACCATTTATCAATACCAAACAATGCTAGCATCAACAGCCCATACTATCGCAGAACAACTAATTCTACCGGCTGCTATAGATCTGGTGAACATTATGATTGGCGAATCTGCAGGGAAATTGCTTTCAAAGGTTCCTTTGTCTAACAATACTGTCAGTCGCAGAATTGAGCACATGGCGGAGGATCTCAATGATCAGTAAATTGAAAAAATAAAAGGAAAGGAATTTGGTTTGCAGCTGGATGAGGCCACGGACAATAATAAGGACGCACATTTGATTTGCTATGTAAGGTTCATAGATGGCAATGACATTGTGGAAGACCTTCTCTTTTGTAAAAGTATTACGGCAGGTACAAAAGCTCAAGACTTGTTCAAGATCCTGGATACATTTATTGTTGAAAATAATTTGAAATGGACAAAGTGCGACTGATGGTGGTCGTTTGATGTCCGGTCGTTAAGGAGGATTACAGGCGCTTATTCAAAAGAAAGCTCATTATTCAATGTGGATCCATTGCATCATTCACAGAGAAGTACTCGCATCAAAGTACAGTGGCGACACATCTTATTCTAACACTGCCGCCACAACAGTATGCGTGCGGGCCGCGTGGTGACACGGCATGTCCGCGCGTCACTGTGACGTCACTGTCACGTGGCGCGCCCGGCTTCCCCGGCTTCCCCCGGCATCCCTGACATCCCCTGAAGTTGAAGTGAGGTAAGCAGGGTTACGGGGAAGCAGAAGGGGCACAGCAGGAGCAGGCAAGGGGGTCGGGAAGGGACAGAAAAATGCACGCGAGTGAGGGGAGTGCACGGAGGAGATTCGGCTGGCGCGCGGTCTAGTTCAGCGCCAGCCGGAGTAAAGCCCCGGTCAATTACGGGCAAATGTTAGAATAAGATGTGTCGCTACAGTATTTGAGTCCTCCGCTGAATATGGTTTTAGAACGTGTGGTGAATGTGGTAAATTTTATAAAAACTCGGCCATTGAAAGCAAGGTTATTAATAAAAATTGTGTGAGGATATGGGAGCCGAATACACATCTTTGTTGTACTACTGCCACTCACGATGACTCTCTCGTGGCAA